>NW_015539876.1:1055127-1115530 GCF_001515605.1 Sinocyclocheilus anshuiensis
CTATTTGTGAGACACCATGAATATGAACTAAAATGTGCTAAAAATGCATTTAGGTACCACTTGAAACTATCTTTCAAACGAAGTGGTAACTAAATATATTTTTAATACAGAGATAGTACGTTAAAAGCACATTTTAGTTCATATTCATGGTGTCTCATAATAGCACAGTTGAGTTCACTTAGATGTTCTTAAGATTATCTTAAGAACTACTAAAGAATAATTTTTAGTATATTAAGTACAAAATTAGTGTGTGAAAATAGAGCACTTTAAGTACATTATGGAAGTATGTTTTTTTTCTTCACCTGGGTCCCCTACACGTTTTCAACATGAAATGGTAGAATAAGATCGATTTGTAATATAAAACACATATAACCAGAAATGTTGACAATATTTTATTGCCAGGACATTAACTTAAAAATAATAAAATATTCTTCAAAAAAAAAAACTTCAACAGTGTTCATTCAAATTTTTGCATTTTTTTTTGGAGCAAATACTTTTATGCAGAAAAGTTTAGAACACTGTTGGGGCAAATACTTTTATACTGAACAGTTTAGAACATTGTTAGAGCAAATACTTTTATACTGAACAGTTTAGAACACTGTTGGAACAAATACTTTCATACAAGGCTTATTGTGTGTGAGGGAGAAAGTACAAGGTGCAGCTGACAAGACTGCGAGGGAAATAAGCTTACAAACACCCCTCACAGATTTGTCAGCTGCCCCCCGTTACTCTCTCCCCAGTGTTCAGTGAGCCCAGCCTCCAGACATTTTGCTTCATACACTATGAAGTTTTAAATCCTGCCTGATCCTCAATGACAGCGTCCTGAAGTCCTCCAAGAGGCTTTTAAAAAAATAAACTGGCACTGTCCTGCTGAGGAGTGCTAGCTCTCCTACTCACAGCCTCAAAAGCTGTTAGCATCCTCTCCTCAAACTCTGTGCTGCTGTGTGCTCTCTTTCTCCTGTCTGTCTAAGTTTTCGGATGCAGCCAATGAGTGCAGTGCTGGAAAAGGGCGTGGCTACATAAGGCCTGAAAGTGTAGCACATATTGTGAAATAAATTTAGTTTCAGTATTTCGTTTGAGTTAGTTGTTGAATACTATCATTACTTAATAGTTTGCATCGGTCCAATTGTCATTTAAACTTTGACTCCTTTTATTGCACTGAACCTTGATGAACTGTGATGTTACCATGGCAACAACACTTGGCAAGTTTAAGGATCACCCGGCTTCCCCTTGCAGGAACAAAACAGCAGCTGTGATTTCATGCGCAGAATTACTCCCCTGATACTTACTGAAGTAACTCCTATAAAACGCTCCCACCAAATGCAATCAAAATGAAAGAAATGCAGGGCCTTTGGAAGCGTCAAAAATGTGATTTGAACACTCTTTTTTCTTCCTAGGAGAGTTCGTTTCCTCCTTTGATATTCCTGTCCTTATTTGCCATAAAGGACATATTAAATTGGAATTTAATGATGAAATACTGTGTCACTGATCTACGTGGGGGTTTAGGAGCATGGCAATGGACCGTTACAGAACATGCTCAAAGAAATCTATTATGACAGCATCATTTCACATCATTATATCATCTCCGTAAACAGAGAGTCAATTGAAGTTGAAAATGGAGGGTGGTTTTTAGGTCATCGTTTGTATATTCATTAATGTCATTTTGTGTCCTAGAACAAAGCTATTCAGTTTCACAGCTGTATATCACTTTCTAGACTCCACATCCAGGATCAAGTGATGCAACCCCATTGTCAGACTGCTAGAAAAGAGGAAATGTCACTGATCATATATGGCTCTGTATTGAATTATTCAGCAGTGTAAAAATAGAATGTGTGAAACCTTCAATTCTGGGTGGAACTGAAAAACTATCTGAAACAAAGACCTGATGAGATACTGCCCCCTAAAGGACTGCCATGGCAATGCAGATTCTTTTATTATGGATTATTTTCTAATTAGGTCCGAATGCTAATGTACAGTTTCCCCCCCAGCAGTATGATTTGTTATTAGAAAGGAAAATTAAATATTACCTTTATACTTTTGTTTTTTTGCCCCACAGTGGACTATAGTGTAACTGGAGGACAAAAAAACCCCAAAAAACAAGAATAATATATTTTACCTAATTGAAAAACAAATGATCTCTCGTGTTGGTGAAAACTTAAGATTATGATAATACTTTATAATAAACGTCCATAATAACATTCCACAGAAACATTAGGCTATAACATAAAATAATGCTTAAAAGAACAAATAGTTTCAATAATTACAAAAGCCATTGAACATTAATGCATTTTTAATTGAGAAAAATAGCTATTATCTCAACTGCACTGGCTAAAAATGAAAAGGATTTTGATAATAAAAAATGCTTTTTCAAAGTTGCAAAAAAATTATTTGAGTTCCAAGAAAACACTATTTCAGTTTTTCTACTTGTAATAATTACAAAAGTCATTGAACGTGAATGTAAAAATGTTCAGATATATTCATATTTTAATGTACATTTAAGGCATAGGGAAGATGGACTTCATGTCAGTTAAAATAAATAAATAAAGTGACAACCTGACCTGCTGTTGTGTTCTTTATTCCTGGATAAAAATTATAAAAATGCTTTTTCTGATAACACTATAAGGTAATATATATATATATATATATATATATATATATATATATATTAGAAAGTAGGCCTACTGTCAGATTTCTTATTGAACCTCTAATAGCACATGTAAAGAGTGCCATCTTAAGGCACAACAAAGCAAACAACAGCAGTTTTATCCTGCAGTTGATGATTGAACTCTGTAGATTTTCCAAAATGAAGGTGAAGAAAACACTGTCACTTCATATTGTCACTGACAAGCCTTCAAAATATTTCACAGAGCTGTGGTGCAGACAGTTGATGGATGACATATTCCTGGAATTAACTTGTTTAATCTAGAAATTAACCATCTATAAAAAGACTATGTTAGAGATCCTGTTCCCATAACCTTTTCTGTCACTGCGTTAAGTAATCAATCATTCTATTTCTCATCTCATTTTAATTACAAACTGATAACCATTTCTCCTCAGCAAATCATTTTTGGATACTGCTAATATTGTTCATATGAGGATTATGTCAGTCTCTCTATGACCAAATCCTCTTGATTATATTGTTACTGCTGATTTATAATAATTAATTCCTGATAAGCCTCAATAGGAAGGGTTACACTTTGTTTAATGGGGCTTCATTAACCTTCAGTAGCTCCTTGAAGACACACTAAATGGATGGAGCTCTCTGATATTCCATCCTGACAGTTGTTTGAGAGATTTTGACAAGTTTTGACAGGTGTGTTGATATATGTTTACTTCAGATGCTTTTAAGATATATTTCACCCGAAAAAGAAAATTCTGACATCATTTACTCACCTGTGTGTCATTATTTGAACACAAAAGATGTTTTACTCTGTTACATAAAAACTAAGTCGATGGTTGACTGGGGCTGTCAAACTTCAAAAAGGTGACGCTAAAAATAGCTTTGTGGGGGAAAATACATATTTAAGTCATTTTTTTTTCACTGAAAATCTCAGTTACTAACGTAACCTCGGTTCCCTGAGATACGGGAATGAGTACTGCGTCGCTAAGACACTATGGGGAAAACTCCTTTTTCTCCGATGACTGAAGCCTTTTTTAATAACACAGTGTAACTGCATGGCCATTGGTTCGTGCAGTGCTATAAAAATCGAACCAATGGCTCGGCAGCGGAGCTGCACCAGCCTATGGCGATGGAGCCCGCCAGAATGGGCAGGGCCATCTGGCTATATAAGCGGGCCTGTTGCCATAGGATCCTCAGGTTACTTCGACTGAAGCAACAACTGAGTCGTGCAGCTGCATAGCACGGCTAGTTACGCAGTACTCATTCCCGTATCTCAGGGAACCAAGGTTACGTTAGTTACCGTGTACATTCCCTATCAATACTTCACTCGTACTGCGTCGCTAAGACACTATGGGGTACCAGTACAATCCCGCCGTGTTATGCTAGAGGAACGACTCATACTTGAACTTGCCTTAAGCACCACAAGGGGCCCAGAGGGACCAAGTATTTAGCAGGGAATACCCCGCAGGAAGCAATAGGGCTAAACTCGCAGAGGTCAGCCCAGCCATGAGTAATCGTTCCAAGAAGACTCTTACAGCCTTGGCACTCGGTGAGGGCCAAGAGCGTAAGAAGGGAGGCAAAGCCTAAGCACTGGTATTGCCTTAAGGCAAGAATGAGCCCATTACGCAGAAAGGACATCCAGATTATAGAACCTGGCAAATGTGGACGGCGAGGCCCAGCCGGCCACCGCACAGATTTCTGCAATGGACACACCGCTAGACCATGCCCAAGACGAGGCCATACCTCTAGTCGAATTGGCTCTTTACTCCCATGGGGCAGTGTAGGCCCAAAGAGGAGTATGCTAGCGCAATAGCGTCAACTATCCACCTGGAGAGTCTCTGCTTAGTGACCGGAAGCCTTTTGGTGCAGCCATCAAAGCATATAAAGAGTTGTTCCGACTGCCTGCTCGGGGTGAAACGCTCAATATAAAATCTCTTTTTTTTTCAGAGTTATAACCTGTGCTCTGAACGGAGTGGAGAGCACCTTAGGTACGTATCCGTGCCTTGGTTTCAGGATGACCTTAGAGTCGCTGGGTCCGAATTCAAGGCAGGAGGGACTCACAGAGAGTGCCTTTCCGATCTCCCCTCAGCTTACCGATGCTAACGCCAGTGGCAGAACGGTTTTTAGCGTCAGGGAACGAAGGTCAATGGATTGTAGTGTCTCAATGGGAGGACTCTTTAGAGCCCTCAGTACCGTGGACAGATCCCATGTAGGGACTGTGGAAGGGTGAGGCGGGTTGAGCCTCCTAGACCCCTTCAAAAAGCGAACAATCAGGTTGTTCCTGCCCACTGATTGGCCGGCTATAGGAGCCTTGTAGGCTGCTATAGCTGCTACGTAGACCTTGAGCGTGGAAGGGGAATGGCCCTTGTTCAACAGCTCTTGCAGGGAGGACAATATCCGAGATATGTCACAGGATGCTGGGTCTTCATCGCGGGTCGTGCACCAGGCGGAGAAGAGCGACCATTTAAGGGCGTAGAGGCGTCTTGTAGACGGCGCTCTAGCCTGAGAAATTTTATTTAATACACTCTCGGGGAGGTCCGCAGGCACCCATCGAGAGGCCAAAGGTGCAGAGCCCACAGCGCGACTGGGGATGCCATATCGTTCTGTCCTGCCACGCAGGCCTGGTCCACCTTGGTACGAAGGCGTACGAGACGTCAGGCGTGGGACGGAACCAGTGGTTTCAGCCAGTACTGAAGGGGCCGCATGCAAAGCAGGCCCAGCTGTAGCACCGGAGATGCAGAGGCCATGAGACCCAGCATCTTCTGAAACGTCTTGAGGGGTTGAGAGTCTCCTATTTTGAAAGAGGCTGCGAGCTGCTGAATAGCCAGTGCACGTTCTGGCACGACTGTCGCCCTTATTTGGGCTGAGTCGAAAACTGCTCCCAGGAATGATATCCGTTGGCTGGGAAACAGAGCGCTCTTGGCAAAATTGACCCTGAGCCCCAGGCATTCTAAGTGGCTGAGGAAAAAGGATCTGTGAGATAGTAGCTCGTCCTCTGACTGGGCTGAGATGAGCCAGTCGTTGAGGTAATTCAGAAGGCAGATTCCACTCTGTCTTGGAGGGGAAAAAGTCACATCCATGCACTTCATAAAAGGGGAGCCAGGGACAATTCAAATGGAAGGACCATGTATTGATATGCCACTCCCTCAAAAGCGAATCATCTGTGATGGGGGGCTATATGGATGGGAAAGTACACATCTTTCAGGTCCAGGGAAAATAACCAGTCCCCTAGGCATACTTGCGAGAGGATCTGTTTCAAAGTAGTCATCCTGAACGGCCGATTCATAAGGGCACGGTTCAGGTTTCTGAGACCGAGGATAGGCCGTAAGCCGCCATCCTTTATGGGGACGAGGAAGTAGTGGCTGTAAAAGCCTGTCTCGCTCTGATCTGGGGAAACCATTTCTATGGCTCCTTTCGCCAGTAAATTCATTGCCACGGAGCGCAGGACATGTGCGTGTCTTTGCTCTGAACCGAGGTGAGAACCATGCCGCGGAATCGCGTGGGTCTTAGAGCGAACTGAAGTGCATAACCTCGTTTTATTATCCCCAAAACCCAGCCTGACACTCTGCCGATGGCCTGCCAGGCCTTGGCCCTCATGACAAGGGGTTGGATTGGTTCGGGAGGCGGGTCACCTTATGGGGACTCCACACTCGAGGAAGTGAAAGAGGAAAGAGGAAAGTGGAAAAACTATTTTTATTGTTTCAAATAAGTGAAACAGAGGCCGTTTGGGGGCGCTAGACTCAATGCTTCTTGTAGTGAGAGCAGTCAGTCCCCGCGGGCGCGGCTCTGAAGCTGTCAGTGATAATCATCATTAGTGACAACATTCCCTTTCAATCAGCCTAAAAGGATCAAAACCACTCATTAGAAGAGGGGTACTGATGATCTTTGTGTAAACACCGGCAGATCAAAAGAGCTGCGCGCATTTTCTCAAATCCGCTCGTAGCGGACGAGGGGAGGGGCGGGGCCGCCGAACCGCGAGCGCAGCAGAGCAGGACGCACGCTCTTGTAGTGAGAGCGAACTGTCTCAGTGAGCGTAGCCTCAGTGTGGGCGTGGCCGAAGCGAGGGCGCCGATCGTCACGTGTAAACACACTGGCAGATCAAAGGGCTGCATGGAGAGTGACGCACGCGGGAGTTATGAAGATCACTCAGGCCCGATCGCTCAAACCCACGCGTTCGCAGTTTCCTTCTCCGAGGTAACTGGGAGGGAAGAAACATGGGAGCAGGGGTAGACTCCCGTATTCCTTAGTTATAGCAGCCCGTCTCAGTGAGCGCAGCCTCCGCGATGCACATACAAATGCAAAGCTGTCAGTGACAGCATTCCATTTCGATCGCCTAGAAGGATTGAGCCGCTCGGTGTAACAAGGGGCGGTGATCCTCGCATGTAACGCACACTGGCAGATCAAATGAGGCATGCGGGATGTTTGCCGGCGTAAAATCACTCAAGCCTGGTCGCTCAACCACAAATTCCATTGTTTTTAAATAAAAGTCTGTGTGGACCTGTATTAGGCAGTTAGACGGGAATACAGCATTTATCTTTTAGAAATGAAAGACTATGGGAGTGAGGAATTTTGAGTCTTGCATGTGGCAATAGCCTCATGCAGGTATTGTTCTGAACTTCATGACATATTTTCTGGCAAAGCATATAGCATTCAACCATTTTTTAGGCAACTGCAATTACATAAACATGCATTCATACACACACACATTGTTATCTAATCAATTAAATCTCAATCATCTTCAACTCAATTCATTTTCTTTGTTTGAACCAACAACATTTCTATAGGCCCTAAACTTTGGAACAAACTCCCACTTCATGTAAGATCGCCCTCGTCGCTAGACATTTTAAAAGCTTCTTTGAAAACATATTTTTCTATTATTCTATTCCTAGCATTTTTACATTTATGTATCCACCTTATTTTTCAATGCAGAAGTAAGCTGTTTTCTGTGAATGTGCAAGACTTCCGCTTCATTAGCCGTGGTATGGAAATGACGAGAAGAATAACAAAGTGCAATAAATGGTAAAATTGTTTGTGCTACAACCCAGTGTGTTAATAATTAAGACAATAGATTGAAATAATATGGTAAGAAAAGATATCAAGCAGCAAAACTAGCTGTCTTGTACAGCTAAAAATAGCTTTATGGATGACACCGGAAGCCAGACACATTAAATTTACAAATGGCCACGCCCGCTCTTGCGGAAAAATAAGGTGGATTGGTACTTTTTTTAACAGTTATTTTTGGTCTTCGAATCTGATTGGCTGAGAGCCTTTTGCAGGAGTGCGATATTCTAGTGATAACAGAGCTTCAACCGTTTCACCCTTTGTATCACTCCATTTGCGGTATTTCTCACAGCGTCATAGCTGATGCCCAAATCCATTATAATTGTATAAACAATACTGTTACAGTTTGTGTCACAGAATGTAGTTTTAAGAGTTTTTTACTTGTTTAGACTTAAAATATGCGATTTGTTAATAAAGATACTGTCCATTTGAAAGTTTGCTTCGATGATTTCGGAGATGTGAGCTCCAGGGCGTCAGCGGCTGTTCAGTGCTCATGAACCCGCCGAGAGCAGTTTTACCTCGGCCAGATCTTCTGGAATTTGCAGCTGGCTCTGATGTCTCTATAGTGGTTAAACATGAGATCTAATTCATTTGGGGTAAATCTAATGGACAGTCTTGGTCTCATTCATCTATTATTCTTTCCAGAGCAAATAGTTTTGGCTGAGGGAAAAATCTCATCAAGTTATTTTTTTTTTATGTAACTTTAAAGCTGTAGCTATATCAGAGCGCTGCCTAAGTACTTTTGACTGAATTGCCTGGCAACTTTTATGATGGCTGTTGATGTTTATATCATTATTCAATGAACAATATTTTAAATAAATAATAGTAGTATTTAGTATTGGGAAACGGTGTGTGTTCATGATGGTGATTAGTTACATTGTTCCGCCATTAGATTGCGACAAGAGACTCAGCAGTAAAAACTTGAAACAGGGTTGTAAACTGAAGCTATTTTTACTTCCAACAAATGCACTGAGCACCGCTGTTATCTGAGATCACCCTTAACAAATTAAAGGATAGTACGACAAAGATATCGTTTACCTCGGTGGACATGTTTCATTTTGAATATGAGATGAGCTGAAGAAGAATGAATGCTGTATCAGATGCAGGTAGTCACACTCGCTCAGTCCATCTCTCTCTTGTCTACTCTACATAATACATTGAGCTTTTAATACCGTAATACAATATGTTTTCAATGAAGCAACTCAACGTTCCTTCTTTTGTTCTAAAGTGACGGTTTTGAATTAGTAACGGAAGCTTGTGCTCAGCTGTTAAACTGTCAACTTGAGATTTGTATCCGTGGCGGAAGGAAGTAGTTGCGCACAAAAGAGGGTTTTTAAAGACGCTCCGTTGTTTCTTATGTATTTACACTCATGCCGTCAAACTGTGGTATAAACGCAATATCACACTCGTAGCCCTGCGATATGGCTGTATATTGGCACGCTGTGATTAACTACGACACTGCTACTCTTGTGATATTGCTCATATATATTATTCTGTGATCGTAGTTATTTTGACTGAGTTTGTACTGTAAAGCATTTGGTTTAACTCTTCTTTTTAAATGTGCTCTACAAAAAAGGTTGAGTTGAGATGACTTGTACTTTTGTCCCTCCAAAGCCTATGATGTCTATTCTTGTACAAGTTGTATAACAAACCATCTGAATTCTTTCATTTATTAAAAGGAAGAAGCCACGATCATCTAAGAACATGAATGGCCATGAAATCTCGTGTGATGCTGACAATAAAAAAAAAATAATAATCTGGCACATTACTAATGACTCAAACAGAAATTCTAAGGCACAACACACAAGTTGTTTGTTATAATAAACTATACAGTGTGTGATGATATTGTAGTACCGGCTTCTTTCAGGTTCTCACAACAGCAAGAAGCATGTGAAAATGTTTGCATCTGAAGATTTCTGGTCTACTTTAGTAATTCTATCTTAAAATCTTTCTTATATAGCAATTGGGTATGTTACAGAAAGTTTCATTAAGTCCAAAAATGCTGTCACATTTATCATTGTTCGTCGAATGTTTGTGGAAAAATCCAGTCATTTCAATAGAAATCCACAAGATCAGGAACCTGACATGGAGCAAAAGATTTCCTCATGCAGATTTCGCAACAAGTTCAAGTTGGTAGCATTAATTTGTATCAATGACCATCAGAAAGCTGCTTGGTTTGAAGGTAACTTCAAACCAAGAAGTTACCCCCCCCCCAAATGTTCCTAATGTGATGCAGCTTAATACAAAGTAAAGAGAAAAACTGAGCTAACTTCAAAAATCATGGCACTCAAACTCATGTAACATACAGAAGCATGTACATACAGAAGCAAACTTAACCACCTAAATTGGGATGGAGACAATAGTGGGCAGCTCTCCGATGGGTGGAGGGTTGTACTTCTCAACACGCATGAGTCGACGAAGAATGTCATCACGGTCTCTGGGCCAGGTGAAGATTTGTGTGCTTTGAAGCCATGAAGGGACGTGACACTGACAGAAAGAAGCAGACACATAAATGTTGTAAACTAACAACGAGGCATCATTACATCTAATTTGATTCAAGTGAAATCCAGTGGAGCAAACACAAATGTTTGTTGCTGTTATCATAACAGTTAATCACAAATTAGCATTTTGGCTCCTTGAACGAGTACTTGTTCAAACACAAACATCCTGTTCGTTAAGCAATTACGTTTATAAGTTACTGGAAAGAGATGCAGTTTTACCTTCTTGCACCAGGAAACAAGATGGGGATGAATCTGTAATTCCTGGCACCGTTCTGAATGAACTCGTTTTGTAACTAAAAGACAAAGCGATTTTATGAGTCATTAGACAAGAAAAATAAAGAAAAACCTAGATTCTTTTCCACCCAAGTTGTACCTGCTTGTGTATGTAGACAGTGTTGAGTGTTTCATCATTTTCCATGCAAAACGAGGCATTGGTCACAATCTCATGGTACTTTGGACTAATGACTATGATGATCAGATAGTCTTTCTGTGCATAAAAGACACAAACACACAAAATTAGACAACTGAATGGACATGAGGGAACAATTACTTCAGATACTCAGGAAAAAAAAAATCAACTGAAATTAGTCATGAAAGGTTTATCGTTCTCAGTGCAGCAGACAGTTTTCTTGTAACTGTGTGGCACTGCAAGAAAATGATGCCAGAAATATGTCCTCCCCCACTTCAGCTCTTAATTAAAATGATATGTTTCAGGGTTACATGCTTTTTTTATTAAATGGTCTCTTTTCCTCCCCCTCAAAATGCATAAAATTAAAAGTTTTGTTGGACTGTTTCCTGCTATCATGCTTTCTTAGTCAGGTTTATAAGTCTTTTCAGATTGTATAAGTCTTTTCAGTCAGATAAATAAATGATGTCCAACTTCCAAGCTCAAACTGGTTCTATGCATTCAGAAGCAAATATAGTATGTTCAACTATAAGTCAGGGGTCAATCCTTGCCATTTATCATTTTGACATTTTATCAGATATATAATGTCAATGAACAAAAAAATGTGAAATTTGTGAGAGCTGAAGACATCCTCAACAATGGAGAAGTTTGAACAAGTTTTCCCAGCTGTGCCCTGTTCTATTTAAGAGGTTACAGAGATTGCCATGTCTTTGATGATATATTAGAAATAACATTTGACTTTTTAGAAGCCAGGGATACATGTAATACCTTCACCAATGACACAGCAGTGAAAGTCTATTCAGGAAAAAAAGAAACAAAGAAAGAAAAAAAAAGGAAAAGAAAATTAAAAATGATTGCAAACTAAAAGTTTGGTCTCGTACTGTATCGCGTACCTTGTCAGTGTCGTGTGCTTTGCTTGGCCATTTGTTGTGATAAACAGGAAAGTGTGTCCAGCTGAATTCAATTTGAGTTTTGTTAAACAAATAAAAAAAAAAAGCTTAGTTTACCGCGGAAGCGGTCGTGTGAAGACCGAAGAGTGTAAAGACCATCGACTCTACCGTGCGAGTCCATAAAAGCGTCTGCTAAATGACTAAAAGTAAAAGTAAAAGTTTATTTACACTGAGAAGAAGCACTAGCCATTCACACACATTAAATTTAAAACTCTCCTACAATGATTTGTTTTAATCAGAAGATTAATAAGATTAAATAAGACGAGTAAGATTAATGATCAGAATAAATACGATTTTTTTAATGTTTTGTAATATTTTATATTTGAATATATCTTCTGAATATGATGAATATTTCTAAATATGCTATTATAATTTGCTGATTTGGTGCTCAATAAACATTTCTTATTATTATCAATGTTGAAAACAGTTTTGCTGCTTAATATTTTGTTGAAACCGTGATACACTAGCATTCAAGTGTCTGGGGTAAGTACTAAGTACATTTAAAAGAAAGAAAGAAAGAAAGAAAGAAATCAGTCAATCAATCAATCAACATTTTTATTCAGCAAGGATGCATTAAATTGTTCAAAAGTGACAGTAAAGACATTTATAATGTTACAAAAGATTTCTATTTCAAAAAATACAGTTGAACCTTCTCTTAATAAAAGAATCCTAAAAAATGCATCACCATTTCCACAAAAATATTAAGCAACAAAAACTGTTTTCAACAATGATAATAATAAGAACCATTTGAGCACCAAATCATGAATGACTTTCGAAAAATCACCACTCTCCTCACAGTCTACACGCATTTTCCACTCTTTTTCTAGTGTTTTCTGTTAAAAAGTCTGCAGAGACTGTCATGCAATTAATGAAATATTTTTTTTCACTCTATTATTGTGATATCATCTTTTTCAAATAAACCAGCACCTAAATGCCATGTACTGCAAAAACAAAACAGTTTGGGTTGCTTTAGAGTTTTCAGTCATACAATCTTTTCCTGTAGGTGGTTCTTGGTCAGAATAAGCTGCAATTTGGACTAGAACTTCTGTTGTGTAAGTCAAACTAGGAATAACATGCTCTCTGAAATACTAGCAGGCCTGGTTTCTACTTACTTCGCTGATGTATCTCTCCATGAAGTCAATCTTGCTTATGCTCTTGAACTGTTGTTCAAACATGTCAATCTGTGCAAAAAGAACAAAGAGTCTTAACATACTCTCTGGCAGACCCCATTTCAGGTGACACGTATGGCTGCAAGGCAATGTCTGGTACAGGTTGCTTGTCTTACATGAGTGTAGAAGCCGTTGTGTCTCAGTAGGGCAACAAAGTTGATGATCTCTTTGACATGTTTTTCACTGTCTGCTTCGTAAGCAACAAACACCTTCCCTGCAATAATGAAAAAAAACAACAACAACATTTCCTCCAGAAATATAACTCAAGATTATATTATATTATTATATATTAGTGAAAGTACAGTATTTAAAGGGAATAATTTTTTGAAAAAAAAAAAATATATATATATACAAATATTAAAGTACCATGAACTAAACTTAATCTACTTACATATAGCAGTTTTACCACATAAACACTTTTTGATAAACACTTTTTAATCACACGACTTTGAAGAAGAACAGATAACATTTAGTTAACAAGAACTGCCATTTCTTTATTATAGTCTGATGTTACTGGCACATACATCTTATTCAGATTTGACATTCTTTCAGTGTTGCTCAACAATAGTGTGTACACTTACTCTGCTCCAGGGATAGAGGGGCTGTGCTTGGGGTTAGTTTAGCTCGAGGGTGAGGAGAGGTGTGGCCACTGGAAGACATGAAAGCATTGCATAAACACCTCAGAAAGCAAAATTGTTTGTATCAGTGAAAATCAGAAACCTATGAAATCACTTACAATACAATACAGTGCGTGCATAATTATTAGGCACATTGATATTCATCATATTTTTTTTCCAAGCACATTTTACCAATTCCAAACCAAATAACTACTATTAATTTTGTATTTGATCAGGTGATATATAATTGTCCATGAAGGCTAGAAGTGAAAAATTCCTTATATCAAGGTGTGCATAATTATTAGGCAGATTTTCTTTTACAGATAAAATGATGCAAAGAAGAAATTATTAAATGCCCATGAGACTGCCAGATTCTGGAAGATAAATTCTTGAAAGAGTGGCACAAGGCTCTTGTGATGCTGGTCCTTCAAGAGTCACTCTCAACTTATCGGTCTATAAAGCCTATAAAAAAAACAGTCTTCATGTATTTCACAACACTTCAGCATGTTATTCTTATTAAGTGAGGGTCATTTTTTTCAGGATTTTGTACCCAAGCAAAGTCTCTGAGAAGCTGACACATTGCACTTCTGGAGACTCCAGGTAGGTTGTAGTTTTGGAAAATGGTGGCGCTGGAGACTAAATGGTTCCTGATGGTTTCACACCTAATTCTTCACCTTAATTCTTAATTCATTTGCAGTTAACATGTCTCTTTTCTTCTCCACCCGTTTTTTCTGACCCTGCCGACCCAATGAGCATTTTGCTCTCCAATGGTTATGCCTTAACTTTGCAAATTCTAGTATTGCATCATTCTCATGGGCATTTAATAATTTTGGACTTTTAGTCTGAGTTAAATCTCTTTTTTGCATCATTTTATCTGTAAAAGAAAACCTGCCTAATAATTATGCACACCTGAATATAAGGAGTTTTTCACTTCCAGCCTTCATGGATAATTATATATCACTTATAAATGATCAAATACAAAATTAATAGTAGTTATTAAGATTGATGTGGTTTGGAATTGGTAAAATGTGCTTGGAAAAAAATATGATCAGAACATCAACGTGCCTAATAATTATGCATGCACTGTACAAGACTGGCTGTCCCATATTAATTGTACAGAAAAACTCACTACTATTACACATTACCTATAAGTGAACTCCGAGGCTGATTGTCTGCTGTTTTCAGGGCCTGTTGGAGATGAAATGATGAAGTGAGACATTAATCTACACAGGCCTCGACATGCTTGTCCTTCGGACAAGTAAATCAGTCATTCACTTGTCCAAGTAAAAAAGTTACTTGTCAAGAAAAGAAAATGGTGTAAATGTAATAGCTCTAACTTACTTAAACATATCTGTGATATCAAATGTTATACATACAAATACAACATTAAAGGGGTCCTATTATGTTTTTTCACTTTTTCAACTTTAGTTAGTCTGTAATGTTGCTGTTTGAGCATAAAAAAGATCTGCAAAGTTACAAAGCTCAAAGTCCACTTCAAAAGGAGATATTTTATTTAACAGAAATCACTTTTCAAAAACTACAACGAACAACTCGTTTGGAATACAACGCATATTTTCCTGGATTTGTGATATCACAAATATCGACGAATGGGACGAGACCTGGTTGAGCTGCACTAGAGAAGGCAACGAGTGATATCACTATGTTGGAGACGCCTAGCTTTCTCAAGGCAGACAAACTTAAGAGTGGTTACAATCATCCGGGTTTAAATCGCGCTCAAATTGATTTGATTTTGACTCAATATTTACACTGAAGCTCGCAGGCGGCTATGGTAAGGGGCATGACATTTCCCGACCAGGCGCCGAGTGCTGCCAAAAACAACACACACTGACCCACCTAACCAATCACAGCACATTTCGTATTTCAGAAGGCGGGCCTTCATTTGATACAGGAACTATTCAAGCCGTTCATGCCAGACTGTAGAGAGAGGTGTTGTAATCATGAAAAAATAATGTGTTTTTCGAACCTAGTATGAGAGCCTGTTCTAGTACACCCCCAAAACAAAATCAAGACTTTGTAAAAGAGCATAATAGGACCCCTTTAAGAATTTTTACCATGGTATGCTTGTTGTATGAGTTTCTTGGTGTGCGCTCATTTGTTTTGATCTCTCTCACACACAGACAGGCTGCACAAGCCTCAACTGACATGACCTTGTTACTGTTAATACATTATCAGTTGCTGTTTATGCTAAATGTAATCAAATTAAATTCATTCTCGCAGAAGTTTCGTGCTTCCCTAGTTGTTTTTTGTTATTGATCTTTTAATCAGGCTATACTTGTCCATGTTGGTAAAGACAAAAAATATTATTTCATATAATTGGATCAGCCTAATAATTTGAGTTACACTTTACACTTTTTACACTTTACAGATCAAGTAAAATATTTTTAATATGTATACATGCCCATTTATAATATGCATTTCCATACATGATGAATTACTGCTGCCATGTTCACTAAAAATGTACACTAACATTTATTTTTTAGTAAAATTACATTTACCCCCTGCCTTTTGTGTGTAGTAATAGCTCAACATAAACTGTGCCAAACAAAAATCTATGAAGGATTAGGAGTGACATTTAAAAATAAAATGAAGCATTAAGTTATCAATTTTATAAATGAAACTACGTTTTAAATGGACAAAGTAATAGACATATTTAAAAGTGTTTATTTAATTCATGTTTTAAAATGCAGTTAATAAAACAATAAATGAATAAAGAATTTTTAAGTGGGAAAATAAATGGACATGAAAACTATTTAATTTGTGTTTTAAAATGTAGTTAAATAATAAAAACAATGGTAAGTTAAAAGTAATTTTTAATACACATTGTAAACTGGATTTTGCCAATTGCTTTCTTTGAAGTTTTATCAAATGCTTTTTCTTATCCATTTGTTAATTGAGTAAAAAAAAAAAATGGCATTGGTCATTTAGTAGGGACAACCAATCAGCTTTCAACTCAAAAGCCACCCAAAGTACATGTTAGATGGACTGTCAATGGACAGTAAGATATACCTACATATATATATATACTAAGGTTTATTAAAGCAGGAATTTATACCATGTGTCGATTTCTTTTTATTATGCAATTAAGAGAGTATTGCAAGGAAAGACGTCACCAATGCAGCTATGTTTATACTGTACTTTACACAGATAGTATGCATTTCAAAATATGCAATGCTTAGTGAATTAGCTTCAAAGTGTAGTTTTGTAATCCTTATATTTAGATTTTTCATCTTCTAAGATGGGTGTCACTTCTAAAAATGGAAACTGGTTGCTTAATCTGCCAGTATGATTGCACAAATTTATTGCAATTTATCTGGTTGGATAAATGTCCTGCAAGGTTGATAAAGAACTCATCACATACAGTGAGGCAATTTTAATGACAACAGGCTTATGAAAGTTAGCATTATTCATCATGAGCCTTGACTGACAAATTAAGTTCCATGTAAATGAAAGAAACTGACTCACTTATGAGTCATTCATAAGAGACAGAGAATTTTAACAAAGAACTGAGACTTACTTGAAGGCCAACAGGGCATGTGGTAATGTGGCCTGTAATAAGAGCCCTGATCCATTTGATACACATCTACAGGGTATTGACTACAGCAGGGCGGCCCGCGGGACGTGCAGGGGTGCGGGGGCATGCAGTAGCTGTGAGGCGTGAACGCATTTGGGATAGAGTGTAGTGAACGCGGCTGTTCTAGACTTCCCTCTCCCAGACTGTGCCTGTCTGGAGAGCAAGAGTAGCTGGAATCACCAGAATAACTGCAGTAATTTCCAGACACTAAGCAAGAGGGGAGGTTGCCACTAGGGTATTCCACCGAACCGCTGCCCACGGAACTCGAGCGGAGCAGGTCCCCGTTGTGCGGCTCTAGGGTGCTCAGACATGCTTCCGACTGACTAGGAAAAGGTGTCTGGGGACTGTAGCCAGAGGGTAGACCTAGCAGGGGCTGGTACGGGCTGTAGCTGGTCTGTGTGGATCTGTAGTTGGTCTTTTTGTCTCTGCAGATATCTGTGAAGTCAGGCTGTGCACTCAAAGAGGACTCATTTCCAGACATGCAACAGACGGCATGAGAGAGTTGGGAATCGGTGGAGTTTGAGACACAGATGGAGTCCTCAGTAATGATTTTCTCCATAGCCTCGTCGTTCTCTTATGGAAAATTGAGGGATTGTAAACTGTGGTGGCCAAATGGAGAAATATATCTAAAAATGAGGGGAGGGGGAGAGTTCTTGAGTACTCTTACAGTATGTGGAAAAATTTACATTTGAAAATTAACAAGACCAAAAAACATATCCTAAAAAATGACTGTAGTTAGCAGATTTCTTCATATTTATTGAAACAGCAGTTTAAGCCAAAAAAAACTTTAGGCATTTTTAAAAACAACTGGTGCCAAAATAAGCCTGTCAGACCAAAATGTTTGAATAAACAGGGCAATAAATAAAGACAGCCCACTGCCAGCGTGAGTTTGGGAAAGAGCTGTGTTGTTGCTATATTTATATTCCTGGGTCATTTATGTGTGGTTTAATACCTTTCAAACTTAGCTTGCATTTTTATATATTCATTGTACTAAAGTATCTGTAAGTTGACAGTGTATCTTTTTTTTCTTATCACTATTAGATTAGAAACATTTTAACTGCAATTGTCACAGTAAATATGATTTTTAAATATGTAAAATAAATGATTAAAATAAAAATTTAAAGACATTTCATGACAATGCAAATATATTTGTTAATCTGTTAATTTTCTTTTGAAGGCATTACAATAAAGAAAGCAGAATAAAATAATATTAACAATATCTATAAATTATTTTTTAAATTACAGTTAAAATATATTTTTGTTTGAGCCTTGTATTAAGAAACCTGCAAGCTCCGGAAGTGTGTGTTATTTGTTTTCAAAATTACGTTTAAAAAAAAAAACATTCTTCATCTAAAGGGCATAAATACAACAATACAAGAATAGGAAACAATAATTCTATGTTTAAAAAGTTAAATATACAGGGTCCAAAACTAACACTGGGAAGCTGCCAAATGCTAGTAAAAACTGGTTTTGCTAAGCAAATTAAATTTGGTCTGCCGCAAACTGGCTTTGAAGAAAAAAAATGGGTGTGTGTGTATATATATATATATATATATGTATAAAATGGAACACACATACACCATATCAGAGGTGTCAATTAATTTAATTCCTGAAGGGCCGGAGCCCTGCAGAGTTTAGATGCAACCCTAATTAAACACACCTGAACCAACTAATCAAGTCCTTCAGTCTTATTTGAAAACTACATGGTATGTGTGTTAGAGCAGGGTTGGAACGAAACTCTGCAGGGCTCCGGGCCTCCGGGAATTGAGTTTTACACCCCTGCATATGGACAAAAGTATTGGGAAACCTGACCATTACACCACCAGGGACTTTAATAACATTGCATTCTAAATAATATATGTGCAATGGGGAGGACCATCTACATAACAGCTTCCATTCTTCTGGGAAGGCTTTCCACAAGATTTTGAAGTGTTTCAATTCAATTCAATTTTCCATTTCATCCCATTCATAGAGCATTTGTGAGGTCAGGCACTGATGTGGGACGAGAAAGCCTGGCTCTAAACTCCATTCCAGTTGATCCCAACGGTATTCGATGTGATTAGGACTCTGTGTGGGCCAGTCAAGTTCTTCCATGCCAAAATCATCCAACCACTGACCTCATCAACTCAACTATGAAATGAGCACAGTGTTGGTGACTTTCATGCACCACGCGCCTCAGCATTCGATGACTGCGCTCTGTGGCTTTACGCAGTCTTCTGCTTCATGGCAGCTGTTCCTAAATGCTTCCGATTTAAAATAATACCATTTACAGTTGACGGTCGAATATCTAGCAGGGATGAAATTTCACCAACTGATTTATCGCAACTTAAATTCACTGTGTTCTTCAGAATGACCCATTTTTTTCACAAATATTTGTATGCAGAATGGGTGCTTGATTTTAATACACTGGGGCAATGGGGTCTGATTGAAACACCTGAATACAATAATTATGAGTTGTGTTCCAATACTGTTGTCCATATAGAGTACCTTAATAACATGTCTGTTATTATTAGATGTATATTTTACCTATATTGCAATCACTGCGAAGAAGGCATCATTCTTGTGCCTAATACAAAAAAGCTGCAGCCATTCCATATCCCCAGTCAGCACACAAATCTGTAATGAATTATTAAGATATGAACACAAGTAACCTCGAATGATGATCACACCCTGTTAAATAAAACTGCATTTGAGAAAAACGAGCAACCTTTGGCTACTGAATACAGGAACCCACAATTCTGCTAAGGGGATTTCTTTTCTCTCTCTCTCTAGCTTTTTCTCTGAACTTACAGTATGAAATTTAGTGCACTTTACACCATCAGCGGAAAACACCTCAGTGGAAACCAAAGTGAGACATGGGAAATCACAGGTAACTAATCCATCAATATCAAATGCACAAATGGGGCAGAGAGGGTACTAATACTAATGCCTTTTATTGGCATAACACTGAAAACCTCAAAAAATACACAATACAATAATCTCTTCATTGACTAGAACACTTAAGAATATAGTGACACAGCTGAAATGCAAAGTTAAATCATGTAATTCTCCTTTATGAATAGTTGTACAGTAGATAATTCATTGATGTTTAATTAAAAAGTATGAATGAAAGTATTAAATTATACTGTACCTTCACACGCTCATAAAATTTTAGCACCAGTAAACAGTTTCCGTCAAAATACTGTAATTACTATATCATAATACATTAAATAGGATATTCTAGTAGACATTTATTTTATTAACAATAACAATAGTACTTTTTAAACCGTATTTTGTAAACATTTCGTCCAAATTCGCAACGTGTCTAGTTCACGCTTTAAAACTGTCACTGCCGCGGGGCTACATAACATACAATACTCGGCTAAAAAAAATGTCTCGCAATTCGCTCTACCTTTGTAGTTTGTACCATATTACTTTACAGGTAACACCTCCCAAAACTAAGAAAAAAGCTAAATACAATATAACAAAGACAACACATGTATAAAACTCCCACCCAACTCTCATGACTTATTCGACAAATTAGACGTCAACGTTGTCCATGACAAACTGCTCGCTGACGTGACATAAACCACATAAAACACGTACATACCTGTAGGCTGATCAGCAGATTTAGTCGCGTGAATTATTTAATTTCGAATACTTTAATATCAGTGTACAATATCATGATCGCACGAGCTGTAGCAGTCGAAGTATACTGTTTGGAAGTTTTTCAACACCTGCCTACTCGCACACCGCATATTCCGCCCACTTCCCAGAACATCCTCGACTCAGAGCGGTTGTTCATCTGCCTTCGACAAAACGTGATTCTTTTGAGCAGATTCTTTTCAATTATTCTAAAGAACCGACTCGTGTTTGTAAATTGCTTGACAGTAAAAGGGTGAACAATTACTCGCAAGAATACTGAAAAGAAATAATATATAACTAAAAATAACTAATAATATATTAGTTACTATCACGGACAACAATATTATCTGAACAATAGAAACAGCAGTTAACACATACAGATATGCAGAAATTTCACTAAAATGACAAATTGCAGCACAAGAAAATCTGGGAACGTTTTTGTCATACTGTATTGGGTCTTCGAATAGTAAGGACCAAATGAACAGCAGTTCTGATAAAATGACAAACCATGGGGCCAAAAAACATTATTTACTCTAGGACTATATTACTGTGGTTTAAAACAAGGATAAACAACTCAATGCATCACTCACCATAGTTCTTTGGAGGTTACTTTTTTATTAGTATTTAACTATGGCCAATGAGACTTTACAAAAACATAACTTATCATGGACAGCTGATAACTTTCACATTATCTTAGACATCTGTGGTTTGGTTTTTAGTGCTATGCATTTCTGAGTAAAACTGACATCCAAGATCTGACACTGAACAGCTTTTACATCTTTATATGTGGTTCTGATTTTTAACAGTTTGTAAAATAGATGTTGCATCTCAGTGTTTTTTTTTCTTCTCAATTACACATTACATGATTTTTCATCATTAAATCATGTAGAAAAAAGTTTTTACTCACTCTAACCATGCAGATAAATGCATAAAGAAAGTAAATGCATCAGTGTTTACTGTAAAATCTTTCCAGAGTGTGACACCACCACTGTTGTTGTTTCTCTTTAAATAGAAAGCAGTTTCATTATTTGATCCACAGTATGACAAACCTCTTACCGTCATTTAGCCGTAACTGGATATACAGGGACAGACCAGTTTATTTCAAACCCTAAATAGATACTAAATGTGAGTGCGAATAAACCGAAGGCAACCTGATTTGATCAGTCACTTCTCAGGAATTTAGGAGGAGCTTTGTCAAGTTAACCTAATTACATATTTAGACACACTGACTTTCCTTTGGTTAGCAAAGCAAGACTCCAGCCACTTTTTCTTTACAAGCAGGGTCTGAGGGTACTGATGCAATAGATCTCGCAGTTCCTGAAAGAGAAGAAAAAAGGAGAAGAATAATGCATAGAATATTGCTGTTAATAAATCTAGCCAAAATAGTAGTATTAATAACTATTAGTATTAGGCAAATTAAAACCTCTTTAAAAAGTTAGCTGTGATTGTACTACCTGTGCATGCACAGGACTTTCCACCTCTCCTACGATATGAGTGACATGTGAGCTCATGAGATCCTCCTCATCACCGTCATATGTGCAGTAACGTTAAAGAGTAAACTATTAGCTCAATTCAACACCAACAAGCTTTCTTATCAATAAATGTGATATAGACATGTCGGTGTGGTATAGTGGCTTGTTGGCTTTGTTGAAGGTTCACCATTGTTTTTGTTTTTTTGTTTGCATAGGAACATTTTGGTAAAGATGGAATGTGAAAGGATATGCGATAAGGTAGCGGGTGAGCTGCTTCTTCTCTGTAGCAGCTATGTTGTAGAAATATACATAAACATCTCTCATGAAATCAGCCAGTCCTGGTGCGCCTTGACCTTGATGTGACATAGTGGAGAGTTTTGGTGACTTTGTAAGGTTTTCACTGTTACCAAGGGGACTGGAGGAGTGTAGGGAGTCTAGGGACCCAGATGGCGAGGATGCTGCTGGGTCTGAGGCTGAGTGTGAGGTTGATGGAGTAGTTGTGCATGTGGGGGAAGAAACTGTAAAAGAGTGTGATGTGGCTCGTTTATAATAGTAGCTGAAAAACAAGTCAAGGATAACAAAAGATACTCACTGCTGTTTCTAAAGGCTCAATATAATTTAAACAAAATCGAAAGCAAAATCAGGAAAAAACAAAGTTTGTTTAGAGTTCGTTTCGGGAGTTCAAAACAGTTTATTTCCAGAAAATTTTGCTATGGCTGATTACCACCTTCGAACTACCATTACATTTACCATTTACAATTACATAACAGGTAGCTGTGCTCTGGGGGTCCCCCTTTTGTGGCATGAAAATCTTCTCTGGTTTATTTCTTCTGTTCAGTCTGTTGAGGTCAGGTAAAAACACACTGGAGAGCTGCTTCGTAGTAAAATTGAAGTTGTAATTCTAATTGAAAGTGACGCTAACATTGTTTTTTCAGGTTTAATACTGTAAAGCTGCTTGCTTTAAAGCAATCAATTTTATTTAGTGCTATATAAATAAATGTGATGAGATCTGACTGGAGGGCCAAACTGTAGAGCTTGTGCAAACATATCCACGCCACTATTATTAGATGCTTTCTTCACTGCTGTTTGCCCATCAATGTCATTTTTGTTGTGTTTATTTTGTTATTGAGCTGTTTTTACTAGCATGCAGTTTCTAAAAAAATTTGAATAATCTTTTCAGTTCTTTTCGGGTAGGATACATAAATGTGGAGATGCCTTTGGTAGCCAGGTGCTTGCGAATTAGTCTCTCTGTACCATACCAGTTGAAGCCTTTAGTGGAGTGACCGATTCGAGGCAGATGGACACTTGCTATTGAAAAAAAATAAAAATACAGAAAATATTAACTAAAAAGACATTTACAAAGAACATGTTTGTTCAAAGCTGAAGTGCTTTTAAGTAGAGCGCAGAGTTTTTAGAATGGTGCTGTCATGTACGAGACTCAAATGCAACGGACAAATACATCCGCCCAGTGTATGTTTACACAGAAAAACTATGGAAAAGCAGCGTAATCGAATTCAAACACAGTCTGTGTAAAAGACTCATAAGGCATGATCAGCCATTTAAAATGACAGCTGTTATATACATTGAGTGAACTTAGGTTTTAGTACAGGTTTGCAGCACAGATGTGCACTTCAGTGGTAGCTGTTATACTCATCTACAGTGGGTATAGAAAAGCCCCACCCCCTTTAAAATAATCACATTTTGTTGCTTTGCAGCCTGAAATGAAGATGAAAACTGTTTTTGTTTGATCCAGCTGTATTTACTCAGTGCAACTTATAACATCCAAGTGAAAAATATAACACCAACATGTCAGAATATTAAAAAAAAAAAAACAATCACCGAGTTGGAAAAAGGATCACCCCCCTTTTGCTTTAATTACAGCATTTAGTCTGTTGGGATTAGTCTCTACTAACTTTGCACATCTAGACTTTGCAATATTTGCCCACTCTTTGCAGAACTGCTCAAGTTCAATTAAATTTGATGGTGACCGTTTGTGGACTGCAGTCTTCAAGTCATTCCACAGATTTTCAATGGGGTTTAAGTCTGGGCTCTGACTAGGCCATGCAAGGACATTCACCTTTTTCTCCTTCAACCACTGTGTGGTCAGTTTTACTGTGTGCTTTGGGTCATTGTCATGTTGGAAGGCAAACCTTCTTCTCATTGACTTTCTGGCAGAGGGCAGCAGATTTTCCTTAAGAATTTGACAGTATTTTTCCTCATCCATTTTTCCTTCTATCCTGACAAGTGCTCCAGTTCCTGCTGCAGAGAAACACCCCATAACAGGATATTACCACCTCCATGCTTTACTGGAGGAATGCTGTTATTTGGATGGTGAGCTGTATTGGATTTCCGACAGGTGTTTGGTGTTGAGGCCAAATAGTGCAATTTTAGTCTCGTCTGCCTCAAAATCTTCAAGGTGCATTTTGGCAAAGCTCAGTCGTGACTGCATGTGGTCTTTCTTGAGGATTGTTTTTTTACCAAATACCTTCCACTTCTCAATAATAGACTTCACTGTGCTTCTAGGCATTGATAAAGCCTTTGAAATTTTTTTGTATCCATCTCCTGACTTGTGCCTGTCCACAACTTTATCCCGGAGATCTTTTGACAGTGCCTTGCTACCCATAGTTAATTGTTTGCTTCAGTTGCACTACCAAGAACTGAAATGCTCCAGGAAAGCTATTTTCATGCTGAGCTAATCAAAATGATCACAGCTGATCACAGTTGAAAGTCAAATGCCTTTGTGTGCCATTGAGAAGGTGATTAGCTACAACTGATTGAGTTTACAAGGCATTTTTAGGAGGGGGTGAACCTTTTTCCAACTCAGTGATTCAGTTTTTTTTTCCTGACATGTTGGTGTTATAACTTTCACTTGGATGTTATAAGTTACACTAAATACAGCTGAATGAAACAAAAACTGTGTCCGTCTTCATTTCAGGCTGCAAAGCAACAACATGTGATTATTTTAAGGGGGGGGGGTGATTCTTTTCTTTACAAACTGTAATAGATTTTCAACCCAAGTCATTTGTTTAAAAGGTGAATAGAGGAAGCCACGTCATTGCAACCAACTAGTTTCACAAATGAGCGCAGAGTACCCTTCTTTTGTTTGGCATCTCTGTAGATCTTCTTGAGGCCCTCATCCAAGGTAGTGAGCCGAATGCCTGACAAATTGTTGGCTTTATCCCTCTGCTGAGCAACTATCAGTGCCAGCTAGAGAAACAGGAGGCAAAAATGATTAAATAAATTAATGATTAAAAATAATTAACAGCAGTAAAGTAAAGACATAAACAGCTTGCCGACTTACGTAGTCTCTTCCACTGAGCCTGGACTGTTTGTCATCAATAGGAAAAAGTAGAACATTCCTCAGTTCTAAGTCTGCAACACACAATTATCACTTTGTAATTTATACATTTTGTTTGCTTCCCTTAAATTTTGACTCAATCAATTATAGAATGGAACTGATGTGTGTTTGAGTAAGCTGTCATTACTAAAGATATTTACTTATTTAGTTTATTGGTATTGGTCAATATATTGGGTGATACTGGATATTGAATTGTGCATGCTCGATTCAGCCTATTTTTAGATTGAATTTACCTTTGAAGTCAACAAACATTCACTGAAAATTAAAAAATCTTATAATTTTATAGCATTGTTAAATATACAATACCATTTAAAAGTTTGGGGTGATTAAGAATGTATTTTTTAATACTTCTATTCAGCAAGGACGCGTTAAATAATGTTACAAAAGATTTCTATTTCAAATAAATGCTGTCCTGTTATGACAACTCTCAGAAGATTTTAGTATGGTTATGGACAATGTTAATATATTTGGTCTTGGTGGAATAGATCTGCTACACTGCAGCTGAATTGCTTCTGCTGTTGGTTATTGCTGTTGTTGTTGTTTATTGCTGCTGCAAAGCAAGTACAGGAACTTGCTACTGCCAATACATATGCCGATACAGTGCTGTGAGTAAGACATACTGCTGTTGGACAAATGGCTTATAAAATAACCCGTAGCAGATCTATACAGGTGGAGCTGGGGAAGGTGGAGGGTTTCAGAGGAACTCAGAGGAAAGCACTCTGTGAAATGCTCTAGTGAATGCTAACCAACCATTTAAATGTAAAGCAGCAAGCTCATTGGCTGCGTATGCAACATGACCAAATCAGCTTGTGCCAAGTAGTTTAACTCAATGAATATCATCAGTTTGCATTAAGGACCCATCAGCCTGCGCCATCTAGAGTTTCATGACAGAACTTGGTATTTCTTTTGAACACTAAAATTTTGTGTTTAAGTTAGTAATATATTTAGACAATATAGTACAGAATTGTGCTACAATCTGCTAATAACATGAAAATTGTTATCGGTTTATCTGTATTTGCCAGAATTTTAATAACAGTGCATTCCAATTCTGTATCCCTAAACCACAGAAAAGTAATTTTGCAATAAAACAAGATCATAAATGTCTATAATCACCCCAGTTTAGAGCAGAACTACAAATCAGCATTGTTCATTATTATGTGAGAGGCGTTTTGGTTTACAGTAAGCTGTTCTACCTCAAAAGTAAATACTAGCTTTATAGCTCGGATACCACAAACTTTGCGAAATCCCCAACTCTTAAACTTCACATTAATGGGTATTAAATCAAAGCTATAAGTTTTATGAACAATTAGCTTGCATGCAACATAATGAGCTGTGAACTGGATATTGATTTTAGTGTGGAATATTTGTTTTGACAGCATGAGTTAGACCTGTCTCAGTAAACAGGAAAGGTTTGTTACCTTCCATGACGCCAGCCAACTCGTACTGCTTCTTCGGCTCGTCTGATCTGAGCTCCAGTGCGGTAAACAATCCTCCTCGGCCCCAGTGTCCAGAGTCATCTACACCAAATACACACATACACAACACATCATGCCAAATTAGCATTAAGCTGAGATTGTTATAAAAAGGCCCCATATCTGTTAACATGTTGTGCAGAATAATCATTACGTTGACAGTGGCGTTCTGACAGCGAGACATGTCTGTTACAGGCGAACTTTGCCACACCGTTGTTTTTAACAGAATTTATAAGAGACGTACCAACACAGTGCACAATGATGGCATCCCCTCGATCAGCCTGAGGGTGAGTTACATCACCCAGCACATAGCGAATGGCTGTGTGATCCGAATCTGTGGAGCTCCAGCTGACATCATCATCTTCATCAGGCTCCATATCCTCACCCTCACTGTCAACTTGTGGCAAGCACAGCGATTTGTAGCCACACGATTCCCATCTTACCATCCTGTCATTGAAGGATACACATACACACAAGGCTATAAAATAGACATCCACAAGAACATACAATAGATATACTATATACTGGTCAAAAATATGCAACAGAATGCCAGAAAGATTTTTTTTTACTTCTTCTTGTAATTTAGTTCTTCCTGTTGCTTTTTTCTTTCCTCCTGTAGTTTTGCCCTCTTTGCAGCAGCTTATTGTCTCTTTTGACATCTTTGTTCCAACTCTGATTCTGTAAGAGGTCTCTTCTTCCTCCCTGGGTCGATCAAGGGCCCAGACAGTGACACCTGATGGGCAGTGACAATCTTTTAATTTAGTTTTTTGTTTGTTTTAGTTAAAAATAAGTAGATAAATAAATGCAATAAATAAAAAGAAAGATAAAAACATTAATTATTATCTATCATGAGAGAAAAAAAATGACAGCAATCTAAATATTTCCCAACTAACAATCGAAACAATTTAATTTGCATTATACACCACTATTCAAAGATTTGGGGTTGGTAAGATTCTGTTAATGTTTTTGAAACAAGTCAAAATACATATACTGTACATATATAACACAAAATTTTTGAATGGTAGTGTAGCTTTTAAAATAAGTTACCCCAGCTTTATTACGAAGTGCGCGGCCCTCCTTCCCAGCATCCTCTAGTTCAGCTAACTGCTTCTCAAGTAACAGTTCAAAGGCCTTCTCATCCTCAGCACTGGGGTCTTTAGAGTAGTCCTTACCCTCGAAGTAGTACATGTGGTCTGGAAGTCAGAAAAGACATTAACGGATCATTTAATTTTCAAGTGCCAGTTATAACAAGATTACTGAAAAGAAGCTAAGTGTTGTACTTTGACCCTGCATGTCCTCATCTTCTTCTTCATCGCTCTCATTAAGCTTCACATGCTCTTCATCTGTTAGCCATCGGCCATCTTGAGACTGCCCCAGGATCAGCCTGAGGTCCACGTCTTGAATGGAGCTCTCCTCTGATGACAGCAGCTTATCCACACCAAACTTCAGGATCTCACTCAACTAGATTGGTGGGGACGTAAATGACAGAATACTGAGAATTATGTGCAGTTTCACAAGAAGGGAAACCACAAGTACACCAACAAAAATATGAACCAGGAAACAGGGCAAAGTGATGAGCTTAAGAGATAAGGACATGTGACTCTCTCCACCTGAAGACCAGAAGCTGCAGATTGAGCCTGGTCCAGCAGAGAAAAACGTCCCTCCTCAATCACTGTGTGAGACGTAGTTTAGACACAGCACGGGAATAGATTATATCTTCTACAGTATCTCTACCGAGGAACCGGATAACTTTAACAGGCCTGCAAGCAAAAAGAGAATTTATCTACATAGTCTTGCAGAGTGTCTTTAATGGGGACATTTAATGCATGTTAATGCTGCTCTGTGCCATACAATGAAAGTATATGGTGATGGAACAACCTAAAATATGCATTTTGCCAGTGGAATACCTTGTTTGGCCAATCCTGTGGGCTCTGGCTGCTGCTTGTAGGTCATTCTGTGGGTTGAAATCACTGTCCACAAATATCACAGTATCTGCTGCTGTTAGGTTCATACCAATCCCTCCTAAAAACACAAAAAAGTTTGGGTATAGAAAGATTTTGAAAGAAGTCTCACCAAGGCTGCATTTATTTGATCAAAAATACAGGTAAAAAAAAGTAAATGTCAGTGGAAAAATAAAATGTTACATTGAAAGTAAGGCTGTAATTGTAATCTGAACAGTTGAGAAAAAAATTGTATAATAAGATGAACCGAATCTCTATCTCTACATCACAGTTTTTGCACCGCCATCTCATACAGAGACACAGTGGTAATGCATGGCCTCAATATTTATGCATTATCTCATCACAACTTTCAGTTTTCAGTTACATTACATTACAGTTACAGACAATTTTGCAACCTGGAATGGTATTCAGATATAATTCTCTAATAGTACAGTAACTAATCAAAAAAAAAAAAAAAAAGATTTGCACTGCAGTTGATTATAGAGTGTGATGGTGTGAATCTTAGATTGGCTTTCCTAGACTGTGAACTCACCAGCTTTGGTGCTGAGGAGGAATATAAAAACATCTTTGGTGCTGAAGTTTTTGATAGCTAGGTTACGTTCCTCTCCTCGGACTGAACCATCCAGACGCTCATAACTGTAACCTGCAGAGAAGTAGGAGGGCCCAATCAGAGCTGGCAGTTACATAGCCGGTAGCACATTAACACTCATGCAGCAACAAACACAGGATGTGATACTGAACCCACATCAAGTGCTCTAGATCAGAGGACTAGATTACTAGGAGAACATGTAGGGTAGAGTTACATAAATGATCCAAATTGAGAAGAAACAAACATATGCAGACCTACCAAAAGTTTTTTTTAAATAGACTTTGTGCACAGGCAGCCTTGTACTCTTCTAGGTTCAAAAAACTGTCGTCCATAAAGTGCGTTGCACAAATTCGAACATCTGGGTTGTGCTGTTCTGTTGTAAATAAATCTTAACCTTTCCTAATCGCATCTACTTCCGGAAGGCCAAATAAAGTGATTTTGCTTTCGTACTGAAACACAGTGTCTCCCTGACATGGCTGCATCAACACTACTGCGTTCCTGAAACCACGCCTTCTTTCTTTGCGTGCACATTTGGGCGGCATTATGCTACTATTTCCACATATTGACATAGATATGTGGGGGCGTGTTAGAACGAGGCGTTTTAGGCAGGCGTGGCTGACTCTTAACTTTTATAAAGAATATCTCTTTGGATTTGAGACTTTAGTCTTTGCAACTTTACAGATCTTCTTTATGCACCAAGGAGCTTGTAACACTCCAAAGAGAAAGGAAAAATTGAAATCTCATCATATGACCCCCCCCTATAATATTTTTTAAAATAGAATTGATTTTTGTGAAGGTAAAGGTAAATTACTCCAGTCTTCAGTGTCACGTGATACTTCAGAAATCATTCTAATATGGTGGTTTAGTGCTCAAGAAACATTTCTTATTAATATCAATGTTGAAAACAATTTTTGCTGCTTAATCTTTTTGTGGAAACTGTGATACACTAGCATTCAAAAGTTTGGGGTAAGAATAAAAAAGGGAATTAATACTTTATTCAAATAAATTGATCAAAAGTGACAAAGAAATTTACAATTTTACAAAAGATTTCAATTTTAAAGGGCACCTATTATGCAAAATTAACTTTTAAATGTTGTTTGAACATAAATGTGTGTCAGCAGTGCGTGTACACAACCATCCTATAATGATGAAATAATGCTCCACCCTCTCCTTTTTTTTAATCTCCATAAATCATAAGCAGTGTCTCAGAACAACCCGTTTGCAGAATCTGTACAATGTGACGCCACATTTTACAGGCCTCGCCCATGACTGTTTAGCAGAGAGTGATTTTCGCTGCTTTCACTTAATACACAGATCTAATATAACCATGCGATTTCTTTCCCAGCTGTTCACCTTCACAGACATAACCAACTGTGTTTTTGTAATTTATGTGTGTTTAACATAAACTTGTGTGTATTTGGCAGTTTAAGCACAATGAAAGACATGAAAGATAATTTAGTTTAGTGCTCACATGCTGTGTGACAGCCACTTTGGCCCTGTCCCAAATGGCACACTTCAAGTACACTTTCGGTCTTCAGGACTCACAATGGCCACTGCGTGCGCGTGTCCATTAAGTCCACGAGACCGTAGGGTGTCCCATTCCTCATTTTAGCTTTCAGAAGGGCACCCCCTTTGCGGCCGTCATGCGCCCTCGATGCGCACTTTTGCCGAGCCCAGACTGGGGCGATGCACGAAAACAGTGTCTTTCTGCTTCCACTCAAAATAGGCATTTTCAAAATTATATAATAAATGATGATCTGTGGGGTATTTTGAGCTGAAACTTCACAGACACATTCTGGGCACACCCGAGACTTATATTATATATTGTAAAAAGGGGCATAATAGGTCCCCTTTAAATAAATGCTGTTCTTATGATTTTTTTTTTTTTTTTAATTCAAAGACTCCTGACAAAAATGTATCATGATTTCCACAAAAATATGAATGTTTTCAACACTGATAACTGATGAGATAAGATAATAACAATTACTAATAATAATTGATAATAATTAACAATAATAATTGATAATAATCACCAAATCAGCATATTATACCAGTTTGCTAGCGACAGGAAAGTAACTTTAGGTGAGCAGCACACACCCCTCGTGAAAATACACCAGCATGGTGTCCAGCAGAGAGAGCTTTCCACTGGCCTCCACTAAATGCTCCCCCATCTCAAACAGTTCTGGTTCCACACCTTACATGAAAAAGGTGCGGAATAAAGACAGTTAGTTGTTTTTATTTTGTCTGACCATAGAAAAATAAATAAATAAATAATTTTAAAAAAATCACAAAAAGTGAGAGTGATTACCATCAAACAAATACGGATGGTCCACACATTTCCTGAGCTGCATTAAAATGTTCAGAAGTTGGGTCTTAAGAGTTTTGATCAGTCCTAAAGGCATCTGAAATTATTAAAATGAACACTCATCCTTTTGCTAAAGTATTCAGTTTTGACTGTTGTAACAGATGATTCATGTTGGGGAAGACTTACCAAGGTCTCTCATCAGAATGGCTTTATAGTATCTCTTCTGAAGGGCAGACAGCCCATGAAAAACCACGAGTTCTGTCTTCTTGGGCAGTTCGGCAGCCACCTCTGCTTTAACCCTGCGCAACAAAAAGGGCTGGAGCACTCGATGAAGCTCATCGGCTGCAGACAAGAACAACCATGTTACAAACTCACACACAAGGTCACCCGAGTCCAAATAATATGAGAATTTATGATCTCTATCATCTGATAGCCTCAAGCAAATCTAACAGGTGAGTCAAGGAGAGAGAGCATCTAATCTACACCAGGCTGGCATTGCGAAACTGACACCTTTTTATGCTCTGCCATGTTTGTGTATCTGAGGTGTTCAGTTTGGCACCAAACCGGTCCAATTTTCCTGTCTCACTTAGATCTGTTTGATCAGTGCTTTTGTGATAAGCAGTCACAGCACTGTAATTTTCACCACAAACATCAATTACATTAAACCAGTTAAAGAAAAGAGCTTTTAAAAGCATGACTGTCTTACCACAAAGCCTTTAAGGTCAATGATGGCAGTTAATTGCTGAAACATTTGCTGAAACCAGCAGCCGTAAGTGTTAATAAGGGTGGTGGCAGACATAAATTATCTTCCAGCGCTAAGAGTTTGATTTTCACACTGAAAGTGCAAAGGTTTGTGCTGCCATACCAAGAGCAGGTTCAGTCTGTACGTCTGCGTAGGCACTAACAAAGTCCTCAACGGCTTCAGGCAGAAACAGACTGGGCTGGATGAAGGTGAGGAGGGAAAAAACTTCTTGCAAGTTATTCTGAATGGGGGTGCCTGTCAACAGCACTCGAAAACCCACTGTAAACTGAGAAGGCAGATGTCAGATGGCAGTTAATAGCAGGGGAAAGCTGAAAAATTGACAAGCAAGGCTAGGTTTATTATCAGGGGTTTTACAGACTGACAGTGACTGTAAAAGCAATGAAAATGCAATCGTGTAACCTCTCTGAGGGTTTGGTGCAGCAATGATTCCTGGTTCTTCAGCCGGTGAGCCTCATCGACAACTACAATCTTCCATTTCCAACTGTGGAAAGAGAGTGGAGTGGTAAATTTAAATATGAATTGAAATATGTAGTCACAGACACCAATAAACTTATAATTATTTTTATGTTATGGCTGATAACTGATAAATGTTATGTTAAAGATATTAAAATTCTACACTATTTTGTCTAAACAACAACAACAACAAAAAAACACTACAAACTAAAACCAAACTTTTAAAGGCTTCAAGTTACTAAATTATTAGTATTTTGCTTTTAAAGATTAGATGACCGCAAAGTGCCTGCAAAACCAAGGAAGGCCAAGTATGTTTATTGCAGAATTTTACTTTCAAAATATAATTTATAGTGTAAATTATAAAACTTTTTTTTGTAATAACTATAAAATTATTCTTTATTGACAAAATGTTATGATTATAAAGTATTAAGACAAAGGTAGAGAAAAGCAGAAAACTAAAAATTTAACTCAAAACTACAGCTGAATTTAGGTATAAAAACAATATTTATAATGTACAATTTAGCAATTTGCTAAATGCTATTATTAGTAATTTAGTAATTAGCTTTTACAGATTACCTTTACATGAGTGTTAATGACTGCAAAAGCTATATATGGTAAAAAAAAAAAAAAAAAAACTTTAATGCCACCCAAATAACCAATTTTGATTTTTAATTACGTGCAAAAAGCCTGAGTAGCAGAACTGAGGAAATATTGTTATTTATATAAGTTTTCAAACTATATCTCTTTACCAAAACAGCAAAAAGAAAAATTTAAGATGATTACCTTTTCAGGTAGCTGGCATCCTTGAGGCACATCTATTAAATATGATTTAAAAAGATTTTTGGAATGCAACCCTCTGAATGCAGTTATCACAGACCTATTCTCTGAAAACAGGTGCACTAACCTCATAGGTGGTGAGAAGAACATGAAAGTGTCGGTCATTCTTGAGCTCTTTCTGGAGCTTTGCCCTTCTTTCGTTATCTCCAGTGTAACAGACCACAGACAGACTGGGACAGAAGCTAAACAAAAAAATAAAGTAAGAGAACCTTAACTAATCTTTCATGTTAAGTTGGATTCAAGGAAGATACTAATTCTTCGTTTATATGCTACTGTCTCCATCTAGTGACAGTGACAACACATTGTCTTTCATGTAAAATCAGTTCATGCTGGAATATTCACACATTCATAAAGTGGCATATTGTTTCACAGTCCTGCAACAGTAATAAATCAGTAGGCTTTATCTTTAATATGCCTTCTTTGTAATCTAAACTGACCACTCAAGTCTGACCGTATACCAGCATCCCTTACCGTTGTACCTCGTCTCCAGTTCTCCAAAACAGATAAGGGACAAAGCACAAGGAACGGTCCGTTCATCTTAAGGTATCCTCGAGCATATGCCAGCAAAGAAATGGTCTACAGCAGAGGATGGCATCTCAGTTATCTGATACCTGACATCTTGGAATAAATCTCTGACTTAAAAGCAAGCATTATAAGCAAGGTAAACCCATCCCATTACAAACCTGGCAGGTCTTGCCCAGACCCATCTCATCACCAAGGATGCAGCCCTGCTGGTTCTTCATACACTGTGACAGCCACCTCACTCCATCAACCTGATAAGACCTCAGATGAATTGCTGTTAGGAAGGAGATAAAGCATTGCAGTGTTGTTCGTAAGAACACTTTTAGATTTAGAGTATTCCAAACCATAAAGTGGGCATTCAATGCATTTCTTTTTCACTGGTTAAATTAATGTTCCACATGAAAGCCAACACTGCCCAAACATTCTGAATGATGAAATAGATGCCATCAGCTCTAAAAGTGAACTTTGAGTATACCATGCAAAAATGTACTAAACCAAATGCAAGTAATAAAAATTATAATTTCAAGTACAAGTACTCAGTTTCAATCGTGCTCATTAGGTTGAAACAAAGCCACAATATGAAATAAATGAACGCAGTCCATAAATACTTTAATTATATTACACATAATTTGTGAAACATTTTCAGGCACAAAATCTTAAATGGCACACAAATACTTTGCTGTGTTTCTTTTAAACATATTACAAGGAGCTCTCAATTCACACACCTCCTAGTCCCCATTTTTTCAGGTCACTCTCCGTTAATTCCGATTTTTCCTTTTCTGGTAGATTGCTTTTGACTGCTCGAAGAAATGTTGACATTGTTGTGGTTTAATTACGTTCACATTAAGCCTTCTATCTTTAGACACTTCAGTCAAAAAGGCTACTGAAGTTATAATAGCTTGCCCGCGCCAGAGTTTGACGTGAACTTCGTAGTGTTGGGTCGTTCTTGAACGATTCGTTCATTTTGACTGCATTGGTTAAAGTGTGTGGGGCTGTCACGTGAGGAACGAACGACTCAAACCCAAAGACTTGTCAGATAAGAGGTGAGGTGAGCTAATCATAGACTGAAGACCCAGGTAAACAATTAATTAATCTTTTCTGTTTCTTATAGCAGTTTTGTATTGTTTGTAGTGTGATCAACGTTTGCGTAAGTAGTAGACGTATTAGGGAAGTAACACGTGACATTTTAATTATATTTTGCTAAAATGAACGAAATGACTCGAAAAAAGATTCGTTAATTTTGCTGAACGAGACTCAAAGGTCCGAGTCGGTAAAATGATCCGAACTTCCCATCACTAGAATTTAGGCATGACTACTTCCTGCAACAGTGAGTGGGCGGGTTTCAAAACAGAGGTCGTCCAATGACTAGTCGGCAATGCAGACACGTACTTTAAAGGCGCCATTATTAAAAAAGATAAATACGTTTACACACAAACACAAATGTAAACCCAACAAAAGCCACAGAGCTGTACTGCTGGGGCCCGTTCTTCGTACGTTGCTAACTCACTTAGCTGGATTTGATTGTTGACGATTTGGCATGATCTTGGATTATTTGGGTCTTCAAAGCTCATCCCGGAATACATGGGAATCATGTAAACAATTTAAATAAAATAAAAACACATTTCATTTATCTATTATAACATTTATGTAGTTTTGTTCGCTTGGCTGTTTCCTTGTAAAAGTCCAAAACTTTGTCAAGTTTTTCGTCAGGTGTCTTATTTAATTATATGATGTCATTACGTTGCTGCCGCCAGCCAATCGCTGCATTGCTGATCGTGGTTTCGAGTATCGATCGATACATAGCCCCTTTTAAACCAATCCATGAACACGCAATTATCTCAGATAACTCAATCCAGCCATACTAATCATCAACAACAGGTGTGTTCGTAGAACCGAATTAGCCAGATCCTGATTAGCGCGATGATATCAGCTTGGATGTGACATTTCATCTCGGATGTAATAAGCAGTGTTGGGGGTAATATATTACAAGTAACGCAAGTTATGTAATCATATTACTTTTTTCAAGTAACTAGTAAAGTAACGCATTACTTTTTAATTTACAAGAGAATACCTGAGTTACTTTTTCAAATAAGTAACGCAAGTTACTTTTTTTTTTCAATTTATTGATTGACATAATGCATTACTTTTAAAAGTAACTTTCCCCAACACTGGTAATAAGCGATATACGAACAACGGGCCCCAGGTCTTGAATTCACAAAATCCAGACAAATCATCTGTGATAGTGTCAATTACAAAACAATTTTTAGATATTCACACACATACACAGTTAACTGATAAAACTAGTCTTTATTTACAGGTTGTTATCATACAATATTAAGACGACAAAGGTAGAGAAAATTTAAAGTGCAACTTTCAAAAGCCACCTCCAAAATATTTGATTTTATAAATATTAATTTTAAAGCAGGCCTGTAACCTTTTCTGATTTATAACATGTTAAAACACATTCAGTAGAACGCAGACTTATTCTTTACGTTCAGATTTAACAAAATGTCCAACTAGCCATTACAGCAATGTCCCATTGTGCCATTCTGTCAATGATCATTTGTGGATCCTGAAATCACAGAATACTTGAGCAGAAAGTTCCTGGAGTGGTGAAAGGCCAAACCCCAGCTCTTCATTTCACACACATGTTGCACAGCATGGAGAAAAACTTCAGGACGGCATCTCTGGTTAAGGTAAAGAGAGTATGAAGGCCTTAGAAAAGAAGTCTAGCAGACTCTAGATTTTAAAACAGCCAGGTCCAATTTAGCCTGTGCTTGATTACTGCTGTCATTTACCAGAATAAACTATATTTAATTTATATTTGAATACAATAAAAACCACACATTCATCAGTCTGTTAATATCTGTATTACTGTTAATTCGATATTTTGAAATCACAAAACATAACTAACCTTGCAAAAGGAATGTATGACAAGCTATACCTATAGAGAAGAAAAATTCAATTGATAAAATGTATTTCAGTACAATATTAAACTGGGTGCTAAGCTACTTATTTAAATAATATGCTTAAAATATATTTACTACACAGCATCAAGGAAACTTACCATGCAAATGCAAGGACTTGCAGAATGACAAACAGCAAAGTGAGTGCAAAGATCTTCCACTGTGGTACAGAGATCAGTGTTAAAAAAGCATCAAATAATACTGTATCATCTGATTCAGACTTAGTTTGAAATCTACAGTAAGGATAGACTAGAACTCACCCAAAAAGCTGCACAGAGTGTGAGAACCAGACATGTCTGTAGGCCACAAAATAAAAAGTGGAACTCTCAGTACCCATTGCTAAGCTGGTCAAAAATACTGTATCTATAATCAGAATCTGTATTCGCTGTAACTGGAAGATTTCCAAAGGATGCACATGAGCTAAAATAATAATTTTTCCAATGGTTGGTGCATCCAACACATTTTTGAGATGGCACTAATTCTAGGAGAAATTTAAAAGTCATTTATTTAAATACAACATGAATTTTACTTGCAAAATCAGAAGTATATCCAAATCAAACATGAGATATTTAATGAGGAAACAGAATCCATGGCGGGACTTCATTTTATCAATAAGAAATGTATTGGATCATGAAAATTCTTAACATTATTGATGATATTATTATGAACATTTTAGAAATGTGCACAGATGATCTGCTCATAGTAACACCAGGATCATGCAATAAAAAAAGAGTAAATTTTGATTTCTTACTGACTTTAAATATTTTCATGATTTTGTATGAATGTTGTACAATTAGTCATCAATAATAAACTTGTCAATTGGCATTGCCTTTGCTTCAAAGGGTTAATAGTCTGAAATTGAAAGACCCAACTGACATATATGCATTATTTTTACAGTCAGTCCAGATCCTCATTTTTGGTTTTATATGAGGATATTAGTGTGTGGAAAATAACTCACTATCATAACAACTGTAGCAAAGGCTCTGGTCTTGTCACACATGTTCAGCTGTTTCACTGGCCCCATCAGAAACATGGTGCTGGGGGTAGGTTCAAATTAAACAGTGAATTCATCAAAATGCAATAATAAATAGTTAGAGCATTTAAGTTGCAAGTTTTATGACTTACCTTACTAAGGAGCATATGTTGCCAAATGTGTAAAACACAATGAAGAGAATCAGCCCTACTTTAGGAATAAACAGGCAACATACTCCATGAGAAAAAAAGGATGGTTATTAATATAATGAAACATACTGATTTTATGCCCTCCCCCAAATAAAAAGTTTCAAAATGTGAAGTCGTCATATCAATACGTGCAAAATCAGCATCATATTATTGTTTATACATTTTTTAAATATTTTAAAAGATCCTAATTAAGAGCTAATAGCAGAGCACAAGGACAGTCATTTACCTGCAGTACATTTCTGTTGTCGTTGTTTCCATCACGACCACCCAGAACCGCTCTGAGTTTGTCCATTACTGTACATTCAGTTCTCTTTATTAATTGAATCGGTTCACTCTAAATCCCTGAGAATGTGTTGTATCATCGTCCAGCTGGCATTCGCTTGTCATCATACACGTGTTACCTTCACCTTTTGGCTCCCTTCATTGAACATGATTATCACCTGGTGCTCACGCACGCCACCTACTGGTACTTCACAGGTGCACGAAAAGTGGCTTGGTTCAGAGCATGAATAAAGATGTTTTTTTTAAAGGGGTCATATGATGCGATTTCAATTTTTCCTTTCTCTTTGGAGTGTTACAAGCTCTTGGTGCATGAAGAAGATCTGTAAAGTTGCAAAAACTAAAGTCTCAAAAATAATGTTCTTTTTAGCAGCATCATATGACCCCTTTAAGTATTAATGGACCACTTTTTTGAGAGACCCCATTTCTTTCCTTTCCTTTCCTTTCTCTTTTAGTTGGGTCATATGTCTATATTTATATATTATAAAACATTGTTTTAAACATTTTTTTAATGTTTTATTTATTATTGTTCATTGAGAGAATATATATTTGGGTAAAAAATGCCAGCACATGGCAAATAAAAAGCATTTAACATTAATACACTCTTATACACTAATAAAATATTTTATTGAAAAAAATGTATTTATTATCAAGTCAAATTAAATTAAATCGATCAATAAATGCATGTGATAAGATACTATAATTTGAAGATTCCACATACAATGGCATTTTTTCAGTCAAGGTAAAGAATACTATGGCATAAACAAACAGCAGACTAGCTGAGGAATTGTTATGGCTGACAAGAATTATCAAGAAAATACAAAAGCATCATTCATTTGATGATTAAAAAGTGTCTTACACACCTGCAAATCTCAGAGGCATTAAAATATAACAAATTTAAGCATGTAGATCATATAGTACCCACTAAAAGCATGATAAAAATATTATATTATTTGTCCTTTGTTGACAACATAAAATACTGACAAGGCACATGAAAAAATCTCAAATTTACACAGTATTTTGTCAAAGATAAACAATGCAATGACAACAAAAAGTGTACATAAAGACTCAAAAATAATCAATACATCATATGTGACCCTGGAGCACAAAACCAGTCTTAGGTTGCTGGGGTATATTTGTAGCAATAGCCAAAAATACATTGTATGGATCAAAATTATTGATTATTTTTTTATGCCAACAATCATTAGGACATTAAGTAAAGATCATGTTCCATGAAGATATTTTGTAAATTTCCTACTGTAAATATATCAAAACTTAATTTTTGATTAGTAATATGCATTGCTAAGAACTTCATTTGGACAACTTTAAAGGCGATTTTCTCAATATTTGGATTTTTTTGCACCCTCGGATTCCAGATTTTCAAATAGTTGTATCTCGGCCTATACTGTCCTATCCTAACAAACCATACATCAATGAAAAGCTTATTTATTCAGCTTTCAGATGATGTATAAAACTCAATTTCGAAAAATTGCCCCTTATGACTGGTTTTGTTGTCCAGGGTCACATATTTGATTGACTTGATGCAAACATGTATAGAAAATAATCAAGTTTTAATTAATTTATTAGAGTAGGTTGGTCCTGAGGTGCATCAGGGAAATAGGTGGAGTGGAGTAGTGAAATAAAAAAGGAATGACCACACAAGATAGCAGACGGCATGGACAGAGAGTTGTAGCTATCACTGTAGTGATCATACTAGGAACATGAGTGGGAGATATAACACTATGGCTCTTGAGATTTACTTAGAGTCACTTGTTATAGTATGATGAAACCGATCTTGGGAAGCAAGACTGTCACTGTTTGTCATCTCCCATCTGCTCTTCAGGAAATTAAGACAGAGCTAATATTTAGTGACAATGCATCTCTGTTCATATCTATCGCTCACTCGCTGTCTCTATAATTTTCTTTGGGTTCAGGTCCAAATGTATTTGGATGCTGGCTTGAACATGTAAGGATGATAAATACTCATAACATCTCGTCTTCAGACTCTACTTCTTTCTCCCTTGGTTTCAAAAGCCCCATTTCCATGGGTGGCATCCTCCTTAGTCTGGAACGCACAGCACTGGAGGGAGAACAATGAAGGAAAATGAGAAGGAACTCAATGAATCAAGCATACAGAAAGGAAACTTCAGTAAAAGTATTATTTCATACACTGTAAAAAATAAGTGTAATTTTAACTGTAAAATTTTGTAAAAACGCTACGGAAAAAAACTGTTAATAGGTTAACAGTAAGTTCCTGTACTATATACAGGGAAAAAATGTAAACTATTGTTCAAACGTTTGGCTGCATTTAAGCACAATAACACAATAAAACAGTAATATTGTGAAATATTATTACAATTGTACTGTTTTCTATTTTAATATATTTAAAAATGTAATTGATTCTTTTGATTACAAAACTGAATTTTCAGAAGCCATTACTCCGGTCTTCAGGGTCACATGATCCTTCATTCTAATAGGCTGATTTGGTTCTCTAGAAAGATTTCTTATTACCAATGTTGAAAACAGTTGTGCTCCTTAATATTTTGAGTATATACATGCTAGTTTTTTAACATTTAACCTAACGAGTCCTTGCTGAATTTCTTTTAAAATAATCATACTGATCCCAAACTTTTGAATGGTAGTTTATGCTCCTTTATGTCTGAATGTCATGTTGGAATGAATAGAATATGTCGTGCTCACCAGAGAACAGACAAGTAAACTACAGCTACAGTGAGCAATGCAAACGCTAGGTGCCAGCAGTAGCATAATGTGACAAAGATAGCGTTGTCATGGTCTGTCCGATCCCATTTCACTTGACTGGGTGGGTACAGCACAAAGCCAATCTAGAAAAATACAAGAATGAGGGTTAAACAGTGTTGAGTCAAAATGACTTGCACATTTACGTATGCACACACACACACACACACACACACACACACACACACACACACACACACACACACACACACACTAACCTCTCTGTGCCCTCTCTCTTTCAGGGCGCCTGGCAGGGCTGTGGAAGAGCTTGGCACGGCCACAAGCATGTGTGTAATTTTATACAGGCATTCCATTCTCATTGCATGCCAGCTCACACATCCACCATTTATGTGGAAAACCTCCAGAAGGCAGATAAAAGCTTGTCCAAAGATGGCATAGAGAAGAAGGGTGTGCACATGGACATCAAGCATATCTCTACCATGGAGATGGTAAAGAAACAGAAATCCTGCAGGAGGCAGACATGTGCTGAATTTTATTGTATGTTGAATTATCACAAACAGAAAAAAATAATTTGAAGAGTAACAAAGAGTGCTCAGTTCGGGTAACAGTTCACACATTCTCCAACATTAAAAAACACATTTATAAAATACTCTTTTGCATCGTATTTTTGGACCATTTTAAAAACAGTCTGAGGAAAAAACAAGATCCTACCCTCATTAAAGAAAGCAAGACCCAGCAGCATCCGGTCTAAGGCCAGCGGGGCGATGTCTGTGCTGTGGACAGTGAGAGATATGGCCCCTGCGATGGCAAAGAACAGGTACATGGTGGTGTGCTGCCAGTTCATCAGCTGCTCCCAGTGCTGAGTGGAAGAATCATATAGCTGAAATTTGGGACCACCTGCTAAAAACTGCTCTGCTAACATACCTGTGTAAAGGACAGAAGAAAACTAGTTGAGTGAAAAATAATAATAAAAATAAATAAACTTGCTTTCATAAACTTCCTAAATGGCACATTATAGGAAGCCTAAAGTAAACTTAAAATGTAAAGCATTAAAATATTAAAACAAAACAAGGATTAAAATAAGTTAAACATTAAGACATTTCTTATTTTAATTCACCCTCAACAACTGTATTTTTTCTTTGAAGAACCAGGGTTCCCACTACTTGAAAAACTGAGGAAGCCCAATTACAAAAGTGTCATATCCAGACCTGAAAAAGTTTATGGGTAGCTGTGATGAGTGGGGCAGGGCCGAGAGCCGTGGGAACGGAGCGAGGCCGGTGGAGTAAATGCTAATGCACGACACCTGCGCCACTCACCGGTTTCGAGTCCCACGGAGGAGCTCCGGAAGGATAAACGGAGGAGTGACGACAGTGTTGGACGAGAGAGGACCTGGCCGAGGTTTTATTTTGTGTTTTGGTTCTGTTTGTGCGCGACAGTCGTCCGCGAGGGGCTGTCGCGCTATTTTGTGTTTATTTTATTATTAAAGTTTTCTTTAAATGTTTGCCGGTTCCCTACTCCTTCTTCCCGAACTACTTCCCGGGAGGAAGGAAGGGACACGCTGCCAGAGATCCATCGCCGCTGTGGTGAGTCCGCGGTGCCATCGAGCATGGCGGAGCAGTCTGCCGCCATGGAGGCTCGAGGCGGTGGGCTGGAGTGAGTTGGCGGGGGGGGGCGGATGGCGGGAGGTTCCACAAGCCTCCACGGGGGTTTCCCCATTCAAGCTCCTCTGGTCGTCAGCCCCGCGGGATGCTTGACGTCATTAGAGAGGCTTGGGAGGAGGGGCCTTCAAACAGCCGTAGTGAAATTCAGTATGTCATGGACCTCCGAGCAAAACTCCACACTCTGGGGTGGCTGTCTATGGAGAATTTGCTCCAGGCTCAGGACGAAGTCGACTGTACAACAGGGGTACGCGAGCGCGGCAATTTACACCGGGAGAGAAAGTGCTTGTATTACTTCCAACGTCTAGTTCTAAATTACTCGCGAAGTGGCAAGGACCTTTTGTGGTTACACGGCGAGTGGGGGATCTCGATTATGAGGTAAGGCGAACGGACATTTTCGGCAGAGGAAGATCTCGGACCGGAAGCGGCTGTCAAAACCCCGGCCTGGTCCTCTCTCGTCCAACACTGTCGTCACTCCTCCTTTTATCCTTCTGGAGCTCCTCCGTGGGACTCGAGACCGGTGAGTGGCGCAGGTGTCGTGCATTAGCATTTACTCCACCGGCCTCGCTCCGTTCCCACGGCTCTCGGCCCCGCCCCTCTCGTCACAGTAGCTTTAAACATTTTATGAATATACATTTTTCTAGCTATGCCAAGCTCTAAAATCTCTGTGTAGAAATGATGAGTAAAGTATTATTATTATTTTTTTTTTCCTTATCCTTAGCTAGTACATTACAAACAACTGGAAAAGTCATGGAACCTTTCAGGGCTCGACAATAAGGACTGCCCGATGGCCCGGGACCAGCGTGAAAGACGTTCGGGACAGTAGACGGATTTGTCACTTGCCCGATCGGGCCACTGCAGCGTCATCACTACTTATCATTTGCCTGTGTTTTTAAGACTTGTTCATTTAAAAATTCAAGCGATTAAAAAGCATTTGGGCGCGAAAGACAACTACATTCAGTACTCGCGCGCTGTGTTCTGTGTGAACAGCGCGCACACAGACAGCCGCGTGAGCCGCCTGAACGGGCAAATACAAAAGTATATCAAAATACCCGCCCTGGCAAGTAACTTTGTAGCTTTAACAATGATTAATCTATATTGAATTTATACACTGGAGTAAGTTACAGATGCACCGATGTACCGGACATTTTTTGTTTTGTTTCAGACTATCTTCTGTTCCATGCTTGCGCAACTACAATCATTTCCCCAATGGCCATTTGTGTGGAAATATTACGTTATTATTATACTTAAGTCTGTAAATGGGCGTTAACAGAGGCCAGAGATGCTGAAGACGGACACAAAGAGGAGAAAATACTGTAGCAGGCAGAACAAGATCACTGTTCACGATGCACGAAATATAGGAAGAACATCCAAATATTGATTTTTATATGAATGTGTTTCTGAGGGGAACGGAACTGACTGTTTTCAGAAATGGCGTTTTCTTTTCATTTTGTCTCCGTATGATGTATTTAAATGAGTGTTAATATGCGCAGCGCTGCTGTGTTTACAGCTGTAACCAAGGAAACGCTGTATCACTGTACCATAAGCGCTGTCTGCTGTCAGAGAGTGAATCTGCGTCTCATTCAGCCCACCTGCTGTTTCTGTTTCATACAGATGTTTTCTGTAGCACAATTTCACAACGCTAGTCAGGTTATTCTGTTTTTGCTTCAGATTTTGAAATTATACAGTCTAATATAAGTCAAACATTGCACTTTTTTCAATTCATGATTAAAATGCAAGAAAGATCAAGGTGCAACACAGAGTGAAGAATATGCAAATGTTATTTTATATGTGATTTTTCAATTTCTGTACCTGAACATGTACAAACATAAAAACCTAAAGCATCATTTCACTTCTATTTTTGTGCTATAGGCCTATATTTAATTGTGCTATTACTTGTAATTTGTTCATTTGTTCTTATTTACTGGCTGTCACTTGTCTTTAATGTTTAAACTTTATATTTATGTTTATTTTTGGCTAGTGATTTCTGCTCTGGTGTCGAAATTGAAATAGAGAATTGCACAATTTAATTGGTATCTAAAATATTGGTGTCATAAAAGCTTATTTATTAGAATACAAGATAACAGATCAAAAACAATGATAACGGCAACTATTTAATTAATTGTGGCAGGGCCAGTGAAAATGTTGGCAGGGCAAGTAAAAATTTGAACCACTGGCCCGGCTGGGCCAGTAGAACAAATCCTTAGCGTCCCTGCCTTTGAATATTGTTGTTGACAGTGGTGGACCTTGGAGTCAAAATTCTTGAGAACCACTGATCTAGACCAGCTAAATAAAACATTAATACCAAAGGAGAATTAATACATAAAAAAGTATACAACCTACAATTTAATACCAAACTCACCTATAATAGAAAATGATAAAATGACAGCTCCTTCTATGATTTCTATGCAGCGTTGGATAGCTCGAGATGCAAGTCTGCCCGCACCAGCACTTTTATTCCTGCAGGTGGTGTACAAAAATGTCTGCTTTGCAGCCCACCACAGGCCTGTGATCAGGAAGAAACATCCAGGCAATGCATGGCCTTTAAAACTTCCCATGATTTCCTAAATGTCCTGGAAATCAGAACAACAATTTTATTTAATAATAATATAATAAAAACTACAAAACAAAAATATCTCATAATAATTATACTTCATTATATCTAAAAATGTGGCAAAGCAAAAGACAGTGTTTACTGGACACACTTAAAGACAAAATAGGAAACTCTGCAGTCAGAGTCTAACAGTGCTAGACAACCAAATACTGCATATTTATTTCCACCCTGAACAAATAATTCCACACACAATACACTGCAGCGGTTAAGGAAATGTCAGAGATACAGTACAAATCAAAAAATGCAGAGGAAGGTGCTACGAGCTCCAGGCGGCCTAATGAGGGGTCCAGGTGTGTACTGAGTTTAACATTTAACTTTAAAGATCGATAAAATCTACTTTTGTTTTTTTTTTAGCTTCTAATCAGTTAAATATAAAAGTAATCCAAACAAAACAAAGGTGTTTTCTGTTCCTCTGTCCTCTTGTGGAGGATGATTTCTGTAATATTTAATCAACAGGCTAATCAGTACTTGGCCCTGATCTCATTCAGGTCCCATGACATTCAAAAGGAAGGCGATCATTACTGCCATAATCAGTGTGTAATCAGAGTGTGTCCTTGAGAACATGACCTTTTATCACATAAATGTCTCCTTCTGTTTACAACTGCTTTCAGAAAGTAAGCTAAATTCAAACATGCGAAAAGGACGCCGTGTAAGAGCAGAGACAGCAAGCACATAATGATCAAATGAGGAAAAAAATATCACAGTTATGTAATAATGAGAGTTTGAGACAAAACTGAGATTCTTATTGCATAGACATTTTTTTTTTTTGCATATGCTGTTCTGTAATGGCTTATTTCAATGGAATGTCGCATAGATGTTCTTTTTAAAATGAACTTTAAATTGTCATCAATTACCCTCATGTCGTTCCAAAGCAATTCCCTTTTTGAGAAGGAAGAAAGAAAGTCATAATAGACATGAGGGTGAGTAAATGATGACAGGATGTTCATTACTGGGTGAACCATTCCTGTATTTTATTATGCACTATGACATTGAAAATCATGGCAATGAGAAGCGTTTCTGCAGCTTTAATCGAATCAGTCTTTTAGTGGTCTAAACACTCTGTTCTTCAGGATGCTCTGCTGTTACCATAGAGACTGAAGCTTTGAGAGTCTCTCCGGTGAAGAGGCCCGATCCTTTCAGGTATTAATGACAACATGAACGACATTATTTGGAATTGTACATAAAAACAAACAGTCATTTTTGTAATACTGAACCAAATAAGGAAAACCACAGTGCAGTTTTACAAAGAATAATCATAAAAACGACGTGAAAATATGCTATAACAACTGCATGTTTCACGATAAGATGACGGAAGTAGGCTTTTTAAATCGTTTAAAAACCTTACCTGAAAAACGAAACACGCACCGTTTTCTGTGGAAGACTATTAACGTCTCGATTTTATAAACAGCTTCACATATAATGTTTATTGAGGATAAAGGTGTGCTGTGTTCACGCTTTATTAGGCTCTCAAGAAGACGTTACACTAAAACACCCATCTCATGCTATGATATAATGATGTTTTCTTTTTTATTCACAGTCTTATAGGGAATATAAAAACAGTATTCTAGTTAATTACACATATGGAACAGTAACGTTAATTGCGTTAGCTCGCCACCTACCGCTAGGTCCGTTGTTGTTTGATGTATTGAGAAATAAAAGTGGAAAAAATTACTTAATTCGGGGAAAGTGGTCTGTATTATGAATTAAGAATATATAGTTGATATCTTACCTTATAGATTGACCAAATAATGGGTATATTCTTGAAAATATTAAGAAGAAATCTCAGAGTCGATTTTTTTTTCTCGAGAGAGAGACTATCATCTGATGCTGTAAAAGTTCACTAAATTCTTTCAAACATCCTCACACGACTCTTCTTCGTCTTGTTTCAGCATCGTGACTGTTTATTCCATCAGGTACTAGCACATTAACAACTTTTTCCACTTTTCCAGCTGTTTCACCACCAGATTTGAGGGTTTATCTTTTTCAGAGCGTCTCCTCACTGGAACCTCCCATTTCATGAAACGATTGGTTCATGAAGAGACCAGACGTCATTGTTTCGAATTTGATTGGGTAGCTTACCTGTCAATCAACAGTTGGTCTCTTTTCCACGTGTGCATTTTTTTTCTCTCTCCGAAAGAATCAGTGGAAGATTGTCCGCTACAGTCAAAATAAATTTCAGTCCAGTGGAATAAACTTATAAAATATATTTTGAAAACGTACTTCTATTTTAAAACCTTGGTAAATCAATACATATGTAACGGGTATATTATTTTGAAAAGAGATTATCTTTGGGATACTTTTATTTTGGCGAGTGGTCCGCTTTTTGCGCGTGCTGCAAGTGCAGCAGGGAGAGACGAAAAAGAGCGCGGTGTATGAGTGTGTCACACACACAAGTGAGTGCAGTGTTGTGATCGAGAAGGTCGTTCGATAAAGTTGCTTCAACGGAAGATTATCGAGGCTTAAGTCGAATAAAGGACGACAGCACTAAGTGAAAGTGTGGACAGTGAACCGCAGTTGATAGCAGAAAGGAGGTTTTTTTTTTCAGTTTGGTTCTAGTGGTATGTGTTGGCTGTTAAAATGACGCAGTAACATATCGAAGGCCACGGAAGCTGTGAGTACGCTTAAAGTGAAAACCCTGCTTGATTTTTGTCATCAAGTGACTTGTTGCATGTACTTTTGCTGCATTTTGCACCTCTGGTGTTTTGATTGATAAGTGCTGGGTGACTTGGCCTTCGACATTCTTTTGGTCTATCTGGATGATGTCATTATCTTCTCCAGAGGTTTTGAAGGCCACTGTGAGAGGTTAGAACTTGTCTTTAACCGGCTAAGACAACATGGTCTGAAGTTAAAGCCAAGCAAGTGCTTCCTTCTAAGGCCAGAAGTAAAGTTCTTAGGGCACCAGATCTCCGCAGAAGGCATAAAACTGGATGACGAGAAAGTTAAAGCTTTGGACACATGGCCAGTTCCCAGAAATGTGAGAGAAGTCAGGCAAGTGCTTGGTTTTACATTTCCCCTACACAACGGGCTAAATACCCCCGTTACACATAGATAGATAGATCACAATTAATTTACATGTTCTCTTTAAAGTTTTAGGTACTTTGCAAGAGAAGATAATACGCTTGCCAAAGCGTTTTTCTAATGCTTTGGTCCAGTTGTTGTAGAATATTTTGATGACATACTGTTCTATTATAACAGTTTTTACAGAGTTTTGTTAGGTTTTTACAGTTATTGAATGTTTTATAAATGTAGGGCGTGACATGAGGGCAGGGTTTGGGTATACGTGCTCAAAGGCACGGCCACGAGAGGACCTGGCAACGGAGAGAAGAATGTCATCTCAAATATTATTTATTTTACACTTTATAACGTGGCACTCATATTACGTAGTTACATAGAAACTGAATTCATTTAAACTAAACAACATACTGGCACCAAATCTATGAACTCAATGAATTCTGTAAAAACAAAGTAGGGAACAACAGCCTACTTTAAAAATAACAGGACTATATAAAAACTTTACAACAACATAGGCTAGGTATTTCTTAATCTGTTAATATTTAATTAAAAGTATGACTTTAGTACAAACAACATACATCTTTGAAACTTACATTTCTGATCATTAGAAAATCACAATATGTTGGACAGAGTCTAAAAATTCTCTGCCTTTGAATTTGGCATGTGTATGTTAATGGGTAATTCAGATGTGCATTGTGCAATACATGAGATATGGACAAAGAGAAAACAAAAAGGCTCTGTGGTCAGACACTGTTTTCAGCCTATCCAAACTTCCTGTCCTCATCACACCACAGAGGAAAATAAGCAAGAAAGATGGAAAAGGAGGGTCACGAACAAATAAAGACAAAGCTCTTGAGATTCATATAAAGGATGCACATTCAAAACGGTCTTTTCCTAGGCAGCGTGTGCAAGCAAAAGACCATATAATCATGCAGGACTGCTACACACATAATCGCCTCCATCTCGAGATGATGGTCTTTTTTTTTTTCTTTTTTTTTTTTTCCCCACATATAAACACACTGAATCAGTGTCCAGGGTCACAGGCTACAAGCAGACATGGAAATATCGTGCAGTGATGAAAAATGGACATTGTCAGGGAAACTGGACATGAGCAGAAGACCAGAGGGGCTCAGGCATGGTCACATGAACTCGACAGGAGGGACAGGACTGTTTCTGCCAAAGCCATTTCTCAATGCACTGAAAGAAAGGAAAGCCAAATTATGGAGGGTCATTCAAAGCCAGAATGTGGCTGTATATAAAAACTGAAAACTACTGAAACATACATCTGCTCAAGCTAAACATATTGCAACATTTATTGCTTTTAAAGAACTGCAAGCTTAGTAAAACACACTATCAGTCTAAATTTAAGTTTACATGATGTTAAAAACCTTTTGATTTGCATATTTATGCTTAAATTCTTGAAAAAAAAATTGATTTGTCCACAAATATATTTATGAATATATTTACAAATAGATGACTTGCAGTGCAGCCTATGTGAGATAAATGCTAAAGAAAATAATGTTCAACTAAACTAAATGTTTCCATTCCACCCTAGAAGAAAAGTTATATATACATTTATATCACTAAGACCCATAGCAGAGGCATGATTGCACTTGCATGACAACTGCAGATCTGTTGACCTTGAGGGGCAGAACTGTGACCCATTATTGATTTCCATTACAGTGGCATGATTAGCCACCAGCTAATTTCCAGCATATGCATTTAACAAGCTACTGTAGCTTTATAAACGCAACTCATGATGTATGACCTGCAAATTCAGGATTTTACCATATTCATACAGCATCCATAATTCCAAATCAAAAACCAACCAAAACATCTTATATTCACAGTTTAAAATGAACAACAGGATCATGAATAATAGCAACAATCAATGCACATCAACTCTGAAAAACAAAATTTGATCGACAGTTTAGTAATACACAGACTATAAAAAAACATATTATGGTCTATATAATTCTCACCATATAGGTAAAGGACAAAAAGTACAAAATCATGACATTTCAAACAGCAATATTTATAAAATATAAATGACTTGGAATGGGAAAATAAATAAAAATGCTGGTTTCTACTGTTGTTCTTTGCTTTTCTGATTTCAAAAGAAATCAAAATTTTCCATTTTTAAGCAATAGTAGTGAAGCTAAACACAAACTAAAACTGACAATTAACACGTTTTTTGATAATATACTGAGTGATTACTGTTTAGTTTAACTACTTTTCATACAAACAGTACACTCTTTAAAAAATAAATGTAACTTTTTTTTTTTTTTGAATATTTTTTTAATCTGAAGAACCCTTTTCCACTATAAAGAACCTTTTGTGCAATGGAAAGGTTCCATAGATGGTAAAGGTTCTTTATATCTAAATAATAAATATAAAGAACCTTTATTTTTTAGAGTGTATTTTAAACAAAAAACAATCAACGTTGTCTACGCAAAGAGAGTTGGCGACGGGGTAAACGATATTCCTCCTGTCCAGGGCAGAACGGTATCTCCTTTCCTCGCTCACAAGCAGGTGCAGAACTCCCACTACGTGGACGTGCGCTGTGCTCTGGCCATTTTGCCTTCCCAATCCATAATCAGAAACAGCAGATTCAGTGTATAGCTGGCGCAAAAGCAGCAAGTAACCAGACAAACATGCATGCCAGTTGGGGAAAAGCACCGATTTTGAAAATACCCTTGTTCACTTGGTGTCATGTCTAAACTTCTATTTCCATTCACCCACTGCTTCAATTAACAATCTGATACTGTTAGAAGACAACAAGAGGAGAGAAATGATGCAGGAAGTGTTTACCTCTTTATGAAAATGATGGCCACAGTGAAGTTCTTGGATGCCACCTCTTCCATTCCATAGTTCTTCATGGCAAATGAGACATATGCTATCTGCATCACCCTACAAACAAACCAGACAAAATCATCCAAAAGTGTTATATTAGGGCATTGATGCACTTTATGCATCACTTTTTATCAGTTAAATGCAATTAAAAAAGTCTATTTCAAAACTAAATTGATTGATTGATTGATTGAACAGTAGAGTATACAGTACTTAGTACAATAAAGTAGGCCTACTAATTAATTTGGCCCATGTATCGCCACCTGTAGTTAAAACATGCAATTGCATGTCACTTGCAAATGCAAAAGCGTTAACCTCAATGCTTCGACACTGCTCTACTGCACGGTTTGAGGAATTCCAATGGTTACAAACGATCACCTTCAGAGGATTTGTCATGTTGCATCAAGACCCACTGACGGTAAGGAGTACCAACAAAACTTATAGCCTATATCAGAAAAAAAGCCATCTGAGCATTTAAGTGTGATATCTGCCATTATGGTTCGGATCTTGTTTTGACGCATGCTCAGTCCCCTTCCCTTTTTGATTGCAGACTCTCAGTTCCAGATTTATTTGTTTTGAAAAGCTGATTTCTTAAGAGGTCCCACGAGGATTGCCGTTTCATTGCTGTTCATGTTAAATAGCCTACTGTAAATAGCCAGACCTTTTTTGTTTATGGACATTAAGTAAACACTAAAGCAAAATATAGCTCATAATAACTGAAAATGAAAATGTTGTAGACATACAGCAGTGCATTGGGATGTGTTGAATGAATAAATAAATAAATGCTTTTCCATTTAAGGGGATATTAATGAGATGAACTAAGGGGGTATTTACACAACACTGTTTTCAACAAAAAAACAGAAACATTTAATGCATTTTAACCATTCATTTGCATGGCACTGGCGTTTTGGGGGCCTGAAAATGCTAATTTTGAAAACAAGTTTTTGAAAACAATAACGTTATCATCTCCGTGTAAATTAGCCACAAAATCACACATTTGTGAAAATGGTGTGAGCATGCACATTACATGTTCAGTTTGTGCACTGGTGCATAGTGTGTGGCCTGGTGTAATGGAGGCCAGCTAGTAAGAGCTGTTCAGGTAAACCTCACTCCCCTGATCTCAAAAGGCACCTACTGACACTAGGGGCCCTGGTCTTTAGCGTCCTTGTCAGCGTGCCTGCCTCCCATGTCGGAAACGCCTATTTGAATCCTGCTCAATCCGGGTTAAGTAGAACCAGAGGGGTTACATTGGTGCCGTGACCCGGATGGGAGTGAGGTTAAAGGGGGTGAATGTAATGGAGGCCAGCTAGTAACAGCTGTGGAGGTAAACTTAACTCCCCTGATCTCAAAAAGCTTACTAGCGACTTATGCTGGTTTGATATTTGAATTGAATGCAATGATATTGAGACATTTTTAAGTATTTTTTAAGACTTTTTTGGTCTGCTGTATGTGACATGACATCATCTGGTCCCTCACCTTCTGGTTATTGAAACGCAGCCTCTTCTCTAAGCACTCAGTGAGCTCTGGAATGGTGCTGATGTGACATTCAGGTCCCACCACTTTGGTTCGGCTGTTTTCGTCTGAAGACATACGGCGGGCACGAGGATGAGAGTGCACCTCCTTCTCCTCACGGCCCTTTAGGTGGACAGGGCCAGGGGCCATGGTGTTAGCATGGAAATGATTCGCCTGCATGGCTTCTAGCTGAGACTTTTCAATACAGAACCCAAGACAGAAAGAGAGGGAGAAAGACCATGACATAGAAAGAAGTAATAAGCTACATATAAGCTATATTCATTTACATTTACATTTAGACATTTAGCAGACACTTTTATCCAAAGCGACTTACAAATGAGGACAATGGAAGCAATCAAAATCAACAAAAGAGCAATGATATGCAAGTGTTATAACAAGTCTCAGTTAGCTTAATGCAGTACATGTAGGAAGGTTTTTTTTTTTAAATCATATAATAAATAAAATGAAAACAGATAGAATAGAAAAAGAATAGAGCAAGCTAGTGTTAGAGGCCTGTTTTGCTTTTGTTAATCAGAAGTCAAAAGTCAGAAAGTCTGTAGTAAATGTAGTAAATAAATAGAGTAAATAAATAAAAAGTCTAAAAGGGGCAAGTTTTTTTTTAAAATAAATAATAGAATTAGAATAGAGAGTGCTAGAGTTATAGGGTCAAATAAAGATGGAAGAGATGTGTTTTTAGCCAATTCTTGAAGATGATTCTTGATTCTTGAAGGATTGAGTTGGGCAGGTCATTCCACCAGGAGGGAACATTTAATTTAAAAGTCAGAGAAAGTGATTTTGTGCCTCTTTGGGATAGCACAATAAAGCGCCGTTCACTTGCTGAACGCAAGCTTCTAGAGGGCACATAAGTCTGAAGTAATGAATTTAGGTAAAGGGGTGCAGAGCCAGTGGTGGTTTTAGGCAAACATTAATGCCTTGAATTTTATGCGAGCAGCTATTGGTAGCCATTGCAAACTGATAAACAGAGGTGTGACGTAGATTCTTTTCGGCTTGTTAAAAATTAATCTTGCTGCCACGTTCTGGATTAATTGTAAAGGTTTGATAGAACTGGCTGGAAGACCTGCCAAGAGAGCATTGCAATAGTACTTGTATAACTTGTATAATCATTTTGCACTTAATTGCAGTAAATATTCATAATAGTCTGTAGGCTCTGCCATGGAAAGGGTCAAAATAGGTTAATTATACTTGAGCAGCCCATAATGACTTGTGTAAGCGTTTCACTTGAAGTCAAGCTAATCATAGGAGCGTCACCTATTAACCTTGAGCTATTTACTGTCATTCACTATTGCCTCTTGGGCTGGATTACGCTGTTTCCAAATAACTACATTACTTTCCCCAAGACATACTGAGCATGTATGCATTGCCAAAACTAGTTTCCTGACCTAATGCAACATAGTTCAAATATGCACTTATCTGCTGCTTGCAGAAAAATACACATTTGAAAAAAAAGGAAAAAGAAAAAAATCAAATGCATGTAAAATCATGCAAAGCCACCTTAGCTTGTAACTTTTGGAATAGCACTTTTTACACTGACTGCATTACAATCAGATCTTAGCATAATGAATAATTCGATTTAAGCAACAAAACAAATAGATACATATAAAGCAAGTGGTAAACTTATGCATAAGAATTTTGATTTTAATTTTCATCTTATTTTCAAGAGAGAGCTGCTTTCTAGTCAATATATAATCACTATAATTAATTTAATCTACTTTGCATACCAACTATGCAAAGAAGTCGATATATGCATAGTATATTAATTATATTTACTAAATACTGTTTTTTAACACACACACACACACACACACACACACACACACGTTGGGTTTACATGTTTTATGGGGACATTCCATAGAGGTTCCATAGAGGTTTAACCCCTAAACCTTACCCTCACACAAAACTTTCTGCTATTTTAGATTTTCAAAAAACTTCATTCTGAATGATTTATAAGTTTGTTTGTTGTCCCCATAAGGTAAAACATTACTGGTATTACTATCTTTGTGTGGGGATGTAGGCAGGGCCGCATTAAGACCTTACTGGGCCCCGGTGTCAGGGAAAGTCCAGCCTCGTCAGGCCCAATCATCTCACACACCCGTTAACAATCACCGGAGTACTAATCAGCCGCACCTGTCACCAGCTCATCAGCACCAGCTTAAATGCACAGTCACTGCAGTCACACTTCGTCTGGTCTTGAGTTCACTACGCTACTCCTTACCTGACTCACCGTACCCGGACTCCATCCTGTTACCTTCCTGTCTCTGTGCCATCCCCTTCAGCCCGATCCGCAAAGGAACCCGTCATCACGTGAGCCCGATCCCTTCCATTCCATAGACTGTTGCTCTAACCCGTTTGCTCTCCCTCTCTCTCTCTCTCTCTCCCAGCACCTGTTCAATAAAGCTCTCTGTTTACTTTACCTCTCCATCCCTGGTCTCCTTCTGTACTGTGACAGAAGACCAGACCTCAACTTACCCACGTTATGGAGCCACAACCACCGAACCCCCCATCACTGGAGGATTTGATCCACGCCATCCGTATGCCCGTTGTATCTGCCGCCCACAGTCCCATGGCACGGCCTGCTATCTTCTCCGGTGAGGCGGCGGATTGTGGTGGCTTCTTATTACAATGTTCCTTATACTTCTAGATGCAGTCACAAGCCTTTCCCAATGACCTTGGCTGCGCCAAGGTGGCCTTCATGATCTCTCATCTCGCTGGCCGCGCTCTTCACTGGGCCCAGTCCATGTGGGAAAGTAACAGTCAGGCCCTTCGCACTCTATCTACGTTCACCGCCCACTTCAAGGAGGTGTTTAGTCACACCGCGGCTGAGATATCCGTGCATGACCAGCTCTTCCGTATCCGTCAAGGCAAGGCCTCCGTGAGCGAGTATGCCATTAAATTCCGCACTCTGGCGGTGGCGAGTGGATGGAACGAAGTGGCCTTACTGACTGCGTTCCGGCAAGGGCTAAACGCAGACATTCGCCTTCAAATGGTGATATTTGACGACACCGTGGGATTAGAGAGTTTCATTCAAAAGGCTATCAAGATCTCCCAACATCTCCTGGCCTGTACCCCGATCCAGCCACCCGCCTCACCGAGCACATCCGCCTCACCGGCTCCAGCACCAGAACCCATGCAAGTGGATTCGTACCATCTCACCCATGCGGAGCGTTCGCGGAGGATAACCACCGGACTGTGTCTGTATTGTGGGGAGCAGGGACACTTGATTCGCTCGTGTCCTATCCGTCCCTCACGACCCTCGGTGAGTACTATCCAGCTCAGCCCTCAAATTGCTACCTTGACTAGAATGAATCAGAATCAGAATCAGAAAGAGCTTTATTGCCAGGTATGTTTGCACATACAAGGAATTTGTTATAGTGTCACAAGCTTCCAGTACACGGAGACAACAACAACACACAGATGGAGGGAACATTTAATTTAAAAGTCAGAGAAAGTGATTTTGTGCCTCTTTGGGATAGCACAATAAAGCGCCGTTCACTTGCTGAACGCAAGCTTCTAGAGGGCACATAAGTCTGAAGTAATGAATTTAGGTAAAGGGGTGCAGAGCCAGTGGTGGTTTTAGGCAAACATTAATGCCTTGAATTTTATGCGAGCAGCTATTGGTAGCCATTGCAAACTGATAAACAGAGGTGTGACGTAGATTCTTTTCGGCTTGTTAAAAATTAATCTTGCTGCCACGTTCTGGATTAATTGTAAAGGTTTGATAGAACTGGCTGGAAGACCTGCCAAGAGAGCATTGCAATAGTACTTGTATAACTTGTATAATCATTTTGCACTTAATTGCAGTAAATATTCATAATAGTCTGTAGGCTCTGCCATGGAAAGGGTCAAAATAGGTTAATTATACTTGAGCAGCCCATAATGACTTGTGTAAGCGTTTCACTTGAAGTCAAGCTAATCATAGGAGCGTCACCTATTAACCTTGAGCTATTTACTGTCATTCACTATTGCCTCTTGGGCTGGATTACGCTGTTTCCAAATAACTACATTACTTTCCCCAAGACATACTGAGCATGTATGCATTGCCAAAACTAGTTTCCTGACCTAATGCAACATAGTTCAAATATGCACTTATCTGCTGCTTGCAGAAAAATACACATTTGAAAAAAAAGGAAAAAGAAAAAAATCAAATGCATGTAAAATCATGCAAAGCCACCTTAGCTTGTAACTTTTGGAATAGCACTTTTTACACTGACTGCATTACAATCAGATCTTAGCATAATGAATAATTCGATTTAAGCAACAAAACAAATAGATACATATAAAGCAAGTGGTAAACTTATGCATAAGAATTTTGATTTTAATTTTCATCTTATTTTCAAGAGAGAGCTGCTTTCTAGTCAATATATAATCACTATAATTAATTTAATCTACTTTGCATACCAACTATGCAAAGAAGTCGATATATGCATAGTATATTAATTATATTTACTAAATACTGTTTTTTAACACACACACACACACACACACACACACACACACGTTGGGTTTACATGTTTTATGGGGACATTCCATAGAGGTTCCATAGAGGTTTAACCCCTAAACCTTACCCTCACACAAAACTTTCTGCTATTTTAGATTTTCAAAAAACTTCATTCTGAATGATTTATAAGTTTGTTTGTTGTCCCCATAAGGTAAAACATTACTGGTATTACTATCTTTGTGTGGGGATGTAGGCAGGGCCGCATTAAGACCTTACTGGGCCCCGGTGTCAGGGAAAGTCCAGCCTCGTCAGGCCCAATCATCTCACACACCCGTTAACAATCACCGGAGTACTAATCAGCCGCACCTGTCACCAGCTCATCAGCACCAGCTTAAATGCACAGTCACTGCAGTCACACTTCGTCTGGTCTTGAGTTCACTACGCTACTCCTTACCTGACTCACCGTACCCGGACTCCATCCTGTTACCTTCCTGTCTCTGTGCCATCCCCTTCAGCCCGATCCGCAAAGGAACCCGTCATCACGTGAGCCCGATCCCTTCCATTCCATAGACTGTTGCTCTAACCCGTTTGCTCTCCCTCTCTCTCTCTCTCTCTCCCAGCACCTGTTCAATAAAGCTCTCTGTTTACTTTACCTCTCCATCCCTGGTCTCCTTCTGTACTGTGACAGAAGACCAGACCTCAACTTACCCACGTTATGGAGCCACAACCACCGAACCCCCCATCACTGGAGGATTTGATCCACGCCATCCGTATGCCCGTTGTATCTGCCGCCCACAGTCCCATGGCACGGCCTGCTATCTTCTCCGGTGAGGCGGCGGATTGTGGTGGCTTCTTATTACAATGTTCCTTATACTTCTAGATGCAGTCACAAGCCTTTCCCAATGACCTTGGCTGCGCCAAGGTGGCCTTCATGATCTCTCATCTCGCTGGCCGCGCTCTTCACTGGGCCCAGTCCATGTGGGAAAGTAACAGTCAGGCCCTTCGCACTCTATCTACGTTCACCGCCCACTTCAAGGAGGTGTTTAGTCACACCGCGGCTGAGATATCCGTGCATGACCAGCTCTTCCGTATCCGTCAAGGCAAGGCCTCCGTGAGCGAGTATGCCATTAAATTCCGCACTCTGGCGGTGGCGAGTGGATGGAACGAAGTGGCCTTACTGACTGCGTTCCGGCAAGGGCTAAACGCAGACATTCGCCTTCAAATGGTGATATTTGACGACACCGTGGGATTCTGGCCACAACCCAAGACCGTTAAGGAACTCCAACACTTTCTAGGATTCTCAAATTTCTACTGCCGTTTCATCCACCATTTCAGTCAGCACACAGTCGCCCTCACGTCTGTGCTCCGTAATAAGCCCAAGTCTCTGTCCTGGACGCCCACCTCCCTCCAGAGCTTTGAAGAATTGAAGGAAGCCTTCTGCACCGCTCCTACCCTCACGCTGCCCGATCCTCAGAAACCATTTGTCGTGGAAGTAGACGCGTCCACCGTAGGAGTAGGAGCGGTGCTCTCCCAGCAGTCTGGAGAGCCTCCCAGCCTCCATCCCTGTGCATACTTCTCCCGCAAGCTTTCCCCAGCGGAGCAGAATTATGACATCGGAAACCGCGAGCTTCTCGCCATCAAGCTCGCGCTGGAGGAGTGGAGACATTGGCTGGAGGGAGCTCTTCATCCCTTCCAGGTCATCACTGACCACTGGAACCTGGAATATCTTCGGGAGGCCCAACGCCTCAACCCCCGTCAGGCACGGTGGGCGCTGTTCTTCACCCGTTTCCAGTTCACTGTTACCTACCGTCCCGGACCCAAAAACACCTGAGCAGATGCTCTGTCACGCCTTCCTCAGGCCACCGAACGGGTAATACCCCCGGAGACCATTCTCCCTCCAGCCCTAATTGTGGGTCCCATACAATGGACGCTCGACGAAGAGATACGCCAGGCCACCCACTCCGAACCAGCTCCGCCGGGAGGTCCAGAAGGGAAGGTCTATGTCCCATCCACTCTCCGCAATACCCTTCTGGACTCGCTGCATTCCTCTCCGGGCTCTGGACATCCAGGCAGCCAGCAAACCCTCTCGCTCCTCGAATCCCGCTATTGGTGGCCCGCTATGGCGCGAGAAGTCCGGCGCTTTGTCCAAGGATGCTCAGTCTGTGCCATCACCAAATCTCCCCGTCACCTACCTCAAGGCAAACTGGTACCCCTTCCCATACCTCACCGATCTCTCCCAGCACCTGTTCAGTAAAGCTCTCTGTTTACTTTACCTCTCCATCCCTGGTCTCCTTCTGTACTGTGACACCCGGGGCTATGACTTACTGCAGGGCCCCCTATTAAAAATATAATATAAAATTTTTTATGAATACATTTATTCATAAAAAAAAATGTTTGCATTGAAATTTTATAATTCTTGTTACCAATTTCAATATTTAAAAAAAATGCCAGGGGTGTGGACTCGAGTCACTTGACTCGAGACTTGACTCGGCCTCGATTCCCAAATTTGAGCAGACACACGGAGCGGGCATGAGAAACGAGAGGCGCGGCCATGATCACTTCACTGGTGCTCGCCTCATTATCACTGTGACCGCTGCTGTTAAATATTCCTCACTTCTTTTGTTTGTCCGACACAGAGGTGCACCATGAGTGACGGATTCGCATCCCGCCACGACTCTCGCACTCTGCCAACTCGATGTGCTTTCATTTTCATTTTTATTTGTAATAAACACCTCTCTGAGACCTGTTTTTGTCAGATCTCCACTGTTTTTGTTCGATCAGTTATATTTTAATTGCATGTGCATTTTTTTATTTATTTAAACCTCCATTAACCCTTAAATGCATGAATGTTTCGCCAATCATTATATTCGGGTCAAAAGGGTTA
>NW_015539876.1:1115705-1116754 GCF_001515605.1 Sinocyclocheilus anshuiensis
TTTTTTTTAAATTTAAACCTCCATTAACCCTTAAATGCATGAATGTTTCGCCAATCATTATATTCGGGTCTTTAGTGACCCGCACCTATATACAGCACGGATGGATCTTTCTTTAACTGCTGCAATAGCAAAAAACTCTCTTGATATTTTAAGAACAATTACAGAAGAATAAAATGAGGCATATTTCGTTACCTTTTGAAACTTAAAAGGGTTAAATTTGAGCAGATGATTTTACCATCGCTGAATGTTATACAGTAATGCAGAGGCGGACAAATTACTCAACTCTATTACTTGACTGAAAGTACAGATACTGCTGGTCAAATATTACTCCATTACAAGTAAAAGTTGTAAAGACAGATTTTTACTTAAGTAAAAGTACAGAAGTACTTGCTTTTAGAAGTACTTAAGTACCAAAAGTAAATTTCCTTTTTTATGTCAATGCACTGTTTTATTGTTGTACGTAATACTTGCAATACTTCTGATGCAACTTAGAATACATTACACCTACTAGCTTGTAGTATCTTTGGAATAAAGAGCTTTTAGAATGTTAAAAACCTATGGGGGAAAAAATTAACACCCCTACCCACCCCCACAAAAGCAGGATGGTAGTGATCTCACACAGCTCTGACAGTGTGTGTGCACACATCTATGTGTAACCATTTGTCCACATTTGAACAGAGTGGACAGTGAAATCCTGTACATACAGAGTGATAAGGAAGAAAAAAAAACCAAACCTGCTTTAAAACCCAGCAACACAACTGTAGCTGTATAACTTTACAACAGCAACACTGCTTTAACAAAAAAGCAAAACAGCAAGACCTATTTGACATAAAAAAAAATTGTTTTTAAGAACTGTATAATCGCTCTCGCAGTACTTTGATGTCACACACAGAACGGTCTGTGCAGTGCTGCTTCAAGTCCAACACCTATTGTGTTTTATTACGAGATGCACAACAGTTCTTCTGTGGCTTTATAGGTAATATTTTCACCTACACAATTTAGCAAAATCAGACAATATTGTGTCTAATATATACCACAATATTAACTTC
>NW_015539876.1:1116994-1118789 GCF_001515605.1 Sinocyclocheilus anshuiensis
GCACCCATCTCACATGAAATTGAACTATGTCAAACATATTCTACCTGCCTTCCTGATATAAATTACTATGAATTTGATATGGTAATTAATACTGAGACACTAATTTGGGCTAAAAGCACTAATTACTTGTTTAAGACTTGAATCTTACAGCTGAGGACTTGCAACTCGACTTGGACTTGCCTGTCTTGACTCGGGACTCGACTTGGGACTTGTCTGTCTTGACTCGGGACTTGAATGAAAAGACTCGAGACTTACTTGTGACTTGCAAAACAATGACTTGGTTCCACCTCTGAAAAATACTATAGCGTAAGTAAAAACAAGCTTATACTTAAGACAAGTAAACAGACAAAATCTAAAGGTAATGCATGGAATATATGGAAAAGCTCCACTAAATAATAGCTCTAATATGTGAGGGGCGGGGCTTTGGCAATCGGCGCTATATGACCAGTCAATCTACTCCACAGTCAATCACGGGCCCCCTCCTTGTCCGGGCCCCGGGGCTTCAGCCCCGCCTAGCCCAATGGTTAAAACGGCCCTGTACACTATGCTAGAATCAGTAAAATTATGACATAACAAATTATGCTTAGCACAAAGTGCAGGAAAATAACAGTAAATTTCTTCTGTAACTAAAGAATACTGAACCTTTATCAAACATTTATTTGACTTTTTATGTAAATTGGGATTATTTAAAACTAACTGCTTGTAAATGGAAAGCATTAGGAATTGAAGGATATTCAATTTAAATAATCAGTTCTGGTTTAAATCTACAGGCTCACCTGCAAATACATATTGTTTTGTATATGATATTTTGTTGAAATTGCATATATATATATATATATATATACATTTAAAATTAGCAGTAACCATGCATCCATCACATTTTTTAAATATTCTTCCCTCCTGTCTTTTTGCTATAATGAAAAAAATGCTGATTATGCGGACCATGTGTACAGTGTGTACACATATGAAGGGGTTGTGAGGCGTGAGAAAGAGCGTGTGAAGCATTGATGTGTGCGGGGAAGAGAACGAATTGCTGCTGGGTCACTACCGCTAATCAGATATAATATTATGGTTATGTTAACTTATGAATATTATATTTATTATGTATTTTACAGCCTAATTATTATATATTTAATTAATAAAATAAAATAAAGTGAAATAAAACAATATTTCTGCCAAATGATATAGTTCCTATCCATTAACTCTTTTTACAATGATTTTGATCATGGCTCGTCATATTAGATTTTATATAATACATTTATAATTGTAATATTTTTATAGTTTATGATCATTATATTATATTATATTATATTAATTTTATATTATATATAAAACAAGCCAAGCAATATAGTTCATAATCCTAACTGTTGCCTCAATGACTTTGAACATGCCTTGTCAAATCAGAATTTTAAGTTAATAAGTAAATAATTTTAAACAATATAAAGATCATATTTAATTATTGTACATAATATTACATTATTATGCATAACATCTTATTATAATTATAATATTTATAGTTTATGATCATTGCTAAATATTATTTGTAATATTGATGTGAAGCGGTCATTTTCATCCTATTTACTGTATTTATTTGCGCTTGGCCAGTGTTGTTGTGGATTTTGGTTATTTTCCTTTTGTAGGCTGTAAATACCTGTAATATAATATATTATAATATAATATAATATAATTTATATCATATTATTATGTAAAACAATATTTCTGCCAAGTAATATAGTTCCTTATCCTAACTGTTGGCTTGTTTCATTGTGATTTTGAACATGGATCGTCAAATCAG
>NW_015539876.1:1119448-1120472 GCF_001515605.1 Sinocyclocheilus anshuiensis
TATTATATTATATTATATTATATTATATTATATTATATTATCCTAACTGTTGGCTCGTTTTACAGTGATTTTGAATATAGCCTGTCCAATCAGTTGACACTATCAATTTTATAACAAGAAACTCTTTTGTTTAGTATTGTACAATTATGTAATGCATTTCTGATCATTCCCATTCTATTAACATAATTCCACATGTACTATCACTACCTTACCGTGCTATCACTACCTTACCATGCAGGGCAAAGAGGCACGGCGGTCAGCTTTGTTGCGTGAGGACCTTCTAAAACTTCTTTTCCTATCTTTGGCGTGCTCCTCCCCTACCCCGTGCCCCCAGTAGCTGCTCATCCACTTGGTGAAGTTCCCATCATCATCCTCGTCATTGTCCATAAGCGCGGGAAGCAGCCGAAGAGACAGCCTGGGAACCGGTGTGCGGAGCTCTCGGTGAGGCTCCTGTCTCCTGCAAAGAAAAAACGCACCAGTGTGCAGCCGGCGTACAATGATCCAGCTGGGTCAGGCAGGGCTGCTGCTGCTGTAGTCCTGGAGCTTCTAAGGAACTCTTTCGTGGAAGGCAGTGTGAGGTCCAGACTCCAGACTGTGTATGATGGGCTGGGCTTGGTGGTAGGTTGTAATTAGATTCCTCCAGTTAGGTGCTCACAATGTGTGGGTTTAATTGCTCTAAGCCGACCCAAAAATATGCACACACAGCTTTTGTCGAAGCCTTTAAATAAGTGAATCCCCTGTAATCTATTTAACATGAGAGAGGGAGGAGAATATTATATAGATGTGGGAGACAGGTAGAGGAGGGAGAGGGCGAGCTAGATAGACACACAGAGAGAGAGAGAGAGAGAGAGAGAGAGAGAGAGAGAGAGCGAGAGAGAGAGAGAGAGAGGGTGATAGAGAGAGAGAATGTTAACATTGTTTATTTATTCTGTTTATTGTTCATCCCATTGCTTCTCGGGAGTTTTAGTCGAGTATAAACCGTCCATGTCTATGCGTTTCAACAGCTCTTTTCTGATTTTCCATA
>NW_015539876.1:1123461-1144475 GCF_001515605.1 Sinocyclocheilus anshuiensis
CGGCGTACAATGATCCAGCTGGGGCAGGCAGGGCTGCTGCTGCTGTAGTCCTGGAGCTTCTAAGGAACTCTTTCGTGGAAGGCAGTGTGAGGTCCAGACTCCAGACTGTGTATGATGGGCTGGGCTTGGTGGTAGGTTGTAATTAGATTCCTCCAGTTAGGTGCTCACAATGTGTGGGTTTAATTGCTCTAAGCCGACCCAAAAATATGCACACACAGCTTTTGTCGAAGTCTTTAAATAAGTGAATCCCCTGTAATCTATTTAACATGAGAGAGGGAGGAGAATATAATATAGAGGCGGGAGGGAGGTATAGGAGAGAGAGGGCGAGCTGGATAGACAATGACAGAGAGAGAGAGAGAGAGAGAGAGAGGGAGAGGGAGAGGACGGTGTTTTTGGGTTGGTGCTCTGCTTTTAATCTTTCCATTACAGAGTGATGGGCCTGGGGGTGGGAGTTAGTCTCACACACTCTGAGCAACTCCAATTCTCCCATACTTTCCACTCACTGAGCACATCAAACCTGTCAATAATTATGGACTGCTGCAGACGAGAACCAGTATGTGTTGAGAGTCAGTATGAGTGTGTATTTATGTTTCAGTACTGTCTGCAATGAGTAAAGTAAGGCTGCCAATCGATGAAAATGGCATCTATCGAATGCAATGGCTAGACTTTATTCTAATCATGACAAATGCTTTGTAGTATAACCATTAGGGCAGTAATATCAGTTGAGTAACACTTTACTTGAAGCCTTTGTGTATAATTTATTATATAGGCATTTATAATGTATGTTGTAAAGCATTATATCTTTCATAAATAATTGTAACCAAACTTAAGATACATTTTAATGTTTGCAGCATTGGACCCCATTGACATTGACTTATTGTATGGACTTTATTTTTTTTAATTATTTCTTCTTTGGTCTTGCACAGAAGAAAGAAATATGCATACAGGTTTAGAACAAAATGAGGGTGAGTAAATAAGGACACCATTTTATTTTTGTGTGAACGATCCTTTCAATGCATCACAGAATCCAAAATTAGGATGAATCATAAATAATTATGTCTGCCTATATCAAGCTCCACTCTATATTTGCAAAATGCACAACATTTAGCCATTCACAAATTAGCCTCACATTCCAAATGTTGCAGCTGCGTGTATTTTCCCATGTATTTTCAGCTGACCCCATTTTAGAATATGATAAAACCCCTCCCCTTCAGGAAGAAGCAATCTAGGGCACACAGCAACCACCCCCAAGCCTCGTCTACTGTCCTGCTCCAGTTGTTCCCACTGCTGGACTCTGGGGCAGCAGAGCGTACAGTATGAGAGGACAGAGACACTGATAATACACAACACCTGTGGCCATATCTGTTTGATCCTTGCCCTTGCCCTTGGTGTTGTTGTGTGAACTCTGTGAATTCTGGGTCACTATATGCCTATTTACTTATTTTATTCCTTGTGTTCAGCAAGAAATATTACCTTCATTAGTTATGGTTGAAACAGAATGCAATACAGCATAATTTTAAAGCTTGTTTGGAAATGATGCTGAATAAAAATATTATGTTAAAAAGTGTTTAATATTTTAATGATGGATATTTATAGTTTAAAATTTCTGGGACAACGTAAAAAAATTGAGTAATTTGATTAAAACAGTGTGAAAGAGCATACACACACACACACACACACACACACACACACACATCTTACACTCATCAAGGCTGCATTTATTTGATAAAAATACAGTAAAAACTGGATTATTGTGAAATATTTTACAATTTAAAAGAACTGTTTTATATTTTAATATATTTTAAATTGTGATTTATTCATTTTATAAATAAAAAAACGGAATTTGCAGCAATTACTCAAGTCTTTAATGTCACCTGATCCTGCAGAAATCATTCTAATATGTTGATTTGGTGCTTAAGAAGTCATTTTCTTATTATTATCAATGTTGAATGAAACCAGTTGTGAAACCAGCTTAATATTTTTGTGGATTCTTTGATGATTATAAACTTAAAAAGAACAGCATTTGCTTGAAATTTATTTATTTATAAAAAAAATTGTAGCAATGTAAAAGTACGTATGTGTGTGTGTATATATATATATATATATATATATATATATAATATATTGCAGGTTAGAAAACCTTACTATTGGCACAGCTAATAATTTCCAACATTAACAATCGAAAAAACATATATACATATACGTATACATATATATATATATATAACATATACTTTAGTGTACAGTATTAAAAAAAATGATAATTGAAAATAATTGTATAATTTAACATCAGCAAAAAAAAAATCACTGACTTTCTTGTAGATATTAAATGTTCTCAACAGATTTTTTTTTTATATACTAAAAAGCAATATGAGAATGTGTAAAAATAAACAAACAAACATTCTAGCTTCTTATCCAAATTGCAGGCAATACTGTAAGAAGAAACTGTGTCCTTACATACATCAACGCAAGTTGTTTCTAATCAAAGAAATCTAAATGACCATCTCTTTTGCAATTCAAGGACCTTAATCTTCTTAACCTGCCATCCCATGCAGGTATTCGCATAATTTAGATTGTAACACGGGTTTAAAGTTGATTAATCATGTTGTAGTGGATAACAAGTAAGAGGTCTTTCAGGGTTGGGTTGAGTGTGACCAAATACAACATCTTCCTGACAAAAGGAGCAATTGAACACGGATAAATGTTGAACATTATTACAGTAAAACAGTCTTGTTCCCAGTTTCAGTGCAAACTTTTGTGCATGAAGCAACTGTTTATTTGATATAAAGTCCCCCCTGTTTGTGGTTCTATTTCAGGTGTTTTCATACACTAAAATAGTCCTTATTCCATATTTTCCCATCTAAAAAAAGCAGAGAGGACAATATTTGTTCTTGGTTGCTAAACAGAGCTCTGAATAATGAACTTGTGGTCCAAAAAGGACAGAGTGCTTCTAAAATTGGAGCCAATCCTGTTGTGTTCTGTCACACGCAGTATAAGTAATCGTCTCTAGAGGAGGTCACCTACACACTCCGAGGCGTTGATAACAACAGCATTTACATGTGGAAATGAACTCCTTTAAATTATTTTTCACTCTATGTACAGAATAGAGGAGTCAATATTGAAATTGCCATTTACAATACTAGTTTAAACTAGTAGTTTATACTGTACTCTGTCCGTACAGAACTGGATCTAGCTGCTGTGTGAACATGGCCTGAGAGTGTTTATTAGGCCTTAGAAGACCCCATGACACAGTTTACCGCACTGAGTGAGGAGAAAGTGAGAGTGTCTTATGAGGATAACTACTGTCCTCAAGGTGTCTATCATTTATGGAGGACCAAACCTGCAGAAATAATAAATAAATAAATAACAGGAAAATAAAGAAATAAATGAGTTGATAAAAACAAATATAGTTCATTTGTAATAAAATGTAATCCTGAATGTATTTTTATGACCTTTTTCCTATATGTATTATTTTCTGTATTTATTTTTACATTTATTTTTTATTCTTTTTAAGTTTTATTTACTTATCTTATCATTTATTTTTTATATTTATTTATTTATGTATTTATTCATGGTTTTATTTATTTTATATATTTATTTATTCCCACATGTATTTATTATTTCCAGATTTATTTATTCATGTATTTATTTTTACTTTTCTGTGTGCAGCATGGAAATGAGGGAGGCGGTCCTTGCGGAGCTCCGGTGAATCATTGGTTGAGAGAGCTCACGCAGAAGCGTCAGATCAAACATTTTCACAGATTCACATTATTATGTCGAATTACACAGAGAAAATCGTGACTCCCAAAAGCATTGTGAGCCTAAATGCAATCGTAAACCAGTTGCACCAAAGGACCTAGTTAGATCTACGGTCTACTCAGGCTCACAATGCTTTTTGGAATCGCGGCCCACTGGCAGTTGACGTCTATATTCGCAAGTTTAGGGACTATCTCTAAAGTTAAATACGGCATTGGTATACATGATTGTAATTTCAATAGCATTTGAAGAGAATGACTTACAGTCACAAAACCAGGTATATTTAGCAATATTTAGATATAATTTGACAGTTTATTTGAATAAATATCGTATGTCGTATGTAAGTTTAGAGACGGTCCCTACACTTGCGAATATTGAACGTCCAACGTCAAGCCAACTTTATGGCAGTGGGCCGCGATTCCAAACCTTTGATGCAACTGTTTTACGATCAACTTAATGCTTGTGGGAGTCTTTTCTCTATAATTACAAAATTAACACAAGCCTTAGAAACCGCTACCAAGTGTGTCTAGAGGCGTTATCAAACTAGACTTAATGATGAAACTGTCAGGATAAGTAGGTGAATTCAGTCGCTATAAAATAATTCGACATAACGTGAATCTGTGAAAATATAGCTTGCAACTCTACAGTTGATCACACAAACTCCGATCTCTATCGTTAGTTTGATCTGACCTTCTGCGTGAGCTCTCAACCAATGATTCACCGGAGCTCCGCAAGGACCGCCTCCCTCATTTGCACACGGAAAAGTAAGAAGAAATAAATGAATAAATAAATCTGGAAATAAATACACGTGGGAATAAAAAATAATAAATACATACATAAATAAATACAATTAAAATAAATGCAAAAATAAATACATAAAATAATATAATACATAAAGGAAAAAGTAATAAAAAAATTAATTCAGGGTTAAATTTTATTACAAATGAACTATATTTGTTTTTATCAAGTCATTTATTCCTTTATTTATTTTCCTGTCATTTTATTTATTTATTTATCTATATATTTATTCGTTTTTAATTTCTGCAGGTTTGGTCCTCCATAATCATTGAAATAATGTGGTATGTAATATTAATATATTTTCAGTGTTCTTCAGATTCTGAGTTTTGAATGGCCTTAACCTGGATTCACTGAAAGATGTGTGAAGAGACCCTGGCTCTTTTCTAGGCTGAATGCATACAGGGAGACAGTAGCCTTGGTCTCATAACTACGTTACTAGCACAAACACAAATTGATCATGTCTCGTGTTCTAGCTAAGAGCTATGATTGATCTAAACTTGTTATGGCAGTGTGCATTCAATTGACATTTTACATCATGTGTCAACCACAGCACCTAGATACAGTGTAGCAGACTTTTTTTTGACTACTGAACATGCTCACTGTTTTGAAATCTGATTTTTGAAAATGTAAAATCCAACCTGTATTTTAATCAACACATCTATATTACCAACCTATATTATAATATAATATATAAACTAAAATGTACATGTATATGCGTGTCCAATACATAATTATCAGCACCCCTAGAATTTTTATTTATTTATTTATTGGTAATTATTTGTGCAATTTACCAGCAATTTCTGAGTGAAAATTAAAAAAAAAATCCCCCCCCCCCCACTTTCATACCCAATAGTCTATAATATATCATATATCAATATCGTGGCATAAAAGTGATGTGACATGTGGCCAAGTATGGTGACCCATACTTGGAATTAGTGCTCTGCATTTAACCCATTCAAAGTGCACACACACAGCAGTGAACACACACACACCGTGAATACACACCCGGAGCAGTGGGCAGCCATTTATGCTGCGGCGCCACGTAGAGCAGTTGGGGGTTTGGTGCCTTGCTCAAGGGCACCTCAGTCGTGGTATTGAAGGTGGGAGAGAGCGCTGTACATTCACTCCCCCCACCCACAATCCCTGCCCCGCAACCTTTGGGTTACGAGTCCGACTCGCTAACCATTAGGCCACGACTTCCCCATGCATCTTCCAAAGCATGTCATAAGCACATGCAGTGGGCCTGAAAAAGGTGTCTATACACTATTCACAGACCAGAACTAGAACAAAGAGCACCACCAGTTTAATCAAATTTGACCTTGCCAACTGAAGATACTCAAGGAGGAAGATAATGCACTCAGTACAGTCTTTGTCCAACTGAAAGAGGACATTCATTACAGAAATTAATGCAATCCTTCTTCAGCTTACCTTCACCAGTGAGGATGACTGAAGTGTTAGTTCTACAGTCATTTTGGTAAATCTCAAGTTAAAGATTGAGATATTAAAGCAGCACTGTGTAACTTTTGGAATTCTAGCGGTTAATAAACAGAACTGCACACATCCCGCGGAAGAACATTCCAACTGGAGTTACTTCTGTTTGATGATTTATAACACACAATGAACACATTGCATCCACTTAAGTTACAATGGATTATATTTCTCATAGTTATAATGTATTATAGGTCTCATATCTTGCCATTGTTTAAGATCTGCACAATAACTTAGTACATCTTATTTGTGTTTTTACTGTAAAATAACAAATACAAAGTCTTCATGAAAACATTCCAAAATGCTTTAATGTGGTCTTATTATTATTAAGTGCTCTTTGTCTGCTTTTAGTGAAGTAACTTCACTGTACTTAAAGCAGACAAAGACCACTTATAAATAATAACAATAATAATTTTTCTCAAACAGCCATAAGATCTGATAACAGATCAGATGAATGTATACACATTTGCTGTAAACTATTTTTATTGTAATATCAATTTGATTATTTTGATGGTAGCATTTGGACAACTGTTGATAAGTAACTCTGCGACTACATGTCAACTAGCAGTCATTAGAGTATTAGTAGACTGTCTGCTAAATATCTGCTAACACTTTTTTTGATGGCAACCCCAACAGTGCATATGTGTTAAATCAGAAATATATATTACAGAGTTAAACATGTTAAAGCAAATGTTTCTTATTTAATTCTCCCTCCCTCTCTCTCTCTCGCTCTTTTTTTTATCTCTCTCAGGAGTTGAAGTCTACAGCCTTTTTGTCCATGCAGCAACTGATGGAAAAGGGGGTCTTTTTTTATGATGTTGTATTATGTGTTATTGCAAAAATGAGTATATACAGTATATAAATATGCATTCTTGAATCATTCTCGAGTCTTGTGTCTTGCCTCTCTACAAACTTTTAAATATCTGGCTGTAATTTAGTGACTGCAAATGCTGATTTCATTTGATTCCATCTTTATTATACCTGATAATGAGCTAGTTAAACTTAAGGGGGCTAATCAATTTACAGTATATTTCAAGAAACTAAGACTTAAGGTACTCCACTTTTTCAGTTGTTTAAAGACTGAAATACATTTTTCATTTATATTTTAAGTGTAAATTCATTTAAATTTAAAATTGTTAACTCAAAGCAGGTATTACACACTTTGTAATTAACATTGATGCATTTATAAATCAAAAATCACAATTGAAATAAAAAAAAATGTTCCTGAGATTCAATATCTTTAACAACATGTACAAACATACAAACTAAACCACCAGGGTCCTAGAAATGCGGTCCCGAAACTGCAGCCTCCGGTTGTGCAGGAACACCCTTCTCACTTCTCTAAGTGTATGTCTATGGCGATTCACGCAAGTATGTGTTACTCCGCAGCGGTGACAACCCAACCAGGCTACAATAATCCAAATATAAGTACTTATTATAAGTGTACCATAGTGATTCGGAATAAGACAAAAACGCTTTTTGGAAGATGAATTCACGATGTACTCGCTCATTATATATATTTTGCAAATTTTGAACACAGAAAAAGTTACATAGTGCTGCTTTAAAGCCAGTTGCTCAATAGCATCTACTGTATGCTGTACACTGTCAAATTTGCCCCTCTAGTGGAATTCATTTGTACTGCAATCATCCAAGTCCATTTGACTTGATTGAGTCGTATAATATCTTACTTTATTTTTGTGCTTAGTAGGTTTCATTATCCTCTTAATAGTCAAAGATATTAATAAATAAAGAATGCTTCATTTAAAACTAAGGAGCACACATTTAAGAAATACCATGTCTAGGACATGCCACTTACAGCTACTTTATTTGTGAGTATATATGTGATTTAGAAATCTTTTATTTTTGGTTGTGTTCTATCTTTTCTGAGCTCACTGTAGCAAAAATTGTGATTAAAGTTTGTTATCCTCCAATTATATTGCATAAAAAATGTCACATCTGTACATCATGTCATTTCTTAGTACAAATAAATAAAAAGAGGTAAAATTTTGTGAACAGAGAACATAAACATGAAAATAAACTAAGCCTTGTGTGTGTCTGCGTGTGCATGTTTAGTTTCTCTTTTACTTTTTAATTGCAAATAAACTGCACTGCAGTGAAATACATTATAAATCGAAAAGGAAAGGGTAAAAATACAAACAGACAAAAAAAGAACACCTCAATCAGCAAGTAAGAAAGTTAAGATCATAGTCCTTAAGAAATGTGTTATTATTATTATAATTATTTATAAGTTATAGTAGATTTTATAGTAAGGGAAATCTCAGCAAGAAACACTTCAAATATAGGCAAAGTAAGAAATCTGTGAAAAATAAATTAACAATATACTGCTAGAAAAAAGAGACATGTTTAATCACATTTTATAAAAGGAGATTGATAGAGAAGTTTGATGACAGTTAAAAGTCCTTATGTTTTTGATCTTTGCTAACTTTTATTTTGACAGCATGACGTCACGTTGTGGACCAGGAACTACTTTCCACTCGAGCAGCGCTTGACACTGCTGTTCGCCTGCATGCAATGCCCTTGTTAGCCACGCAGCTAACCTAAGTGTCCCATTTGGAAAGATGAATGGAAATTTATACAAGTAAGAGATCTGATAGACATCTATATTTGCCATTAGTTGCTAATAGCAGGATGTTACGAGCCGGAAGTGCAGTTACCTGGTAAGCTCGTTTTCAGCTACTGAATTTAACGCAGAAACAGGAGACTGGAAACTAGGTGATTAGATATATAAATATAAAATTGCTAATCACATCTCTGATATACATACACTTAATTTATATTTATAAAGGTGAACTGTGAGGATTAGTCCTTAATTACTACGGTTACCTGGTATCGTTTCGTAAATGACACAGACAGGCTACACTACTGAATGACACCACCCAAAACACCGTCTCAATTTTCTCCACTGAAATCACTTTTAGATTAATTATATTAATAACAGAAAATCTGCATTGGTATCATACGAATCGTCTTATTAATATAATATTAATGGCTGTCTAATTTAACGCATTCCTTACCGTTTTTAAAGTACTAACATTAGCCATTGGACAAATATGAACCACCAAGAACTGTTATTTTATTTGCGTTCTTGCTTGAAAATATATCTGTAATCACTCATTATGACGTTTTCAGGTATTTAGTGGTCTATTAACACAGTTGTCATAGTTGGGACCTCATATCATATGCTGTTTTGTGGGTTTGCATGCAGCGTGCGTCTGACAGAAACCTGCCAGTATGTTCTTTATTTTAAATAGCATGTAATAGAATATTTTGTATTCTTATGTCAGAAACAGCTTTATATGTTTCATTAAATGTTTATTTCTGCGTTTTATTTACAAAAAACAAAACAAAAACAGACTGACACTTTTGATCGATGTCATAAACGATGTCATACCGCGCCAAACATTACTGTTTTGTTTATAATTTTCTGTACATTCGAACTCTAACTTCCAAGACTATCACAACAAGTCATTCAATCAAGTTTCAAAAAATAACTTCTAACTTTGAAAGACTAAAATTGTGTTACAATTGTCAAAATTAGGACGTTATATCACATACGGACTGTGCAGTGTGTGTCTGACAGAAAGCATCTAACATTTTCACTGTTTTAAACAGTATTTTACGGTATATTTTTATTTCACAAATAGATTTATAGTTTTTATTAAATGTTTATTTCTACGTTTTATTTACAAAAAAACAAAAACAATGTTACTTCATAACACTTATAAATTGACACACTTTTGATTGTAAACAATGGCCATGCATGAGTTCCATCAATGGACTCAAAACTCTCCTCACACTAGCACCAGGCCACCAAGCCATCCGTACTCTTGAGTCCTGCATTTGAAAGACATAGGCTAAATTCTTCAAATATTCTTACATATGTTGTGTGTAAATGAGGCAGAATGACCACAGTGTCTCTTTCTCCTCAGCATTGCTTGCAAGAATCTGCTTCCCTCCAGAATGGGGGTGAAGTTCAGAGTTCCGTTGCAGAAACTGCACCCGCTCTCCCGTGCCATCCATCACCGCTACTCTTCTAACAACAATCCACAGAGACCACCTCACTGTTCAGCTGCCCGCCATTACACGTCTCTCTCCAGGCTCCCCGTGCGTCCTCCCAAATCCCGGTCAGGAGGCCACGGCTATCAACAGCACCGGTCCTTCTGGGTGGCCCATCTTGCTGCCAGACTGCTGAAACTGAGGTACATCTTGCTGGGCTCAGCAGTTGGAGGTGGATATACAGCAAAAAAGGTATGCTTAAGTAGTTGGTTCTGTTGTGCGTATGAAATGACTGACCTCAAGGTCATTTTACTTGCAAATTCAGAGTCCACAATAAGGTTGAATCTGAATTTGAACACTTTGGGTGTACTATTTGTCCGTTTTCAAACAGGATGCAGTTATTTGACTTTCATTGCCACATGACATTTCATTTTATTGACCTATAGATTTAAAGTATCAGTCATCAAATCAGTTGTCAACAGAAAAATACTATTGTCTGTTGGTATCAGACAAAATGTTTATTAATGCACCACTAGTCAGTGCAGCCTGTCTTGTTTTTTTTGTTTCCAGACTTACGATGAATGGAAGGATATGTTTCCTGATATGAGCCAATACACATGGATTGTGCCAGACTTTGTTTGGGAGCTGAGTGAAAATATTGATTTAGGTAAGTAATTTGTAGAGCCATATTTTGATCAGACCTGTTTAACAATATGCATATGCTACAGTTGAAAATTATTTGGTGTTGTTGACTTTCTAATGATATGCTGTGAATGTTATTTCTGTGTCCCTGAATAAAGACAAGCTAGCCAGTGCTTTGCCTGAACTAGAAGAGATAGCCAAACTACTACCTGATATGGAAAAGATTGGAGAGAACTTCACCTTCCTAAAGAGCTTCCTCTCCAGTGGTAAGCAATGTCCTTTACACACACTTCATGATGGACACAAAGTAAATACAGGTGGATGATTTGGTTAAAGCTGCAGTCCGTAACTTTTTTTGGTTAAAAAGGATCCAAAATCAATATTTGAGCAAGTACATAACCAGCCAGTGTTCAAAACTATCGCCTTACTTTAGCCCGATTCACAATGGTTAGCTTATAATAAACAAAGAGGCAAAACTTACAGACTGCAGCTTTAAATAAAAAGGTAAATTAGAAATGTATACTGCTGTTCAAATGTTTGGGGTCAGTAAGAAAAAAATAAAAGATAAAGAAATTAATACATTTATTCAACATGTCAGTTTTTTACTTTTGTTTTATCAAAGAATCCTGAAAAAAAATGTATCATGGTTTCCACAAAAATATTGAGCAGCAGAACTGTTTTTCAACATTGATAATAATAAGAAATGTTTCTTGAGCACCAGATCATCATGTAATTTCTGAAGGATCATGTGACACTGAAGACTGGAGTAATGGCTCCTTAAAAAGATGTAGCTTTCCCATCTCAGGAATAAATTATTACAATTTAAATATTAATTGAAATAGAAGAGAGCTATTTTAAATTTTAATAATATTTCACAATATTACTATTTTTAGTGTATGTAAAGTTTTGATCAAAAAAATGTAGCCTTGGTGAGAATAAGGGAGTTCTTTCAAAAACATTAAAGGGGTCATATGATGCGATTTCAATTTTTCCTTTCTCTTTGTAGTGTTACAAGCTCTTGGTGCATAAAGAAGATCTGTAAAGTTGCAAAGACTAAAGTCTCAAATCCAAAGAGATATTCTTTATAAAAGTTAAGAGTTAACCACACCTACCTAAAATGGCTCGTTCTAACATGCCCCCACATATCTACCTCACTATGTGGGAAGATTTGCATAACACCGCCCAAATGTTCACGCAAAGAAAGAAGGCGTAACTTTTATTCTCACTGTAGTATTGTTGCCGCTGCCGCCATGCCGTGGAGACACTGTGTGCTTCGTTGTGAAAGCGAAACTACTTTGTTTGGTCTTCCAAAAGAGGACGATATCCGCTTCGTCATGCCTAGAGCTGATCTGTGCTGGTCGCTGAGGGAATACATCAACTTAGTGCTGTGGATCACCGGATCGGCTTTCACCGTGGACGAAGCCCGGGGTCGTCACATGTGGTTGCCGCTCCTTCGTCGAATCCGCCGGGCGCGCCGTTCTCGACCCCGCCACCTTTGCTCACTCTAGCCCGGCCACAGCTCACACGCTAAGCCGCGGCTTTCGCTCATGTTAGGCCGCAGTGTTTTTTGTTGTGAAAGCGAAACTACTTTGTTTGTTTTTAGCAGCATCATATGACCCCTTCTTAAAACAATTTTACTGACCCTAAACTTTTGAAGGGTTTGTGTAAATTTTACAATATTTTGTAAAAAAAATAAAATATATAGGGATATAACCATATAAAATAAAAAAAGCGTAATGCACTACAATGTTATTTTTTTGTAAATGTGAGTTTATGTGAATGCGTGTGTGAATTTTAAGATTTTTTTTAATTAAGCTGAAAAGTACTAAATCTATCCTTGGGGTTTATGTGTTTTCTGTGATTTCTATCAACTGAATGAATTAGAATATTCTTGGACAGTCTGTTTTAAAAGATCTGTGCATTGCTTATAATCACTTTCATATATGCACAATCAGCATCTTCCTAATGATACAATTATTTAAGGTTATTCACGCAAGTTATTTGTTTGCATTAACATATTTCTCAGTATACAGACCTGACACTTCTCGTCTGCTAGAATCCCAAACCAATGTTCAATGGAATGAGCTCTTCACACTTTTCCTGAAGTCTTTATTTTATTTTAATTTCATTTGTTCCTCTTGTTCCTCCCTCCTCCTCTCCCTCCCTTCACGTTCTTCACAGGTTTGGGTAGTGAAGTCAATGGAGCATCTGGTCTGCGTCTGTTATTAGGTGTGTAAACGCCTCACTTAGTGTGCCCCCATTCCTCCTGTGCTGCTACATTGACGTGAAATGGATTTGAATTGAAGGGGTGTGCGCCTCTAAGGATGGATCGGCAAAACCCCTTATCAAAGGAAATGATCTTTAAAATATCATGATAATGTTGTTAGTCAGAAATCCCTTTTCTGCACAAAGCTGCTACTTCATGTCACAAAAACTCAATTTGAAAACAAAGTGAGCCTGCTGTTGCAGTTGCATTACACTGTGTCTACACCGGACACCACAGTTGTCACGTCACTCCTCACCACGATGCAACATCTAAAGGCTGTCTACACTGGATGCGAGAAAGCGACCATTGCAAATCATTTGAACTTTGTGTCAGTTACGCCATAAATAGAACAAGGCATCAGTTTACTGTCGGGAATTTGTCGTGTTGCACCTCGCTGCATGTAGTATAGATAGCATCACTGATTATAATGGGTTTGATTTGTCGCGTCGCACTGCTCACGTCCGGTCTAGACATGGTGTTGCATTGCTATTTATGCTACCTTTCAAAAGTTTGGGGTCGGTACGTTTTTTATTTTTAATGCTTTTGAAATAAGTAGTTAGTTTTATTTATTCCTATGAGGGCAAAGCTTTGTTTTCAGCTGCCATTACAGCCAGGCTTCAGTGTCATATGATCTTTCATAAATCATTATGATATGCTAATTTGGTGCCCAAGAAACATTTCTTATCACAGTTGAAAATGGTTGTGCTGCTTAATATTTTTGTGGAAACCATGACACTTTTATTCAGCATTTTTAAAAAAATGTTTTGGAACACTGTAAATGTGCCTACTGTCACTTAAGATCAATTTAATGCATCTTTGCTGAGTATAAATAATAAAAAAAACAAACTTACTAACCCCAAACTTTTTAATTGTAGTGTATATTTAGTTTAGATTACAAATACTATATTTAGATTACAAAGACTCAAGTGTTAATTAGTTTGACTTTTTGTAATTTAGCCAATATCTTTAAATATGGATGCTAAAGCATTCTGTTAACATGGGTTAGTTACAGATGCAGTCCCCGACACTAACAGTATCTGTAAATGTGTGATTTCTTTCTGATTTTAATTGTCTTGCCACTTGGTCCCTTGACTTCACCTTCTCTTCTCTTAAGATTTTGTGGGCCTGTGTTTGTCTCTCTCTCTTTCCATTGTTATTTCTAATTTATCCTATATGTTTGAAGTTCTTACAGCTCAAGAGTTTTGAAAAGTACACTTACTGAACATCTAATCTGAAATTTGTTCTTAGCATCTTAGACAAGGAGCGATTGTTTAGACCTGGAGTTTATGTAATGTGCATATTTTATTCATGTTTTCTATAGCAGATTGCACATATTTTCTCATATTCTCATCATCACTACACTAAAACTATGATATTATTATCTATTATATGATCTTCTAAAAGTGTGCCTAGATTATTTACAAACTATTTCTCAAGCACTTTTGCACCATTTACTTTTCAAACCTTTGAGTATCTTTGGGAAATGGTGACATAATGTAATTACTTTAAAATGCAAGCAAATAATATGCTTTTGCATGCTAATTTTATTGTCACTTGATGTGCAATTCTTTTTTCTAAATGTGTAAAGTCTAAATGCTAAATGTGTGTTTCAAGAAATGGAAGAAACAATTTGCATGTGTATGTTTTTTTTTAATTTATTTTTATTTTTTTTCAGAAACCACAGGTGAATCAACCCTGAGAGTGACTGATGTCCCACCAACATCTGCAGCTATCTCTGACAGCAGCGATAAACAGTTTAAGAAGGTAAATGACTCTCTTTTCTGAATGCTCAAGCGCGACCATGATATACGATGGCCCTTTTGATCCTTTTGTTCTTCAGCTATTACAATAATTAAAGCAGCTTAAGTTTCTTTACCTGCATTTTTCTGCCTAGCTGTGTTGCTTGGGCTTTTAACTGAGTTGCTAACTGCTGTGCATTTATTTTGACTATTTACTGCAAGACACAAACGGCTCTTTTGTAGACCTGCTAAATACGGACACTGTTTTAGTAACTTGTGACACCTGGCTAATGCTGAAGTTAAGCTGCCCCCCACTATAATAAATGAAAATACACTACATGGCTAAAACGTATGTGGACTGTCAGACTGGAGCAGAAATCTGCTCCAGATGTCTATGCATTGCTGTGTGCTTGTTTTTATGAACTTGCTAGTAATGAGTGTAACTGAATTAGCCAAAACCAGTTGATTAGAAGAGTGTCCTCCTATTTTTGACCATATAGTATACCTGGGTGTGTGTGTTTTTTTTTGTGGAAATTATTTGTGAGCAGTAGGCGCGTTTCCATTACCCTTCAAATTGCGCAAATTGAAATTGCGAATTGAAAATACGCCTAATGGAAACGCGTCATTTCGCCATACTTTTTTATCGACATTTATAAAATATCGCTAAAGTTTTGCGCAAATCTGCAATGGAAACGCGCCTAGTGCTGTAGTCTACTTTGCTCCTGATATTTTACCTCTTTTTGGATGTCTTCATATTATTTGAAAGAAATGTCTCTTTCAGTGTGCACTATAGGGCAGAAGTCTGTTTTTCTCCATTTACATGCTGAACCATTGACAGATGAGCATCAAGGCTATTAGATATATGTTTGTATCCCTTTCTAGCAATAGGTTCACATAGGTTGTCCTGCAACCTCTTGTTGCAGGAGATTAATTTCTGTCTTTTTCAGCTACATGTTTGTCTGTGATGGCCATTACACTCTCTCTTAAAAAAACTGTTGCTTCTCTGAGAGCAAAGAATTCACTCCTTGGTATTTTAATGTTTAATGTAAGTGTTCTGTTTGTTTTTTTCATTTTCTTTGTTTCCTCACTCATAAATCCCTCATTATCTGCATTGAAGCTAAACACTTTTCAGGTTAGATTAGTACTAATTAAAGTCTTTCATATTAGCGTACTTCAAATAGGATGTAGACCATAAAATGTCTTTTAACAGAAAAGGTTTTAGCAGTAATATTGGCAGTCTAAGCATGTACATTACCATTCACACGTTTGTGGTCAGTGAGATTTTTTTGAAGGTAATTTAAACTTATATTCAGCAAGGATGCATTAAATTGATTAAACATGACAGTAAAGGTGTTTGTAATGTTACAAAAGATTTCTATTTCAAATAAATGCTGTTCTTTTCAACTTTCTATTCATCAAAGAATCATAAATGCGTCACGGTTTCCATCATAATATTAAGCAGCACAGCTGTTTTCAACATTAATCGTAATTGTTTCTTGAGCACCAAATTAGCATATTAAATGATTTAATTTTTAATGTGTGTGATGAAGGATCATTTAATAATACACAAAACTGGAGGAATGGTTGCTTAAAAAATTCAGCTTTGCCGTCACAGGAATAAATTACATTTTAAAATGTTGAAATGGAAAACAGTTATTTTAAATTGTAATAATATTTTTACAACATTTTAAACAAATAAATGAAGCTTAAAGCATAAAAAAAAGACTTCTTTCAAAAACTTTTAAATGGTAATGTGCATATATAATGTAAGAAAATTATGGAAGCGAATTCATAACTATGTACAGAAGCAGCATGCTTTTGAAAGACATGTATGAAAGACATGATTTGATAGACATGGTAATATTTGCTCTCTCCAGCTTTAGGCTTTGCACTGCTCTGCAACTAAATCACTCATTGTACCTCAAATGCCCGCTTTCCTTAGTAGCAGTAATTTTATGTGATTTTAGTTCATCTATTAAAAGCTATTAGAATTGTCTTTACTGTAGTTATATATCAGCTTGACAATACTGACTGTGAGTGCTGGTCTTGAATGTGGTTCTACATTAGTGTTAATAAATGTTTGTAAATCCCTCTGATCTTCGCAGTTCAGATCTTCCCCCTGGCTTTTCCTGAGAGACTCTTATGGTTGTCTCTTTCTGCTCATCAAGATTTTAGGTTCATCATAACTGAGTTAGATTAAAAACTACTGTATTACCAAAGCAGTATATTAAAGTGAGGCGGACCATTTCCCAAAAGCTCTGCCATGTCCTCCTATTAGTTGGTAAGCAGGTTGATTGACTGCCCGTCTCTGTCACTGTGCCGTCCCTCAGCAGGGGCTGCTCAGTGAACTCATTCTCATTCAGCAGCAGATCCAGCAGCATGAGGAGGAGATGCGGCGGGCGGCAGCTAATAATGCTCCGCCTCCGCCGCGTGAACCCAGTCCCAGCCCGTCCCCGAACCCCAGCCCCTCGCAGTCCAAACGCAAGGTGAAGGTCCACTCCCCCACCACCCTTCTGATGCTGTGGCCCTCATTACAGCCTTTGACTGCCCCACACTATTCTTTTGTAACTATTTTGTGAATTTTTGACACTCAGCAATACATTTTTCCCAAATTCTTATTAGCTGAATATAATGAATATGTTAATCTTTATAATATAGCTATCAGAATGGTGGAGGTATTAACAACTGGTGTGAGAGAACTACAACTTTAATATACTCTAGTTACAAACCAAATAAGTACAAATAAGTAGCTCCACCCATCCAAGATCTTTGAAATTTGCAGCTCTAGTGTAGGTGCCGTTCGGATTAATCATATCCTAAGCGACAGCTTAATCCACACTTGTATATTAATTTGATCTGAGCATCTCTATGCCTACATGCTTTTTCCACCAAACCGAGATTTCACTGTGATCTTATTCCATCTCATAGCTTGGGGTCCAAAGTCTGAGACCAATAAATAAAACAATTACTTAGTCAGGGATAATGGGCTGGTTGAGGGAAGTTGTCATAAAGGAAGTTTTTCTCTTTAAACGTATAAATAAAAACTGCCTTAAATTAGAATAACTTGGAATTCTGTCATCCAAACTAAAATTACAATATCATACTTTTGTAATAGGTAGATTTTTGAGTTAGATTTTTATAAAAGATTGAAGTTGTTCTCATGTCTCAAGGGTATTTTTCAGTAAGGTTAGGTCAGAGCCAGCTGAAATGTTTAAGATATTATTAATGTATTAATTACAACATTTGTTGGCCAAACAATGATCTGAAATTTTTGTACTCTGTCTTGCCTTGTGCATTTTTGTGATTTAATTTCAACATTATTTTACTGTTTAGAAATGTTAGGGAAGAGCTTGTAATAGTTTTTTCTATTGTGGCAACTTGGTGTGGCAAATTTTCCCCCATTTGTGAATGTTTAAAAGAGTTTTGTGAGCTTCAGTGGAAGGAAATCGTATCTTTTGTACAATTGGGTTCACATGATCAGTGTCACAAATTTGCTCATTTTATTAGTGACCTAGAAATAGTGCAAAATCTTTATGTATGAAATATTTCTCATTGGTTTTGTGCTGTAGTGTTTCTTGGTATATATTTCTGCAAATTCCTACAGCTTAAGACTGTTTATATTGTTTAAATTAAATTTAGATTTTGAAATTCACAGATTTTGAGGGTGGTCTCAGACTTTTAAACCTCACGGTATGTGCCATAGTCATTGAGTTTTAACAATCAAATTCTGAGTGACTTTGAAAACATTTATTAGTCAAATGCTTCAATGTTTCATTCAAGCAACTTTCAAAAAACCCCTGCTCTAAACATGTTTTTATTTTAAAAGTAAAATGCATCATATTAGCTATGCACCTATAACTAGCAGAATAAGTGACGCTTGTATAGTTTCATCATTTTTTGCGATAAACCCGATTCTGCCTCGCTCATGCAAACCCATTTATTTACACAGTCCCACACGTACAGTTAATATTCACTGCATGGAGTGGTATGCTGCCCTGCCTCATGGAGTGCAATGCACTTTGCTCCAGCTGTTGCCCAGCAAAATTAACCTGCCTAATACCAGAACTAATTACCTCTGCACATAGGCAAATGACATGCTATTTAGCTGTAATAAAAGGCAATTTCATATCACACATCCTTGTTTTTTTATGTAGATGTGCGTTTGTGTGTTTGATGTTTTCCTTTGTGTCCTTCTCTCCTCTAATCATTCACCTCTTTTCTGTGATTTGGTACTCAGCAATTGCATTACAGGTGCGGGCCAAGAAATGATTCAGCGCTTTGATGCATTGATTTATAATTTAAGCATCCTTTACAAATCGTTTTTTGGAAGTGTGGTGATTTGTGTAAAGAACAAATGATTGATTAAATGCTTGAAAAACCTGGAAGTGAAATTTCTTCTCTTTGCATTAACTCGCCTTCCCTCTTCTGGGATGCCTGCTGGAATTGAATGCATGAGATTTGGATTGCTTGTGCAGTGGCTCTTACAGGGGGATATTAGGAAGATGATCAGCTGTCCTGAAAAGAAATAACATGGTCATAGTCTGCTACATTGTTTCTTGTGCTTTCAGTCATCTGATAAAGAAAAAATTGACCAACTTCAGGAAGAACTTCTTCGAACTCAGGTATTAACAGTTATATGTCATTGATTTTAAGACTTGCTTTTGGTTTCATTTTTTTTCCACACTAAACCTTGTAGCCTTTTCATTTATTGTTAACATATTCAGTTTATACGTGTTTTATATTCCATTTCTCTCATGCTTATATAGTGGAAGTACCAACGGTTGCTGGAGCGTCTGGAAAAGGAGAATAAAGAACTGAGGAAAGTCGTATTGCAGAAAGATGACAAGGGTATTCACCAAAGAAAAGTCAAGGTCAGATTTAAACTTACTTCAGTTATGCATAAAACTGATACATGCAATAAAACCTTTTTTTTTTTTTAATGGTTAGCTTTCACTGATTCATTTCTTTTGGTTTTGATCCTGTGCAGAAGTCTTTGATTGATATGTACTCTGAGGTCCTGGACATTCTCTCAGATTATGACTCCAACTACAATACTCAAGATCAGCTGCCAAGGGTCAGTGCTATTCTTATTTATTCTTCTCTTAGAATGTCAAATATTTACACAGCTTTGCTTTAGCATTGCAACTATCAGCTATTTTGGTAATCTAATGATGTGTAGATTATTTTTTGATTAAACAATTAACTGGATATGCTTTCCATCAAAATAATATATTTTGTATGCTGCAAAATTTATTTGCTATAAAATGTAGAGGTTTACAGGTAAAGGGTAGAAAACACATTCCCTTCGCTGATGATAATACATTACTGTAATCTGAATATATGTATTCATAGATGGACACATGTATGCACATTCACACAATGCATGCATACATATTACACGTATCCACTGACACATACACATTTACACGCTATTTACCTCTGTTTTTTATTTTATTTGTTCTTATGGTTGTACTTTTTTCATTAGTTTGATGTAGTCATCAAAATTTCTGTTTATATGTATACACACACACACACACACATATACTTTTGTGAAAGTTAAAGTCCCCCTGTAGTCAAATATTTTATCCCTTAAAACGTATCTTTGATCATCACAATGACATATTTAAATGTTTTTTCTTGTGAAAATAATTTTCTCATGCCTTAAAATAGCTTGAATGTAACTCTACACCCTTGCCTCATTTACTATACGCTGATCTATGAATATGCAAATTAGTCCCGCCTCCACTAAGTCACACCAGCCAGCGCCTCCTGATCCCAAGTAGATATAACTGCAGATAGGAGATCTTCAAAATGGGGCGTGAACTCCAAAAGTGGGCAGAACCTCCAAAATGGGGCGGGGTCTCCTCGCGCAAAAACTTTCACCATTGGCTCTGGCTTCAAGCCAATTGTTATTGACTTACATTTCAAAATAAAACTTTATAAATTAAACATTGTTTCTAGTTCATCTGAAATAAAATATGCTATATAAATAAATATTCTCCGTGAGAGCATAGCCAAGCTCGTGGCCATTTGTGTTCGGGCTGGAGTTTGAACCTCTGCTTAATGATATAAACGGGAATCACCTACGAGCTCTCCCGCGAGCCGTCCCTGCGCAGCGCAGGGGAAAGATTTTACTCTATCGCTTTGTTCTAAGCAACGGGGGCATCCCGGGGCTCGAAATTCGCAGGGTAGGAGGGGGTAGTGACGCTGGGTGTAACTAAAAAGGTGCCATTGTCCGGTGAGGTCCGGTTGGGGAGTTACGGAACGATCTCATATCGCATAATCTTATTAACTGTTTATCTCCTGAA
>NW_015539876.1:1144567-1154806 GCF_001515605.1 Sinocyclocheilus anshuiensis
TATATATATCTTTTATTGAAATAAATTAATCCTCTTATGTTATCTCATAAAACGCCTCTTAATGGTTCAGACATAACCAGCTTCTGTCTTCTCTTTGCTAGGTGGTGGTAGTTGGAGACCAGAGTGCAGGAAAGACCAGTGTGTTGGAGATGATAGCTCAAGCTAGGATCTTTCCTAGAGGCTCTGGAGAAATGATGACCAGATCTCCTGTCAAGGTGAATTAAACAAACTACACTCAGATAGTAGTTATATGACACATGAATAATAATAATATAGTAAATATTGTAGTAATTGTGATGTGTTTACCTGTAGGTGACATTGAGCGAAGGCCCTCACCATGTAGCAATGTTCAAAGACAGCACTCGTGAGTTTGACCTTGGGAAAGAGGAGGATGTAGGTTTCTTAACTCAAATTATGTAGCACAAGTTTGTCATTTTCTGTATTTGTCAGATCACTGAGATTATTTTTTCTAGCTTGCAGCATTGAGGCATGAGATTGAACTCAGGATGAGGAAGAGTGTGAAGGAAGGTCAGACAGTCAGTCCTGAGGTGAGACCATCCTTCCTTTGCTGCTTTTGTGAAAACATTCACACTTGAATCTGCCCGGATACTTTGATATTCATCATTCATGTGTTTTTTATTCTCTATTAGACCATCTCTTTAAGTGTAAAGGGTCCAGGAATCCAGAGAATGGTGCTCGTTGACTTGCCGGGAGTCATCAGTGTAAGTTTTGTCTTCATTTTTTTATACAATTTAACACATAACTTTATACATCTATTCAGAACATGTTTGATGTCACCGACTGTTTCATTTGTATACAGACTGTGACAGCCGGCATGGCTGCTGACACAAAAGAAACCATTTTTAGCATTAGTAAAGCCTACATGCAGAATCCAAATGCCATCATCCTCTGTATTCAGGGTGAGTTTTCACACTTTCATTAAAATATTTGTCACTAGCATTGTATTAAGACGAGACTGTTTATTCTCTGTCTCTTGCTTTATTTTTCTCTTTCAGATGGCTCAGTAGATGCAGAGCGTAGTATAGTCACTGATCTGGTCAGTCAGATGGACCCTCAGGGCAAAAGGACCATCTTTGTCCTTACAAAGGTTGACCTGGCAGAAAAGAACCTAGCTAGTTCAAGCAGAGTAAGACCTTTAGATATTTCACTACATGAACTCTCAGTGATGTGTGTTACTTACTGTATTAGCCACTAGAGGGAGGCTTTTTGTGCCCTCTGACACTAAACAAGCAATACTGACTACTGTTATGTGCAGATGATGACATTTATGGGAATTTGTTACACCTCATAAAAAATATATATATATATTTTGTTATTTGCCTCAAATTATTCATTTTTTTCCCCCATTTGTAGATCCAGCAAATAGTTGAAGGCAAATTATTCCCAATGAAGGCTTTGGGCTACTTTGCTGTAGTAACTGGAAAAGGTAAACATGAGATCTTTCTAGAAACCTTTTGCATTTGAAATTTGCTGCGCTTAGATAAAATCATTCAGACCCATGATTCTTTTGTAGGCAGTTCTAATGAGAGCATAGACTCCATCAAAGACTATGAGGAGGACTTCTTTCAGAAGTCAAGACTGCTGAGGTAGGACTCAAATGCATATTTCTAACTTCTTTAATCTGTCACATTTTGATTGGACAATCTTTTCCCAAACTGCTAAAGGGATGGCATGTTGAAAGCTCATCAGGTGACCACAAAGAACCTCAGTCTTGCTGTGTCAGACTGCTTCTGGAAAATGGTCAGGGAGTCAGTGGAACAACAAGCAGATGCCTTTAAAGGTGAGATATAATAGAGATTCAGATCTTATATTACTGTGGTTCATACTATGACTTCAACTAACAAATCTTAAACGCATTGGGCCTCATTCATGAAACACGAGCAGAACGAATTTTTGTGTAAACCGTTAGTAAAGCTGTTCCGACGTAAATTTTCGAATTCATGAAAATTTTCATATTTTCAAAATGTTAGTTGGTACGAAAGAAATGTACACCTGCTCCTTACCAGGTGTAAATGGTGCTTAAAACGTTCTGTGTTCTTTTTGGCAAACTGAGGACACTGAATTTTGATGCACTGCCATAATAATTACAAGTTAATTTGCCCTTGCCCTCTTTCTGAAATATTTTTTGAAATATTTTTTTTGAGTTGATAACTGTAAAACGCAGCGCTCGTCACTGTCACTATTTACCCAGCCGTAAATAGAGGACGGGTGGGACAAATAGCGACCAACCATCCTGCTTGTACAACGACTGCCTACAACAATGAAGAATTCAATATTACTGGTTACTGCTTTTTTATATTTAGTAAAATTCTTAAAAATGATATACTAGTAATACGTTGTCGCCGCCGTGGATATTCCAAATCATAGCAACTAAAGCGTCTCAGCTGGAAAAACGCTGTGCCACCAAAGTGTTCTCAAGCGCCACCAGCTGGTCATATATTTACGAATGTTTCATGAATGAGGCCCATTGTTCGCAGATTGTTAAAAATGTACATTCTGCCTACTCACCCACATGTGACCCATTTTCTTTTTCTGTGGAGCACAAAAGAATAAATGAAGCAGAATGTCCATGCTATACTTTTCCATACAAGAAAAATATGAAATAAGTTGGTCATGTTCCAAAAAACTGCAAAAAGATGGAATAAAACCTCATAACCCATGAAGTCTTCTAAAGCCATATGCTATCCTTCTGCAAGGAACAGACTGAAATGTATGTCCCCCCCACAAATCTGTAACAGGACAGTCATTCACAACTAGGGAGCCAGGGCCCACTAGGGGTCCTTAGCAAACTTACAGTGGGGCCTCAAGATGACTTGAAATGATTTAGAATAAGACAAAACAAGTATTTAAATAAGCTGAAACAATTAAAAATCAAGAAAGTTATTTTAATTCAATGACCTGAATACCTTTTTTCCCTTTGATGAACCAGGGTTCCCACTCTCTTTAAAAACCTAGATATATGAGGTAGTCTAAATGAACATTTCCATAATGAATATACATATTTCTTGTTATGCAGTGGGATAGAAATTGAGAGTAATGAATATATTTAAAAATCCTTATCCTTAACAGGTTCTCAGAAGCGATAGTATACTTATATTATATAGTGGTGAATGGAAATTACCAATAACAAATGTATTTTTTTTGTTGCGTTCCCATTTGCTTTAGTATAAAAAGAAAAAATCCAAGATAGCGTTTCTGTGTCTTTCCAAAAGAGGAAAAAAAATATTGAGAGATTAATTCTGATGATCAGAAGAGAGAACGATTTTGAATTTGCCAAGGTATTATAATACAAAGTATAGTCTTATAAATGTACATTTAATGTTTAAAAAATGAAAAACAAATTGGTATAGTTATGATGTTAATAACCGAAAATACGTCAACACAGTCTGTGAAAAGGGTCCATCCTTATTCAGTAAATCACAAATAACTGGAAAAGTCATGGGGCCTTTGATTATTGTAGTGGACAATGAGGATCCTTGGAGTCAAAAAGGTTGATAACTACTACTTTAGGACACATCTGAAAACCTTGAAATAAAAAAAGGCACAAGAACTGTGCTTTTGGGCCTTTAAGTTGATCATTGCTATTTTTATTCCCTATTAAGATGCTGATTTCCAAGGGCATTTTGTGAAGCAGAGTGCACATCAGCTCTCAGGAGACTCAGTAAATAAACCTTAATAGAATCCAAAGCAACAGCTCGACAGCCACTTAACTCTAAAACCCACCTCAGCAGAGCTCTTTCCCTGTTCTATGCGTGCTGATTGCCGTCACACCTCACCTCAGCTCAGACGTTCTGCACAGGGCACGCTGTAGACCTCCACGCTGCCAATTAACAGGCCAGCCCTGCTAATGCTCTGCCTCTAGATTTATTGCCTGACCCAGGACACTTCTCAAACCTTTGTGTGGGCTATCGATCTCCACGGCTGCACTGGGGCCAGCCCGATAACCAGAGCAATTAGCGTCATCTCCATTGTGTGAGCGAGACACCCGGCCCGTGTGTATGCTGGGGATGCAGGGCCCCTGGGGAGCGTGGGGTTGCTGATACAGTGCATGCCTGACTCCAGGTGCATTGATCATGGCCACGGCATAGTCTGGTGTTCCTGTATGGGGAACAAGACGGAGGGAGATGGGAAGTGTCTGAGGAACAGGGCTACTGTCACTGAAAAGTTTTAGCAAAAGTTTGCTCTATTATTATAGGCGAAATTTGAACACATTGTTTTATAGAAAATCTTTTTTTTTTTGTATGAGAATAATAGCCAGGTTACTAATGATCATGTTTAAATTACATCTGACCTACTTATTGCAGGTTTTTTTTATCATATTTATTTTTTTATCATGTTTGTTAGAGGTACTGAAATTTCACAGTGACCTTATGTAATATACGCTGTCCATAAAATGTAGTATATTAAAGTTAAAGGTATAGTCCACCCAGAAATAAATATCATCATTTACTCACCCTCAAGTCATTCCAAACCTTTATGGATTACTTTATTTGTGTAACACAAAAGATATTTTGAAGAGTGTTGGTAACCAAACAGTTTCTGTTCCCATTAACTTCAGTTGTTTGTTCAGAAAATACTATGGATGTCAATGGGACAAACAATTTTGGTTACCAAAATAAAAAAATAAAAAAAATCTTTCTTTCACACAGGTTTGGAATGACATGAGTAAATGAAAGAATAAAAAAAAAAAACCCTTTTGTTACCTTCCAGATTAAAAAAAAAGTTTCCTTAAATTTTTTGCCAATATTAATGAAAATAATAATCTAAATTGAACTTTACTTCCTGTTCCCTGTTGACCAGCATCCCGATTTAACCTGGAGACTGAGTGGAAGAACAACTATCCTCGCTTACGAGAGCTGGACAGGGTAAGAATCGGCTCCTGCTTACCTATTCTAGATCTTTAGGTCTAGGACTCCTTTTTAAGCGTCAGATCAACATTCTAATTTAAGTATGGCAAAAAATCAAAACAAAATTAGTGAATATAGTAACATAATATTGTTCCTAATATACTGTCCTTGCAAAATGAAAGTAGAAAAAAAGAACGAAGTACTTAAAAAAAAAAATCCTGCAATGTACTCTACATTACCTTTGACAGCATTAATAATCGTATGTGCCCTATGACCTCATGAGATTAAGTATATGTTTTATATTGTGTATGTCATGCTCTTCGTTCATAGAACGAGCTATATGAGAAGGCCAAAAATGAGATCTTGGATGAGGTGATCAGCTTGAGTCAGGTTACACCAAAACACTGGTGAGCACTTCTCTTTTTATTAACTACAAAATTAATTGTAGGGCTGTCTATTGATTAAAATGTTTTTATCAGATTAATTACATAGCATGCATCCTGTGTGGACGACTACTAATTTTGTTCTGCTTACTCCCTAATTGGGGATGTATATGTATATACATTTAATTTCATTGTTTATTATTTAATATTGATTTTATGTTATTTATGCTTTGATAAACATATGATTTGACACATCCAAGGTCAAAAACCTTTGTGAGTAAGAGGATATATATATATAATGAGGTATTCTCAATCTTCGACTCTTTGTTGGCTGGCAGATGTGAAACTCGACATCTCCATCTCCATGGCTTCAGGGTTGACTCTACCATCAGAATGCAAAGCTACAAGCTGTACCCAGAGTTATGAACCTAAAACCCAGAGGAGCAAGCTAAATGAAATAGATCAGATATTTGTAGGGGGCCCAGTGTGCTCCATCAGCCTCTCAAATCAATGGCATGATGAATAGCTGGAGGGTGACTTCTCTGGGCAGCACTAGTTTGGTGCTATTGGAGATGTGTGTATTGATGTACCACGCTAGAACAAAGCAAACAGGAAGCTATGAAATATGCTTTCCTTTTATGATAAATGAGCTTGACCGTCACCCTATTCTCATCTTTGTCTTAATGTCAAGTCAACGACTTTTTAGAATTGTGAAGTACATTTTTGACATTATTTAATGGTTGAGAGAACTGAAAATAACATAATTAGCATTGATTATTGTGCTCATTTGATAGCAGCTTGCTCATGTATATTTTAAGAATTACCAAACATAATTTTTATGTCATTTTAGGGAGTCCATCTTACAGAAGAAGCTCTGGGAAAGAGTCTCGACACATGTTATTGAGAATATCTACCTGCCTGCCGCCCAGACCATTAACTCAGGCACTTTCAACACCACTGTAGACATCAAACTCAAGCAATGGACTGATAAACAACTTCCTCATAAAGCACTGGAGGTAATGAAACACTGATAGTTGTAATGAAACACTGATAGTGCTGATAGTTGGTAGTTAGATTTCTCAAATCATCAGGTAAAAAAAAGACTATATGTGAAATGCTTATATTATATTACATATTATGTGACAATATAAATCTCTTGATATTTAATCCATCCTTGCTGAATTAAAGTTTTAATTTCTTTAAAAAAAGTCTTACTGACCCCAAACTTTTATTTATATTATATTATTTTACAGAGATCTATAACACCATGTGAAAATAAAATATTTCTCTCATCCAATTTAAATATCTGTTTTCTTTGCTACTCAGGTTGCTTGGGAGACATTGCAGGAGGAGTTTGCCCGCTTCATGGCAGAGTACAAAGGGAAAGACCAGGATGACATCTTTGATAAGCTTAAGGAAGCTGTCAAGGATGAGAGCATCAAACGACACAAATGGAACGAAAGAGCCATGGACAGCTTGGTAAATAGAACATATATAATGATCAGAAATAGTCGATTATTTTGTTAATGCAGCACACAGTTGTTTCTTGAGGGTTGTCAGTAAATGTTACTTACATGTGTGCGGTACAGAGAGTGATTCAGCACAACGCTCTGGAGGATCGTTCTATCACAGACAAGCCCCAGTGGGATGCCGCTATTCATTTCATGGAGGAAACGCTACAGTCTCGCCTTAAAGACAGTATGTCTACCCCTCATAAAACCCTTTCTTGTCTATCAGTCTATGGAGTGTGTGACTCATCTTCCTGTGTTGCAGCTGACTCAGTAATAGCAGATATGGTGGGGCCAGACTGGAAGCAGAGGTGGTTGAGCTGGAAAAATCGAACACCAGAGCAGGTTGAGCAGACAACACTATAAAAATTGTTTTTTGGTCCATTTTTATGATCTTGGAGCCAGATTTTAGTGTCAGTTTGTGACATTACTATAGGTGCTAGTGAAAAGAGAGTCAACACAATTTTGTTTTCTAACTCTAGCACATACGTAATGAGACCAAAAACGAGTTGGAGCGTCTGTTGAAGCTGCATGAGGATCACACAGCCTACCTTGCCAATGATGAGGTCACTACAGTGCGCAAAAACCTGGAGGCCCGAGGAGTGGAAGTGGACCCTGTACTGGTAAGTGAGACCCTGGGAGAGAAGATCTAACATTGCTATCTGCACATCTGATTTAATGCTTTTTTACTAATGCATGTTTAAATGATTTCTCTCTGTAGATCAAGGACACGTGGCACCAATTGTTTCGACGTCATTTCCTGCAGAAGGCGTTACTACATTGTAACCTCTGCCGGCGAGGTTTCTACTACTACCAGAGGCACTTTGTAGACTCTGAGGTAGAGAAAATGCCTGTTTAGTAAAATTTTCTTTTTAAAAGTAATAATTCGGTTCTCCCAAAGTGTTCTCTTTTGAGAATAATGTTTAAGGAGGATACATTTGTTTTAATTTATTTAACCAAATATGATAAATTATCCATAATAAAAGAAAAGTCATTTGCACTCTTTGTATAATAGAATCTTTCAGCCAAAGAAAATGTTGTGTTTCTGTACTTTAAACAAACACAGTTTCTGTAAAATGTAATAGCAGTTTATTTTAGTGTTGGGTCATGTTAAAAGGGTCTATTTACCTAATGGTTTCACTTATTTCTCTGTATTCCAGCTTGAGTGCAATGATGTGGTTCTATTCTGGAGGATCCAGAGGATGCTGGCTATCACAGCCAATACTCTTAGACAACAGCTCACTAATACAGAAGGTACGTCTGTGGGTTCTCAAGTCTTCAGTTCTGGTTGCTTAGCACAAATCATCTCATATCATTAATTAAACAGGCTTCAGTGAGAGGGAACAGTGACTGAGACTACTATAATTACGTTCCACGTTCAAACAACACAAATCGGTGAATTAAAAAAATGTTTTTATACAGTGCGGCGCTTGGAGAAGAACGTTAAAGAAGTATTAGAGGACTTTGGAGAAGATACTGAGAAGAAAGTCCAGCTGATCACAGGCAGGAGGGTTCAGTTGGCAGAAGACCTCAGTAAGTCCATCCTCATACTGGTTTAGCCGGTGAAACAGCAGTAAGGCATGGCGACCACCAGAGGGCAGTGTTGTTTTGCACTTGAGGACTTTCATGTTATTTATAATAGATAATTTAACCATTTATCAAATTTTACTCCAGCATTACATTTCCATTCATGTTGCATTTATAAAATTCTTTAATATTAGATTTTTTTGGAATACTTTTGATGTGTATTTTACATAATTTTGTAAGTGCAACAATTCAGTTGATCTTTATTTATTTTATTGTTGTGTGTTGAGTCTAAATGGATATTCAAATCAGCTTCCCTCCTTATCTATTTCTAAGCATTTCTCACATTTGAAGTTATTTTAAAAGGGCCAAACCCATTTGTACTTCAGTGTCAGGTGTTTGCGGTCGGAATTCCGCTCTTTCCAATACTTTTTTCCGTTGTACCTTCTAACTCATTTGAAGTGATATTAGTTCTGAATAGGCTATGGATAGCTTTCCACATTCTCTTCACTCTCACACTCCCCCTTATTTTTTTCCTGTTCCTTCCTCTGTTGAGGCTTGAACCCTTAATTGCCCTTCACAGTGTGAGAGAGCTCCTGGCTGTGCACTGCCTGCTGTCTGTCATGTCTTCAGCCCTGGTTACTGTTAAACACTCTGTTGATTAAACAGCAATTTGTGGAGGCACGACTGACATGCTCAGACTTGATCTCGTGCAGACACACAACTCGCACACACATACTGTCATTACTGTGATAACAGAGAGTGAGGTAATGGCACTGCCGCCCAGGTTAATTTGTGCTGAGACACAGTGGTCTGCCCATACAGTGTCTTGAGTCATAAAGAGCCTTTCTGCCTTTTTGATGAAGAATTTCTTTGCGTATTTAAGAGGCCTCTCTAAATGCTTACCGAGCACTGTCTCTTTTGAATAGGTTGACGAGCTTAAGTGTCTTTGCAGTGGACTTTGAAGTGATTTTGTCCCATAACTCAACAAATATCTTTCAAAAATGTATTTATCAGTCAATAAAGCATTGAATCTTTGCAAAGACATATTCACCCTGATCTTTTGATATGCAGTTTTATATATTCTGCCTGTTCACACCAAGGACTGTAACAAACGATAACTATAAAGTTTTGATAATCATTCTATTGCTATGAGAATGGGGAAGTCCACGCCACAACTACAACTTTCATGGCACAGAGAAATGCTATTGTAATCACTTTCAGAATGATTTTAATCAAGCTAATGAACGATAAATACATTGACAGCAAATCCACCCAAAAGCTTGTGCTTATAATAAACAATATTATTGTGCATTAGTGTGGATTCTAATATTGTTATAGTATCTTTATTATTATCGTTCTTGGTGTGAACAGGCCTTAAAGGTGCAATAGGTGATTGTCTTCAGAAACATTTTTTGTTATGCTGGTTGAAAGTCTCTTCACATCACGATAGCAATCATTAAGTTAAGTGGTCTAAATGTATTTATCTGTATTTATATATTCTGTGGAAGGCGTAGGACCAAGAAATGTTCGTCCAATCAAAACGCTCGGTCCGAGCGTTTTAATTGGCTTTCCTACCTGCCTGTCAACGTATGTATTAGCATACCTCTGCAGCACCCTGTTTGCGCAGACAGGATACGTCATCAGCACGTTCATGCACGCTGTGCAGACAGAGCGAGAATGCCAGACAAACATCAACAACCCGATCTTCCTTCCTGGTATTGTAGTACTTTTAAAGTTTTCTCACCGGTGAATGACACATGATGTAGCCCAGCAGTTCCCAATTCCTGTCCTCACGCCCCCCCAGCTCTGCATATTTTGCATGTCGATTCAGATAACCAGCTCGTTAGAAGTGAGCTACGTGCATGAACTGTGTTCCGATCGATATGATCCCTACACAGTGTTCATTGCTCCCTCCTCCCTGAGCAGGGGAAATTTTACTTCACTTCGGAACAT
>NW_015539876.1:1154849-1155543 GCF_001515605.1 Sinocyclocheilus anshuiensis
TAACCAGCTCGTTAGAAGTGAGCTACGTGCATGAACTGTGTTCTGATCGATATGATCCCTACACAGTGTTCATCGCTCCCTACTCTCTGAGCAGGAAATCCGTTGACGTTTACTTTGCTTCAGAACATTCATTCACGGATTTGTGCTGCGCAGCGTCTTCACACACATCACACTCCCACACACACGTCTTCACATCCAGTGCGAGGACAGGGAATTGGGAACCGCTGATGTAGCCTATTGTAGTAATGTTGTCTCTGGTATTCTGGTCTGTGAGCGTATATGCGTTCAGGGGGCGTGGCTTTGGACGGTGATTGCAGGGAGGACGGGACGTTCGCTTTCAGTACTATCAGGCTAAAGTTAGCATTTTCCAAGATCTCCTACTGCACCTTTAAGTATTCAGGACACAGTCGTATAGGACAGAATTGGAGCAAAGTGTGCTTGATCTGTTTTGTCTGTTTTTGTACCTGCCTAAATATAAAGACCAGGATGTTGGGCTTTTTTGGTCCTGTGAGCATGTCCACTAGTCTAAGTAGATGTCCGACTAGGGCTGGGTATCGAGTTCGATACTTTTTAGGCACCGACCGAATTGCCTCGATACCATCGAGTATCGAAAAACGTATTGTCGTTCGGTACCAAATTTCGATACCTAAGGGGTTAATCTCATCAGCGTCAGTGAGCCAATAAGCCTGCAGCA
>NW_015539876.1:1155567-1155744 GCF_001515605.1 Sinocyclocheilus anshuiensis
GCTACATAAGACATAAAATAAGATTATATTCCGCTTTTACTCAAAACTCACTTTAAACCACCATCGAGTGATTGTAATAACTTCCGATTGCCGTCTAACAGGGCCGGATTTACCCATTGCGCAAATAAATATAACAAACAATAGGGTAAAAAATGACAAACTATTTCCATGTCTTCC
>NW_015539876.1:1155805-1188192 GCF_001515605.1 Sinocyclocheilus anshuiensis
GTGTTATGTGACCATTCATGCAAACTGTAGCATCATGCTACATAAGACAATAAATAAGATTTATATTCTGCTTTTACTCAAAACTCACTTTAAACCACCATCGAGTGTTTGTAATAACTTCCGATTGCCGTCTAATGTGTGTTTTGGCCATGTAATCTAGTTGAAATTAAATATGTTATTACCTCTGAGTCAGAGCAGCGATCATGGAAGAGAGAGCACAGGCAGACAGCGCTGGAAGCTGCTAATGCTCATCAGTAAATCAGTGGAAAATAAATAGAAATCATGATTCTGTCTGAGCTATGCGTTTTAAAACGAACACTAACTAGTGTAAATGTAGCCTAACAGATGTGTAAACTGAAGACTATTTGAGCTTTATTAAAACTATTTTGCACTGATTTATTGTGTTGGTTACATTTTGTTCCTTTGTGCAGTGGCTCAGGAGATGAGTCTGAGTTTGTATAAACATCAACAAGCTGAAAAATAAAACCAAAGTTTTTTTTAGATAATGTAATCTTGTTAAAATTGATTTCATAAAATTGGTATCGAAAAAAGTATCGTTCAGGAACCGGTATCGAAGTCAAGGTATCGGTATCGATATCGAAAAATTTTGAACGATACCCAGCCCTATGTCCGACCCTCTACTGTTTAAGCCGATGCTTGGCATTGGGTAACCCTTAGAGTGGATTCCTGTGCTGTAAAGCATGACATTGCCTGGTGGACAACCAGCACTTAGGGAAAACACAAGCATGACCTCCCAAGAAGTGGCTGTTATGCTAATAAAAGCAAGTCTGGGCATGCATGCATGCATCAGTGCCCTAGCTGTTGCCACTGCACAAAACACATGGTCACTCTATTAAAGTGCAGTCAGTCTTTCTGAGAGAGAGAGAGAGAGAGAGAGAGAGAGCGGGCTGCAGTGACAGGTTTTGGATTGTTAATAATGGTTGCCATGATATGAAAAACAATTGCTGCGTTTAGTAAAAGTAATAATTAGGCCTGTCAGAGTGGTCACTTTTGAGATTAACAGCGTAAATGCCGTTAGCATATTTACTTAACTTTGTGACTTTAAAAATGCTTAATTTTGTTTTGAAAGAAAAAATAAAAAAACTAAATTAAGCATTTTTAAATAATATTTTTTATAAGTAAAAAATGAAGTAAAGTAAATGTAATGCCCTTTAATATTTAATAATTCTCACTGGTGGAACATCCACGCATCAGTGTTCAGTAGTCAGTAATTTTGAAAGACACCATTAACAGGGAATTAACAAACATAATCACATTGTTGATTTATTTTTTTAATCTGTTGACAGACCTAACAATACGTTGAATTTTGTTAATTAATACACATTAAGTATTAATCTGGCTGCAATACACATTTTTTATGTTCTGAATTGAAGCAGAAACTTTCTTATGAATTAAATAATTTCTTAATTTTTTTATTTGGCATTAGTTTACAGGAATCGTAATGGCTTGATCATTTGCAGTGTCACATACAGTTTTTCCATTTTCTTTCATAGTATACTGTCAATTTTTGTGCACATGGGATAAATCAAAAGCGTAATTATAGTTGTCAGGCCAGAGGTTTGCAAATGTGTTTAGTGTATGCATACTACATTATCTGTTCTGTGTATACACAATTTATGCAGCGTGGTGTTGTGCAAGAGATTGTCTTTGTCAGTGCAACAGTTTTGCCACCCTTTTTGGGGTACCTTTGCAGTTTCTGCCACATCCTGAAGGGATGTGCAAAAAACATGAGTTTGGACAGAATCCTGGCTATTTTCAGTTTCTTTACAAATAGCGGGGAGGAATTTGTGGGCCTGTCTGGCCTTGCTGCCTTTCCTGCGTGAGGTGGCATCATGTTCCCAGGGTTCCTGGAGCTTTTGATGTACTTTGATGCACTGTCCCCGCTTCCTCTCAGAGAGAACAAATGATCTTATTTCAACTGTGCTCACCTCTTAAATTCTTAAACCAATTAAACAGTGAGGTTTTCAATCTGGCCTGGTTTCAAACACCAGTATTGTACTCTCAAATGATTTTTTTTTTTTCAGTTGTCTCCTTGCAAGCTGAATCAAACTATTTTTATTATTATTTAGATTATTTGAATGTTCTTCACTCTTAAAAATGGTTCTTCAAAAAACTGTTCTCTGAAAGGTTCTTTGGGAGTCCCAAAATGGTTCTTCTATGGCAGTGGTCACCAACCTTTTTAAGGCCAAAATCCCTGACATCGGCCTTTATCAAAGACAAGATCTACCTATTGAAAAACTGATATAAAAAGCAGCCTAGATTACTTCCAATTTGAGGCCTTATATTTAGTATTTTAATTAGTGATGCACCAATCATGGCTGATTCAGATTCAGATTTTTTTTTTAAGATAGCAAATTCTAATAGCTTACTGGTTGCTGATTTTATTTAATTTTTTAAAGCAAATTTATTTGCTCTATAACAAGCAAACTGGCCTTAGACAAAATATCTGTAGGCATATGAAATTAGAGGCAATCACTGCATTTAATTACGATCCAAAGAAAGATGCTACACATGTTTCATGAGTAGTTGTTTTTGATTTGAATTAGATTGTAAAATTTCAGGATTTAAAGCAAAAACAGAACAGTCAGATTTTTTCTTTGTGAAATTATGCCACATAAAACAGCTGCATGAAACAAAAACAGCAGATGGGCTGAATGAGATGCATATTCACTCTTTGACAGCAGGTGGCACTTATGGAACAGCAGGGATACAGCGTTACACGCTGTAAACAAAGCAGTGCTGTGCTTGTTAATACTATGGAGGTAAGAGGAGAAGAAAATGCCATTGCCATCGAAACTTTTCTGAAGACAGTCTGTTCCCTTCAGTGATACATTAATATAGCCTCTCACCCCCAATTCACTATTTATATTTTCATCTTATGCTTCGAGCATCATGAACAGTGATCTTGCTCTGCCTGCTACAGTATTTAGTAATTTGTCCTCTTTGTGTCCGTCTTCAGCATCTCTGGACTCTGTTAATATCCTGTTTACAGACTCAGACATGATGTATTTTTCATTATCACTGTCCCAGTAGCTCCCGAAAATAACAGAAAAATATCTGCAAAAAAATACAGCGCAAAGAATAGAGAAATGTATTGTAGTTTTGTACTTATTGTATTTTTATTTTTGGGATCTACTGGGACAGTGCTAAAGATATATCAGTCGACCGCGATCGACGGGTTTGCGACCACTGTTCTATGGCATTGCTTGGTACCTTGGGTAGCGGACTTAAAACCTAAAATAAATATAAGCTTTCATTTCTCACCTTCCCAGAAAGCACATTGTCATATAAAAATAAAAAATTTCCAGAGCTTTAATGACACTTGAGTACTCTCTCAGTTGGATGTTTATAAAGTTCCATCCACTTTGAAGTATCACTTTCTGACCAGCAGTTCTGACAGGCGCCTCCTAGACGTCTGACTTCTGGAGAGCTTTTTGAGGTTTTTACAAATCAGTGAAGCTCATTACTCTTTACGAAGCACTCTGAGCGTTGTGCTTCGGTTCACTTTGATGACGCTTTGGTAGAACCAATCTTAAACTGTACTGAGTTAAAAAAATTGGATCTTTTTGATTTGTTTTATGCTACTGATATGTTCCTGGATGGTGATTTTAGAAGCTGGAAAGTGAACGATTTATTTTGGGAATATGTCTTCAAGCCACATCTACTCCACATTGCCCACCTTACAAGACCCAACAGGAAAAGATTCCAGAATCCAGTAGCGGACGGGAGGGGTTAGGAAGCAGGGGGATTTCAAGCTCCGTGATCTTTAAATCACCTACGAGCTGTTGTTACACGCTCCCTGTTTGCTTTTTTTTTTTTTTTTTTTTGCGGAACCTGGGGCTGAGCCAGGGGTTGAGTCCGGCTCACACGAGGCAGTGAGGGGCTATTACTCCCACAGGTGCAGGGAGCTGACCCTGGCCTCACCTGTCTGCCTGTTTGAAGATGAGGAGCTGGGGGAGGAAAGGGGCCACTTCCCCTAACAAACAGAAAAAATTTACCCCTTGGGGCAAAGTCTGGTGTTAAGAGCGATTTGCCCTTACTTGCAGGCAGGCAGGCAGTGAGCTGCTCTGGTTTCACACTTGGGGATTGTGTGTGTGTGTGTGTGTGAGAGAGAGAGGGAATGCGTGGGATTAGATGTGCAAGATGGCTGCATTCAGGCTTGTTACTGTGGCTGCTGCCTGTGGGTGATGTGTCGTGTGTGTGTACGCTGGGCCAGGGCAGCTGTATGGCACTGTGCCTCCGCTGGAACTCTGCCTAAATTGCTAATATGCAACTGCAGGCATGTCAGGACGGCTTTATGAGGCTTTGATTTACCTAATAGACTCAATTCAATTACAGCAGTTCAGGTTGTGTGTGGCTCCCTCCCTTGTCAATCTGTATGACAGTTGTAGACTCGGCTTTTAGTTTCTATTTATCTTTTTTTTTTTTCGAACGTTGGAAAATTGATGTGTAAACAGTAATTATTTTTTTGGGTACTTCTTTTTTAGGCTTTTTAAAGACCCTCAAGCACTCAAAAATTAGCCTTTGAGACATTGGTCTTTTTTCAAACTCAAAATGTGGACACTTTTATGGGGTGATAGGACATTATTGTGGAAATCAGGGCAAAAATAGCCTGTACTCAAATTTGACTAATTTTTGGAATCCGTTTTTTTATTTTGTTTTTTTTTTTGTTTTCCTGGACTGAGACAGAGTGGATTGGAAATTGGGCCATATGTCATTTGTTAAACAACGACAGGCCTATGCATACATTAGGCCATGAATTTGACAAGAGTTAGAATTTGTATTGGCAATTTAAAAACACTTGATTCTGACAAGTGTAAAAACACCACATCATTGGAGGTAGGGCTTTGTATTTACATAGATTTTATGATTAGATTTGATTCCCATTCACAAGCTTTTGATTATTTTTTTGGGATTTAAGAATCATTGTTTATTCAATTGAAGTCAATTGAAGTCGTTTAACTGATATTGTCAACCCACCCCTAATTGGAGTTTTACAGCTTCTCCACAGGCCCGTCCTTAAGAAATGCTCTTACGTTCAGTCTCACACTCCCCCTCATCACCTTTGCATCATTTTGACTCCCTTGTGAAAGGATGACGTGGAAACCAGTTTTAATGCTCAAATGAAAACCACTCCTCCGTTTCCTCTTTGCATAGTGGTGTACTGTAGCTGCCCCTGAGCTCTGTATACACAGGGTTTAACTTTGTTTGCATGAGGCGTTAGGTCACCACAGAAGCTGGTGTACCACCTCTTTATAGTGTCTTTCTCTCTCACTCTCTTTGCCCTCTATCTAATCATTCCCTTGACTGTATGTTTTGGCCTTTTATTGGGTTATCTAGAGCTTGGAATACGAAACTTATGGTGCATATGGTGCACCTCAGTTGTGAACTGTTGATCCAGTGTGTGTTGTCACAGCACGTGATGTTGCACAGCTAGCTGGACTGTAGAATGTTTCATTAAAGAGCTGAACTGTAGAAATAATCATCTATGTTTAGAAAATCTTAAGAACAAGTGTTATTTTAGTATAATTTGGTTTTGAATTAGGTTTTTTTATATTTTGTGTTTTCATTTTAATTTTAGTTAAAGTATTAATTTTGTAGTATTTTTTGTAATTTTATTAGTTTTTAAAAATATGTATATATGTTTTTAAATATGCTACTTAGTTTTAGTTATTACTTCAACTTAAACTAAACAAAAATGATAAATGTTGCCTCTGTAACTAGCTGAAAAGTTTAAGTTTTATATTTTACTTGATTTCAGTTAATGTTTATTTTATTTCAAGTAATAAAAAGATTTCTTTTAATGGTTTTGGTTTTAGGTTTAGTTAACAGTAATAACCCTGTTAGGAATGTAAAAATAGGCAATGTTTGGTCCTCATTAACCTGTTGAATGTATTAATTTATTATTTATTAATTTACTAATATTTTTACTTGATATTTTTTTTTACCCTCTTTATTTATTTATTTATTTATTTTTAATAAACTTTAGTATTCTTAACTCACAGCAGTACAAAATGATACAGCTATAATGTAACTCCATAAAGAACACTTGTGGTGATCCCTTCAGCTGGCAACCATTGAGTCGTTCTTAGTGTATTGACATGAAAACTTGTTTTTATTGATTTATGCAAATGAATGTTCAGTTCAGCAAAGACATGTACGAAAACTGAACCGATGAACTCAAATTCAACACAAAATCTGCACGCTTTAGGATGTCACACACCAATTTATGGGGAGTTATATGCACTTGCCTTTCATCTGTGGCCAGCTTCTGTGTTTTTCCTTTTCTCACTCTCGCCTCTTCTTGCTCCCACCATATTCCCTGCACCCCATTGCTCTGATATGAAAAGCATATTTTTGGCCTGTCCCTCCAGTGACAGAAAGACGATTATGGCTTTCTTTCAGGCCGAGAGGAAACCGCTCCCATCTCTAAAACAGCTGGAGCAAGCCCCATTCCCCCCCAAAGCTGGCTTGTAGCCCCAGTCTTCCCATGCAAGCTGATAATGAGCCGCCCACTCCCACCAACGCATCCCTGCCACCCCACCCAAGTGCTCTCAAAGGTCCTGCTCTCCACATATAAATCTCTCAACACTCGTCGTCCCAGTGAAGGAAGTATTTTCCCTCTTCTCTCTTTTACCGTCACCCACACTGCCCAAACCTGGGGAAGCGGAAGTCAAATGAGTGGGAAATGAACTGGTGAACTTGCATTTCCATTTCACCATTCGTCCCGTCACAGAAAGTGCCTCTGGGGTCGGCAGGATCTCGAGTCCCATTGTCATTCGGTCTCCTGCAAGGCTGTTCTCAAAGCCTCCGCACACCGCACTATACATCTATCTGTCAGAGAGTCTGTTATGAGGTAATAGGAAAACCATACATTTCCTTCCTCGCTGAGTAAAAATAGAGCACTTGTTGCAATGCCTCACCTTCTGGCCTAGTCGTGATGACACTGCATGACATAGTGCTGTTCCTTTATCATGTCTTGGTTCAATTCAGAGTTAAAAGAAGGGATTTACTGAAGCTATAATTTCTGTCCCCGCATCACTTTAATGCATTTTGCGAACTGCAGCAACAAAGTGTGTTTTCTCTTTTAAATTCGGAGTCCTAAAGTTGAACCCTTAGCCAGTGCTGATCATCCATCACTAAATATGTTGTCCCACCTAATGATCCATTAAATCAGGATCTGATGAAAAGCCTCTATGGATTTCTGCACACACATTAGCCAGTTAGAATAAGTGTAATATTCAGACAGATCAGGTTCCGCACAAGTGGGGTTAAAGGGATAGTTCACCCAAAAAAAGAACATTTTGTAATTTAATTACCCTTATTGTAGTTTCAAACCTGTATGACTTGCTTTCTTCTTTAAAATACAAAATAAGACATTTCAAGGAATACTTCGATTATTTTTGTCCTTATTATGAAAGTCTAAGTCCAAAACAACACTAAGATGTTTTGCAGAATATGTGGCACTCACAACATGAGGGAGGGTGAGTAAATGATGACAGAATTTTCATTTTTGGGTGAACTATCCCTTTAAGATGACCACCAGTGGTCTATTGTCCGGTTGACTGTTTTCTGGCTGTTCCACGTCTTGACTTGCCCCTGTCTTACCTGTGCCAAAGCCCTGTAATTAAATGCTTATTTGGAGGCCAGGCTGGAGGGAGGCTGTGAAGGGGAGGTGAGGAGTTCACTGTACACCTGGGTTGACAAGATGCTGTCTGCACAGCCCTCATAAGCAAGAGTCTCTTGCGCAGCCCAAGGGGAAAGTGAAGAGAAAATTCCCATTAGTTGCACCATCAGATGTTGTTCAAAGGTTCTGACTGTTGGGTATGTTGAGATGAATGCTACAAAAGTCTGTAGTGGTTAATTACCTGTAAAGCCCTCATGAAACCATAACCAATACCAGTCAGATGATAACTATTTTAATGTTATGGCCAATAATTAATAAATGGCTTTTTTTTACCTGGAACATAAAAAGATATTTTGAAAAATGTCAGTTTTTTTTTTCCTTCCATACAATGGAAGTCAGTGGGCTCCAATGTTGTTTGGTTCCCAATGTTCTGCAGAATGTTGTACAGTATACAGGTTTGGAATGAAATGAGGTTGAGTAAATGATGACAGAATTTTAATTTTGGGGTGAACTAGCCCTTTAATATATCCATAATCAACCAATTTCAATGAAATAATTTTTTGCAGATTTATCGTGCCTCCCTATGATATATTTTCCATTGGTTGCATTTTCAAATTAGCATAGCTCTATGGTATGTGGTCTAAGATATGTAATTCTAATAAGTGGATCCAGAGGTAAAAATGCTGAAAAAATGGCTTTGTCATATTTGGATAGAAGGAATATATGTGAGATTTGTTTGTCAAGAATGCCATTTTCAGACAGTCATGCCAATTAAAGTTTTTTTCTGGGATATCAGCCTCCCAGTAGCTTACTAGTTGCCACTGCATTTTAGGCTTATGATGGCGTAAGTGTTTCAACAACAAAAAATTACACACTTCATCTTTAACTGGTTGTGTGTAAGATTTCACACACCCAAATAAGCCTGTTTTCTGAGGTAAACTGGAAGCTACCCTTGTGTTGAACCCTGAGGTTTTCACAGCAGAGCTTCGGCAGTGGTTCCTTTCCTCTATGGTAAAAAAACTGCCCATGCTGGTAGGTGTTCCTGTGTGAATGTTCAGACGCATGAAGTTCCTTTAATGGGATAGTTCACCCGAAAATGAAAATTCTGTCATCGTTTACTCACCTTTCATGCCCAAAGCTGTTTTGGACCCCACTGACTTTCATTGAATGCACAAAAACAGTTGTTTGGAATTGCATTTTTTTTTGTGTAAAAACTTTTTACTGCTGTCTTTTTAGCTGCTCGAGAAGCTTAATTTCAGAGTTCTCTCTTACAACTCAGGTTCACACCTGACGTGACACTGATTTTCCGTAGACCGTCTTCAGTCGTCTTGTTTCTGGGAAGGCACGGTGGGAAACGTGAGCTGCTGAAAAGGCTGTTGCCACATTTTAATTTCTTTGCCATTTTCCCTATTAATGGTCATGCTACATGATGGCAAATACCGAAGGCCACCATTTATATCAAAAGGGATTGAGTTTCTCTTCAGCTCCTTGCAGCTCCATCTCCTTGGCGGTATCTCGTACCCTGACTCTCGCTTTTTTTCCTCGTCCTTCTGTTCTCCACGGCCACACTGTTTCACAGTCTAATTACAGGTCAATTAAGGGCTTTCTCCAGCCTTCTGCCGCTCCGGCCCAGGAGGCTTAGAGGCCCGCAAGAGTGGGAGTGAAAGAGATATCATTTCATGTGGAGATCAGGCGAGAGCCCCTTTCAAAGAAGGGATTGAGGAGGAATCCTGAAAGAGAGAAAGCCACCCCACACCTCCCAAAAAAGGAGGCTACTGGGACAGGGGCCAGAGGATTATGGGAATATTCATGACCAGATAAAGAGAGGAGACCTATGAATGGATGTGTCGAAAAAGCTCATCTCTTAGGTAAACAGGGGTCTAAATGGAGTTTGGACCCTGTTCTCGGACTCACCTTGATTGTTACTGGCATCGTTACCTCGCCGGAGGGGTGTGGAGGGAATTGCGGGGTGTCTGTTTTTTAGAGAGCGCTCTATTTCTTTTCCAGTACCTGAGGGGCCACATGCATACATATGCTCTGGCCTCTCTCTCGTCTCGGAGAATGATTATATTCCCCGTTTGTTAAAAAAGGATAGTCTGAGAAGGAAGAGTGTTTGGAGGGGGGAAAAAGAGAAAGACTTTAACCTAATGACTCTGTAGCGTTTCAATAGGGATGAAGAAGTCGACCTCCAGCGAAATGCCTTTGTGCTATCAGATAACCGGCTTCTGAAGACGGGGGAGGACACACTATATGGCCATTAGCATCTCCAAAGGCCGTCACATTGACTAATAGCCCGGGCCACATCACCACAGTGGCTCAGTTTGTGTTTTGCTCTATTATGTGAGTGACACAAAGGAGCTGAAGACTGGTAAAGACCTGTCAAATGTGCCACCACTGCCGTTGCTCACAAAGCTTTATTTTTCCCTCAAAAGACACTGACTTGTTCTGTCTTTGCCCCTTCTGTCATCGGCCCCCAGTCTACCTCACCGCCCGCCTATTTTGGGGAGGGTGGCCACGCAGAGTCACTTTGTGAATAAAGCTTGGGAAAAGGAAATAAATTCAGCAGCTCTTGGGCAGTTTTGGCCATGTAACCATTTGTTCACAGGCTTGTCTTTTGGAACGGGCCAGCCCCTCTGGGCTTTGTGCTGTCCCAGTCCTATACAGATTGCAGTTGATAAAGGGCTGTAAGACAGGGTGGGATTTCAATTTTTTACTGCTCTGATATAACCAAAAGCCAATGACAATTGGAGTGAAGCCATTTATGTTATGCATATAGTTGTACTCTTAATACTTTGAGTTATTTGACTTTTAATTATTTGGTTGGGAATTCTTTTACAAGATTTTCTTACTCTTTGTCTAAAAATATATATTTTAAACAAACTTTATTGTTCTTTTTGTGTTGGTACTAATCACTTTACCTTATTATCTGTTCTGTGGAAATAAAATGGCAAAAAACAGCAGATATATATATATATATATATATATATATAAAAAGCCCTAAAATGGAACATTTAAGAGCCAAATGACGTTTTTTAGTTGACAAATTACAGAATTGCTTTATGAAAGATGGTTGTTCAGAAGCGCTAGTGCATGCCAATGTTTCCTTTGCAGCAACAATGAATACAGTTCAAGTCTTTAATTTGCAAACAAATTGCTCTTTTGCACTGGTTGTTTTTATAACTCAATCAAAATGATTTAGCTCATGCGAATTTCGCTGCCTTCCAAAGTTCTAGTTTGGTGAACTCTGCCCTGCAAACTCACGATAAAAGATCAATACATCACTGCGTGACCTCTTAGCTGAATTAAAATACCACTTACCTGCAGGAATGCAGCGCAGCAAAATAGTAAAATAGCCTGAAGTAGGCTGCATATTTTTACATTTTGGATGTATTATGTTATATTATGTTTTTCAAAAAGATGCCACAGAGTGTGACATTCCTATTATTACAATTGCAGTGAATATGAATCTGTGATTGTATATTTTAGGTTTGTGAGACTTACATGAGTCTGTTTACTGACTCCAGTTTCATGTGAAAATGTGTACTTAAATGATAATATTCACAATATAGTTTTGTAATTTTAATTGATTATTAATGGTACTCTAACATTTAAATATTTAGCAAAAAATATTATTGGTTATTGTTTAGAAATTTATTTATATAGCACTTACAATTTATATTTATATAATGTATAGCGCTTTACAATATATGTTTTTATACAATATACTAAAGTAAGAAGCTATGTACTCAAATGGACACAGACTGATTTTTAATTATTGCCGCAAAATTAGTATTTTTTGATTTGTTTTGTTTTGAGTCTGAAGTACTGCAAATGCATTCTTTCTGTCCCTTCCAAAGGAAAAAAAAAAGATTATTGCCTTCTCAACCTTTTAAGAACATTTTAAGAACACTGCTTTTATTACTGTAAACATGCTAAACAGCTTTAGTGTTTATCTTAAATTCATGTGCTTGTATATCTCACAATGATATTCTATTGCCCCTCTTGATTGCTGAGTCGACACCCCTTCATCACTGAGTGTCATCGTGCCTGAGAAAAGCAACAGGCTTCATTCACCCTTTACTGTCCCCTGGGCTCTTTGCTTTATGTCGAGGAGAGAAACCACTGCACAATTGTCTATTGTGTGCATTATGTTTGAGGCATCTTCCCATTGCTGCTGTGGGGTCCTTTCCCCCAGCTGAATTAGGCCCATGGGGATTTTGACCAAGACACAAAGGTCACTTATTTTCTTCCCATCCCCCTGGCCTACGACTCAAGACGAGCCATAAATTACTATAACTATTTAGCATAGATATTAGCCACCGGTTGTGACGCACTTATCCCTAATGCTTATGGGAGAAGTTGAATAGATCCTCGATTCAGTTTCTCAAGCGTTAGATGTGTCTTTTTTTTTTCTTTCCTTCACTGTTCATCTGAATAGTAAAAGTGGGAAAAATCAATAAGATGACCTCACTGTCTCATGGCCTGGAATGTCATAAATGAATTAGCTCCTTTGTTGGGGGAACGAGGCCATTTAATGGATTCCCGATGGCAAATCTATATTTCGGCTCCCTAATCCCTTGGTGTCTCTTTTCCACTCACAAGACAAAACAAGCCAGGTTCTTTCACTCACTCATAAAGGGACACGAATGCTTACTGTTAGAGGTTTAATTTAACATGCCAAGCTCTGGGAGTAAACACGCGGCATCCCGTGAAAGGCTCTGTGAAGGTGGGAGGGCGGTGAAGGCAGCGAATGAGGTCCGCAACATGACAGGCTCCCACTTTCATGTGGAGATAAGGGCTGCAGCCATGGCAAACTGATCAACAACAGTGCGCTGCCTCTGCTGGGCCGAGCGACTCAGCCTGGGTGAATTTGCATGGACTTAGAGGGATTATTGGGGTATTCATGGCAACCTCGGGGCCAGCAGGTGAGGTCCTAGCTCAGCTCCCTCATCCTTTAGGTAAACACTGCTGTTTGGTATGGAGAAGGGACGAAAGGGGGATCGGTTGCCAGGATGAAAGTGTATCCACAGGCTGGCTGATCCCTCCTAGCGGAGTGGCTCTTGTAGGGGCTTGCCACTACAGCGTAGGTGGACTCTTGGGACGTATTCACTGTGTAAGTGGTATAGTGTGTCTGCACCAAACGGAGTCTGGTGACATTACTTCATTGGCAAGAATGGTATCTTAGCAGATGCTAAAGCCTTTGGCAAACAAGTGTAGAGCCTTTGCATTGAAGCACAGATTATTTACAAGACTGAATGCTGGTTGCATTTCCTCTGTAGCTTAGCAGCACTAGATGGGACCAAATTGAGTCTAGTTGAAATTTTGGTTACACTTTATTTTATGGTGTTCTTGTTATACATGTTACATGTACTAATGTAACAATAAATGATACATAATTACATGAAACTAACCCTAAACCAAACTGTCATCCTAACTCAACCATATAAGTAAATACTCAGTGCTTAAATGTATAATTACACTGTAACAAGGACACCATAAAATAAAGTGTAACCAAATGTTCATTTATCCACTATTACATAGTTACATGTAACATTACATATAGTTTAATTAATACACTTCAAATTAGCCCTAATATTAACCTATATATAGTAACCCTTACATTAACATTTATATGTATGTTTTTAATGAAGTAACTTATGCTAACCAAGCCTATATTTATTAAAATAAATTCAGTAAAAACAGTAATATTGTGAAATATTTCCCCCCCCCCAAAATATTTGTTAGAATATTTTAATATATTCTAAAAAGTAATTTATTCCTGAGATGGCAAAACTGAATTTTCTGTTTCGGAGCTCAAGAAACATATCTTATTATTATCAGTCTTGAAAACAACTACTACTGGAAACAGTGATGCATTTTTTTCAAGATTCTTCAGATCTGATGATGGGGGTTGGTGTTAAAGAATTGGTGTTAAATAATTGTGTTATAATAACCCCTACAAATACAACTCATTATATACACTATAAACACTTTAAAGGATCAGGCTCAGTGGTAGAGCATTGCGTTAGCAGCGTAAAAGGTTGTGGGTTCGATTCCCAGGGAACACACATACTGGTAAAAAATGTATAGCCTGAATGCACTGTAAGTCGCTTTGGATAAAAGCGTCTGCTAAATGCATAAATTAATTAATTAATTAAATTAATGACTATTTTTAAATTATACCCTATTTATTGCATCAAAATTTGTTAATACTTTACTATATTTAAGGGTGGATAATTTTATCAGTTGTTTATTGCAACAATACATAACTACAATAACCTTGTCACTAGACATTGTCTACCCTTACCAAAAAGTAGTATACTTCAAGTTTAATTTAGTAAGTATACTTAAAGGGTTAGTTCAGTCAAAAATTAAAATTAGGCTGCATTTCACTCACCCCCGATGCATCCTAGGTGTATATGACTTTCTTCTTTCAGACGAATCCAGTCAGAGCGCCCGCGCCCTCACTCACTCATCCCTCACTCAGCGTCTGGCAGCGATCATTTTCATACCAGGGATGCTAAACATTCTTGCAAACTGTCTAAACTGAATTATACATGTCATGCAGGTATTCATATGAGGAATTTAACAGCAAATTAGTCATTGAAAGAACAAATTTTATTTTTGAACATGAAAAATCTACCGAGGTCCGGACCTCGGTGGCCTCATAGCTGGTTACAGGCCTGGTTGGGTGAGCCAACAAGAATTCTTGTTTGTCCTTATGAGACACACAAAATGTCTTGTGCATGCAGGCATGGAGCCCAGCACCTTGGTACGAGCCCTAGAGTCCCCAGTGTACACAGCTGATAAACATTACTGGTGTTACCATGGATACTGTGTGGACACCATGTTTATTCACCTGCTTGCTAGGGAGGGAACATCTCCCTAGTCTGATCTGAAAGTATACTTCTCCAGCCATGAGGACGCTCGTTCTGTGGTCAACACGCCCACAGGCCTGGTCAAATATTGGGTTAGGACCTTAAGGATGCTTGATACACACCCTACAGCCTTTGACAGTTGCTGTCTAATGGCCATTGTGTTCATTGTCCAGGCTGACTGCTGTGCCCCTCACCAGACCAGGACCTGCCCTTTGCAGCCAGGGGACAAGAATGCCTGTGTGTAAATATGTGTGTGGGTGGGTGTGTGCCAGGACTGTTGGTTTGTGTGTGTACGGGGGGTGACGATTACGAGTTTGTGTACCCATCGCTGTGATCCTGTGCTCAGGAATGTTTGCTCTGACAATAGACAGCAACTGTAGTCTGTCTAGTCCAAACCCTCTCCAGCCTCAACTCAAACAGCACTTGCAAAGCAAGAGGCTATTCTTTATCTGAGAGATGTTGCCCTTCTTTAGGATGGGGAAGGTAAATAATTACAAGGCTTTAATAGGTGGATAATGTGCTCCCAGGGTGCCGAGACTCATCCTGAGCAAACAGGGTGATCCACTGGCTCTGTTGCACAGCACGTTCCAGTACATTGCAGGCTTTTATAGACACTACCAGGACGTGCCATCTGCAACCCGTAAGAGCAAATCCTGGTCATCTTTAACAGTGCCAATATTTGGAATCAAATAGCTTACTATGAATACTGCACAGTATGGACTGTATACTGTATTCCTTTCTACACTGTTATGCATTTCAAAGGTTTTTTACAGTAACTCACTGGCAACACTGTTGCCAATAAGTTACTCTAATTAAGATGTACATTATCATAACTGTATTTCAGTTTTACAGTAAATATGGTACTGTAGTCATGTAATACAGTGCAATTACTGTAAAAATCCAAGTAATCAGTAAAGACCATTCGGGGTGACAAGAGCAAGGTTTCCTTTGTCATGAGTCAAGCTGACATAGTGACCAGCCCTCATGCACTGCTTCCCAAGCCCTGGGGCATGATGGTTAATGAGCTGAGAAAGGTCTGCTCTTATTTTGCACTCAGCACATTTTAGAAAAGCACAGCTATCACAATATGTATTGCCCTCTCATACCGTTGCCTCTACACAGCTGCATTTGCTGCATCTCACACACTCTTTCTCTTCAGCCGGACACATTCCTGTCATTCAGAAAGAGACAAACAAGAGATGTGACCCCCACCTCTTCCTCACACTCACTACATCTCTCTGTATCCTTTTGCAGTGCAGGCCCTCTCTTGTTAATGAAATTACCCAGCACTCTGTAATGCTTCTAAGTTGAGGTGATGACAGTTATGTCAACAAACTGGCCAGGACAAATACAAAAACTTTGCACAGAGATGAGGGAGTGAACTTTGAAGAGAAGATCAGAGGTTATGGAGAATAGAGCATCTTGTTAATGTTAAGTGCAATTACGTTTAGTTTGGCTAGAGATTGGGAGAGGTCAGTGGCAATACAAAGCTAATGATACCACGGTTCAAACTTTGAGAATGCTTTATAAAAATTCCAAAATTGCAATTCATTTCCTGAAGGATTCATCTAGCTGTATCATTCCACAGGCGGTATATACAGATACTCCCACAGGTATTTTCTCTGAAATCTTCACCCCATGACAGTTCTCTTTCCTCCTGTCATTATCATAAGTGCTCCAAGTTCACCACAGACTGACTCCCCGACAGGCACAGAAAATCTTCCCTTCTCCCCAAGGACCAATTACAACCCTACCTGCCTGAGGCCTCAGCACTCCCTCCACACCTCCAGACCTGACCTTTCAGCCCTGACACACGACCCCTGTGCTGAATGAGAACACACAGGAGCATCAGAGTGAGACCCACCCCCCACAGCCTCTGGCTTTGCATTCTTGACAGGAAATGACCAAGCAGACCACCAGTTTACTGGTAAAGGGGGCATGAGATTGGACCCAGTCACCAGGTCAATATGGGGACTTTGCACAATTCTGGTACACTTTGGTGTCCCATTACTTCACATGGATATACTTCACCCAAGAAGTCACTTTATTTAAACATTTAAACAATTTCTACACCATTTAACCTACACATTCAGTCCCAAACTAGCTTGGTCCGATATAGATTGCTGCAGTGAAGACATATTTTTATAGCCCAACCCGGAAGTTAGCATCATGTTTCCCTTGACAAAAACCTAATAAGATTTTTCCATTGCCATTTGAATTATTGCAGAAAATAAGCTATGTGACAGACATACAACTTTATGATGCTTACACATTTTGTTCATCATGATAATCTTCACAACTATTATGAATTTTGAAGCCTAAATACAATCAGCAGATGTAAAATGATAAACATAGGCTATAAATGAACGTAGCTAACTTGAGTTCGATGTCATCATCACTAAAGCTTCCGATAAGTCTTTTAGTCTTTATTTAAATTTATTTATTTTTTTTTACTGAAAGTTTGAATAAGAACAATTCTGAATTAGGAGATCTTGATTATAAACACAACAAAGCTGTAAAAGCAGACTAGTGAGTAGACGAGCTTACCTGTTCGATGTGATGAAATTTAATGTCCCAGACAACCTCTGCAGTCACATTTAGCCACTTGTTAGCAACTGCCTTTTTCAAAACAAGTAAAAGCTTTAAAAATCACAAAAGGGTTTTGCTGATGCATTTTGTGTCATAGAATAAAACGTGAAAATGTGTTAATCACAGACCTTATTTCAGGCATTTAACCAAAAACCCACTGACTTCAGGATGATGGAACCAGAGTACTAAAAGGCTAACTCATTTCCAGGTTTTGGCCTACAAAAATATGTCATCCCTGCAGCACTTAACCCTATATTATATTAAGCTTAGTGGCAGCTTAATAGGCAAAATTTGCAGTTACTCGGATTTAAATTTGTAATTTTGTACATTTTATAATTATTTTATAAACTATATTATTTTATAGTTTTTATTTTTTATTTTTTGTATTTAATATTTTAGAATAAAACTGGACAAACTTGGTCGGTTGCTGTCTGTGGGTGGATGGGCTCCATTAAGGATGGTGCAAATTTTCCATGGGTCTAAGGGTCAAACAAGGGAGTTTTGGCCTGCATATAAACATCTTGTGTATTTTGTGCATTCTCAGAACTGTAGAATTGATTTTCATCAAGCTTAAATGTTAGTGCAATATCTCTGTCACATCATGTGGCATATTTCTATCAAGTTATCTCCAAAAAGCAAAAATTTGCACCATTCTATTTAATTTAATTCAGTAGAAATCCTTGGCAGCAAAGTATCTACATTTAATATGCACACAAATAAGCGGTGCAAATGAATATGTTCTGCAGTCATAGCAATATTTCACTGTGATACAGTCTTTACCTAATCTCACATTTCACGGAGAACAAAAGGCTCAAGCCACAGCATGACTAAGCACGATCGCTGAATTAATCTTAAACCTGGGACACAATTGAAAGATCACGTTGAATACAGACTTGGGATGATTCCTTATATAATACATCCCCACAGATCCATCTTTAAAAAGAGCAGAAGATGAGACTGGTCCTACATTCACCATGGTGGGTGCACAGGTCCGTAGCCTTATGCCCTCTTTTATCCTCCCCGTATGCTAATCTGCTGGATTAGGCCCTGTGCAGCATTGTACTCGCATGTGTCCAAACATGACAGGGGTTCGAAAGGGTCACAGTTGATGCTGACCTTGGCCACTGAGGCCTCGCTGGCCAGTGGAGGGACCCGGGAGCGCACTGGAGCAGTGCGTTACAGGGTCCACTCCTCTAATCAGCTCAACAGCTAGACTGAGACCTCCTGCGCTTTGTCCAGTGGTCCGACAAAGGCCGCTAGCTGAATGAACCAAGACTCAAAGGTCAGACTGGCCGCAGAGGACGGCAGCTTTGAAATATAATCCACAATGCGCTTCCAGCCTGCATCCTCTGCTTTCTTTTCACAGAGATGTAAAAAGGCAGTCTGTGTTAACTGTATAGCTTTACTTTGTTTATACACAGATGTGCAGATTAAATCCTGATAGGGGTTGTTCTCTGTTTTCTTTTGCTAGTTTAAACCAGCAGCATTTGTCGACTTTAAATAATACTTTTCTTACTACAGATTTGAACTCTTTCTGAGTTCTAATATCAAAGTTCTTGTTTTGTATGTATTATTATGTTTATGTGTTAAGGTGAAATATTCAGAATTTCTGGTCAGGTGAAGGAGATCCATGTCCATTGGGACTTTAGCTGTTGACACAGCGCTCAATTAAGGCCAATAAATGTCTGGGTCGAGTGTGTTAACCAGTGCTGTTAATGCTGTTAGTACCTCATAGGAGCCGCAAACCGCTAATTCTATTTGAGCCATCTGCTTTGTACCGTTTGTAATTACATCAAGTGTTCTTAACTTACACACGGTAATCATATTTTGGGAAGCTAATGCTAGTCAAGAGGCTAGAGAGGAATCTATGGGATGTACTATTGCTAAATGACAGGATTTTTTTTTTTTTAATTTGTGTATACTAATACACATGAAGGTTGTTCTTTCAATTCAGAGAGCTCTTGTCAGTTTCTACATAATAAATAATGCCACAGAATGAAAACAGTAGTTGTTTCAAATGTTGTTGGTCCTCATGTTTTTCCAAACACAAAAGTCTTTTGTTCAACTATGAAAAATAAATTAAGATATTTTTAATGAAACCTGAGAGATTTCTGTCACTCCTTTGAAAGTCCATTTATTAAGAGAGTGTAAAAGATCCATATAAATTGAGAGTTTTAATTCAAGTTTTATGAAGAGGCTTTTATTCACATATAAACAGGGAAGGTCAAGGCAAAACAACATAAGGGTGACAGAATTGTAATTTTTGAGTGAACTATCCCTTTAAATTGATCTGTTCAATTAATCGTTTTTTTTAAATCACTTGGTTTACACAAACTGTCAGAACAAACTGATTTATTAAAATAAATTGGACTTTAAAATATTACTTGAGAGAGGACAGTTTAGGTGAGTGTGTTTGATCATTTTTTCATATTGCTCTACTATAATGCTCAGTACGCAAATCAGTGCAACAGAAAAAAGTTGTTTTAAGTTACTACACCACTACAGGCTTGCTTGCTCCTTCTGTAAAAAGCTAAACTGTGTTAAAAACTCCTGTGCAACTGTCATACTGCTGAAAAATGTCTTTTAGTTAGTAACTTCCCAAAGTTGAACATAACAATAAATGCTTTAACTGTACAGAAAAGCATCCTGAAACCATTCATAACTCTGGTCTTTAGTAAAAGCTGTGAACAGAGTTACTGAGAAATCTTGCCAATAGGGCTTTTTCAGGTCACAAACCAAAACGAGCAATTAAATCAAATTGGAGTCTTTCGTGAGTGCTGGGCCCTGTGGACTTGACCAAATGCTTGATGCTGAAGTGACCTACTTGTGCAGCCTGATGAATGGCCACTGCGAGTGAAACCAGTGGCCAGTCATTAATCTGGAACAGATCAGGATCCAAGTATGTCTCTATTCGGTGTTAATTGGCCAGTTGTTTTATTGCAAGTTGCGAGGGTGGGAGAGAACTTGCTAGTGGTAGTCATATAGATCTATGAGTCTCACAGTAAGTAAAAAGCCACTGACCCTCAAGATATAAAGTGTTTTTGTAGCTCTTAGAGTACAAAAACACCTCACAATGCTTCTTAGGAAATGTTTTTAGGTAAATCCATAAAATATAGAGTCAACGATAAGATTTACAAGAGCTTCTATAATAGAATTATTTGTCTTTCACTAAATAACTTTTGCCTTTTATTTGTTTTCAGTCTTTCTGTCATCTTACTGTTCTTTGTAGTTGCACAAGTATGTCAGATCAGTGAGCGGTAAGGTGTGATTCCAGGCTGCCGAGCAGCTGATGGATGGATGTAGAATGGCAGTTTGGCTTGGTCCTGATAAGGCCTATCTCTAGCAGGGCTTCCTCAAATGTTTGGAAACAGTCAGACACTGTCAGGCCAGAAGGATTGGGACTGGATTGATGAGGGGCTACAGGCAATCGGCTGTTTTCCTCGCTCTTATCATGCGGCCGTTTTGGCTGGAGCAGCAGACCCTGCTGTGGAGAAGAACAGTTTTCTCATGTCACTCAACTTATCAGTCCTGTGCAAAGGAGATGAGAAAAGCCAGCTTACATAAACAGGAAGGATGTCACACATTTCGGAAAGACGCGTGTCTGACTGATGGTGCTAATGGAGGTATTGGGTAACAGAATCCTTTTTTTCATGGCATTACACTAGGGACATTAGTCGACTTGACTTAAAAATGTGAAAAACTGTAATGCTCAATGTGATTGCTGTAGACCCACCTTACAGTTAAAAGACATTATTATTTTCTTTTTAATGCATTCACATTTGAGGCATCACCTTTTTTGTTTACTCTTGAATGTGCATGCACATTAGCCAAACACAATTTACAGTAGTTTTGCACAATTTGACCTAAAGAAGCACAATTTGTGATATCATTGTTGTCAGAGTTTATTGCCAATTTGTATTATGCAAATTTTAATAAAACGTAATATTGACAAGCATTTTGTGAGATTTTGGTCTTATAAGCTGTACTTTCGTGACTGGAAATAGCTGCTCATGTGTGCCGCCAAGATAGCCACTGAGTGGACTGATTTTCGGGACTTAAATCCCAAATAAGAACAAGAGCTTCTCTTTAGAGCTTGCTATACTTTTTATTTATGCTTTACTCTTGGTTTATGTCTATTTGAACCAGGGTTAAGCAATATTTCTTTTTTGTACTTTTGAAAGTGGGCCGTCACTGCTCTGAACATTGGGCCATGAAACCCTAGCTGCGGTCTAATTTGTTTTGATTTAAACAGCCAATTGAACAGCCAACCAGTCATTAACTGTCTCAGGGCTTACCATATTTAATATTCATATGTTTTTTTTTCTTTCTCTAGCATTTGAGGGAAACAAATGACAGTGTTCATAATTTAATTTTCAGCAGCCATTACTTCAGTCTTCAGTGTCACATAATGCTTCAGAAATCATTCTTATATGCTGATTTGGTGCTTAAGCCATTCCTTATAATTATCAATTTTGAAAATTGATTTTGAAAAGTTCCAAAGTAACAATGAAAAAGTCTTGACCTTTGATCAATTTAATGTATCCTTGCTAAATTAAAAACTTAATCTCTTAAAAAAAAGAGACCGAACTCTTAGTAGAAACAGTGTGACAGTACAGATTGCAGTTACCCTGGGTTAACAATTTAAAGTGTGAAATGCCCAAAAGAGTCTATACTACTGCAACTGTCCTTTTCACACAATTTTTGTCAGTGCTCACATCCTGCATTAAGTCTCAGCATTGACATGAGCAGGAATTCCACAGGTCTCTGCACCAGATGACCTGTGCTTCCTTGGGTGGTCAGAGCTCAGACGTCTGAGTGTTGATCTCTCCTTTCTGTCCTCTCTGGCCAAACCAGAGCTGACCCACTGAGCTCCAGGCCAGGGTTGACCCGGTGTCAACAGCCTACTGAGAGCTTTCAGGCCGTGGGTGCATCGCTAGGATTGACCCCTTGTGGGATGGGGCATCTTGGTCCCCAGGTGGGTATTGTGCACATTGCTGACCACTGACAAAAAGTTCTTTGGAGGCCAGTGGTCAAGATGAGAAGCTGGTGAGGTGAAAGGAGAGAGAACGTACTCCCTGCTGCTCTGGTTTAATTTGGCAGGATGCCGACCAACTGCCCTCTAGAGCAAGTACTGACATGGAAAAGCAACTCTGCACAATGCTGTTTGTATAAAGCATGTCTGCAGTCAATTCAAGCTTCTCCAACCACCATCTGCCCAAGATAAGCACTCACATTCTATAGACATTTGCTTTCAATGCTTATCAAAACACTCTTTGTTCCTACTGTCTGTGTATCTGAAAAATACGTTGTGAATGCACATATATATCCTCTCTCTGTATCATGTATAACATGCTGTTCAAAATTAGAGGTTAGTAAGGTTTTTTTATTGTTTATAAAAGAAGTCACTTATGCTCACCAAGGCTGCATTTACTTGATCAAAAATATAGTAAAAAGTGTATATATTTTAAAATGCAATTTATTCCTGATAACTCCAGTCTTCAGTTTCACATGATCCCTCAGAAATCATTCGAATAGAAACATTTCTTATTATTATCAGTGTTCAAACCAGTTGTGCTGCTTAACATTTTTGTGGATTTTTCCAGAATTAATTTGTTAATAGAAAGTTAAAAAGAACACCATTTATTTGAAATACAAAACATTTGTTATAAATGTCTTTACTGTCACTTTTTATCAATTTAATGCTGAACAAAAGTATTGGTTTCTTTAACAAAATAATAAAATAAAATAAGAACAGTAATTAATAACTTTGGCATCTAACTTAAAATGTAGACAAGATATCTTAAATCGTGTGGCTTATCGAGGAGTGGTGTAATAGTACTCTATGCAGTCAGATATGTGTTTTTCACCTTGCTGATGATAAAACAGGAAAAAATGACATAAACTTACATTGCAGGAAGGACCCAAGCCATTTCTAGGGTCCAGAAATTCATAGAAAGGGACTTATTGGTCAATAAGTAACCACTTAGTAATGGTTCAGTAACACACTAGCAATGCACAAACAACAATTCAGAACATGTTACCAACTGCTCACAACACCCTAGCATTGTGGCAATATCTTTCAGATCTAGTTAAGTTGCATGTAGTTGGATCTATATCTGGTTACTTTTATTGCCATTTATGTAATTATATTTGCAAATTTGGCAGACACTTTTTTTTTTTTTTTGCAAAGCAACTAATATTATGCACCTATTCAAGATCATGCATCCTCTGGGAATGAATCCCATGACCTAGGTGTTGTAAGCGCTATATGCTACTGTTTAAGTAATACTAAGCTACTCAGTGCTACACTCTTTGTGAAGCAGAAGCCATATGATTTTTAAACTCCTGAAATTCAGACGTGTCTGTCTGAAATGAACGGAGGACAATAGAGATGAGCAACATGCAGGCTTTCAGATCTACCCCAGGCCAGTGTCCAGAGGGCAAGAGCGAGAGAGTAAAGACACGAATCCCCTAACATGATACAGATGGTGAAGAAGGAGAGCCAGGGCTGTGAGAGATCTCACCGTTGAGTGTGATCGGTACAACCTGTTGGCCCTGTTGAGACAGCTGGGAAAATCTGAGATTCCATGCTGTCATTCACGTTCATAGAGCCGTCCTCTCTCATAAGCTCCCCATATGCACAGGCCTTTCATCCAGGACAGCACATTTATAATATAATGATGTTTCTCTACCCTTCAAAAGTGAGCTTATGAAAGCACAGTTGTATTATTGTCTGAACTGATCAAAAGATATATTTTCTGGGGATTAAAGGTATAATTTTTTCAGTATTAAAATATTTTCTGTGAAATTTGGCGAAAGGCACAGTATTCGTAAGTTATTTGTAGGTTGATTTCCCCTAAAAAATGTCAACACTGTGGCTTTGTGTTGCTACAAATCTTGCTGTTTTTTTTTTTTTGAGCATACCAAGCAGCCCAACACAGCAACACTGGCTCATAATCACAATTGTGAGATATGAATTCACAGTTGTAATATATAAAGTTGCATTTATTGTAAATTAAGCCACAATTGTGAGATATAAAGCCACAATTATGAGAAACAAAGTCACAATTAAAATTGTTTTTTTAGTTATTCATCCATTCATTTATTAGGCAGAAACAGGCTTTACTTGCCTATTATGAGAAATAATTCACAAGTCACAAATTCATTAATTCATTCATTTGTTTATTTATTAGGCAGAAACTGTAACAGATCGGCCAGGCTCCGCCACCACCCAATCACAACGATCCCTCTCACCTGACTTCTGAGCACCTACCCTCACTGTCCGGTCTCGTATACACGTAGAGGACTCAATGACTTTGCTACGGATTTCCTTTGAATACTTCTTGCATTACTTACCTCCTGTGTTCCTCCTAGTGTCTCCTCGTCTCCAAATGTCTCCTGTATCTCCTAGTTCCCGGATCGCTGAGGTTTGTGCTTCCCCCGTATACCTTCCAGCCTCAATCAAGCCAAAGACTCGGATTACTCCACTCTCCATATCCTTTGCACTCTCTCATGGACCCTTCCCTCACCATCACTTCCTCCGGACCCGACACCAGTACTCACTGTGACCTAATAAACTGTTTTGTATATAAACTAACCTGTTGTGTCAGACCTCTTCCGTAACAGAAACATGCTTTCGTATTATTTATTCTGTATCATTCATTAGGCGGGAACAGGCTTCCATATTTCACAATGCATAAATGACATAATTCAAAAAGTCATTTTTGCACTAGCACAAAATGTGTTTTGTGCCAACTTCTAACTTATCTTAGCCAATGAATTGTGTGCATTGACAGAATCACTATAGATAGGTCTTTTGTAATATGACATGACATCATCTGCTCCCTGGAAGAGGCAGGCGGTGTGCTTTATTAGGTAGTGAGTCATATTAGAATAAACTCTGCTCTGCTTTATAGCAGTGTGTAATGGAAGTGAGGGTGAATGCTTAGGTGCAGCCTGGCTGCTGCTTCTTGAGCCCCACATTTAATTGAACGGCTGGGAGGAGGAACAAAAGTGAGGCAAACAAGTTGCCTGCATGCCTGGCTCCGGCTCCTGGCTCCTGGCTCCTGCAGACAAGATGTGGAATTATAGCAGGCGGTCAAAACTCAGCATGCCGTGCGTCGGGCACCTCAAGAAATTGCAGGAGCGTGGAAATGTGATGTATGGGAAAGTAGTGTGTGTAAGAAAGAAATCATGCATGGTTGTGTCCAGCATACTTTTCCATTATAATTTGCAGCAGCTGCACACTCAAGTATATTGCTGGGCTGATGACCCATTGGAACACGAACTCAAAGAGTGAAATGCTGAGATTCCTACATTGTGCATGTTAAAGGTTACCTTTAACCTTTAAGAGAATATGCAATATGTAGGAATCACCCAAAAATGAAAATTCTGTTTGTGTCGTTTCAAACCTGTTTTACTTTTACTTCACATATTACAAGTATACATAACTACATTTACTAAATATATAAATATACTAAATACTACTAAATATAACTATAAAAAATCTATAATAGAATAGTAAATGGGAAATAATAATATACAACAAACAGTTTAAAAAATACACAATATACAAATAGACAATAGGTGGCATTTGTGTGTACAGGTATGTTATGAAATGCAAGGAAATGTGAATAAGAAGTATGGTGTGTATAAATAGTGCTATGTATTACACATAGTAATTGGTGTCCAATCTATCCAGACTGTTGTATGGATTGTATTAAAAAAAAAAAAAAAAAACATTGAGGCATTTTTCAAAATATTCTAATTTGTGATTTGTGTTTCACAGGGGAAAAAAAAACACTTGGATCAACATGAGGGTGAGTAAATGGTCTTCATTTTTGGATGAACTACCCCTTTAACACCATATTCTAACCAGATACAATATTATGAAGTGACAAAAAATGTCTTTTGAAATATTCATTACCATGACAAGCAGGGTTGTCAAGACATTCTGTCACAGCATGTCATGTCACACACCTGGTTAGGTCACCCTGTAAAGCCTTTATGCACTGTTCTGGCCTGTAGACACACTATTTAAAGATAAAATATTAGTTTTGTATTGTAATCACATGCGCCTCATAGAAAAGACCAACAATTTTATGCTAGCGCATCTAGAGTATAACACAGATCGAGACGGAGAGAGAGAGACGGAGAAAGCGTATGTACGTGAGGGGGTCATTTAACTCTTCTTACTTGAGCAAATTGCTGCTTTCCCCTGCCTGACAGCCCTTTTTCCTTTACTTGTTAAAAGGTCTTCCATTGTTAGCCGTAGCTCCTCTGACAAGTCGCTGCTGGTCATGATGCCAGGGGGAGACTAATAAGGGCTGATTCACAAGCTGTCCTAAGAGCTCGGCTGCACTGTTAGCTAGGTTCCCAGGATACTTCCAGCCCACTTGAGATGGAGAGAGAGTGAGAGGAGAGAGTTTGCCCAAAAGAGAACAAAAAGGGACAGGGGGGAAGCAGCAGCGGGCAAGACGGCGAAGTCAGTCAGGGACTGCATTCAGAGCCCATGCAGGTAGTCTGACTAAAGGGCCCAATTTGTTATAAATGACACAGACTCATTGAGTAAGGACAGGATGTCGTCTGCTAGAGGCTCCGTCCCTTTCTCTCTCTGCTGTCACCAGAGGCGAGGTCCCGTCTGCCTTTTGTTGACACAGTGATGGTTATAGGAGGGGGGGCTTTGGATATGTCGAAAGCAATTTTATGTGTGTGTCCAGGAAAGCCAGAAAACATTTACAACCAAATCTAGTTAGCGAGCATCCAGCAATAAAGCACATGCCAATGGGAACAAAAGACGTCTATTTTAACATGTAAATTACCCCTGATTAATTCCTTAATGTAGACATCTAGACGAATATCCTGTCTTCAGTTTGCCACACGTCATTCCAAGCTTGCTTTCTCAGGCTTAACAAATCAGTCAAGTCAAGTCCAGGACATTTATTTAATTTAATTTTATTTGAGTAAAAAAAAAATACACTTTTCTTGAGTGGGACAATACTGGACTGGACAAACAAGCAAAGATGGATAGGTGTTATATAAATTGCATCACTTTAAAATACTTTCTATATCTAGCAGTTAAATTATTATGTTATGTTAAGTCAATGTTTAAAGTAAATGCAAAATAAATAAATAGATTTGAAATGTCATTTAAAGTGTTTTTAATTAGCATCACTTTAAAATACTGTTCATATCTATCTAATAGTTAAAAGTATATAAATAGTTGAAGTAAATACCAAAACACTAAAACCAAATGTCCTTATTTAGTCTCATGTCATTCCAAACCTGTATGCTGTTATTTTCTGACAAAAAATAAAATAAATAAATAAATAAAATGAAACGTCTGTAAACGTCATAAGGGTTGATCATGACACACCAATCACATCAGATATTATTTACATTCTTATGAAATATCATAGAGACCATATTAGATTTGAGGTACTCGAGCTGCAGCAAAAGTACATAAAGAAATTTAAGTCTGCTTCTCGCACAAAGCTATCATGTATTTTGAAGGCTTTTAATATAATATTTCAGTTTATGCATTCCCTGGAAATTCCAACCTATGACCATTGGAAAACACATTTGGTTTTAGTAAATGTAAACATGCAAACGGCATGTTCTACTTTTTGAGCTACAAATGGAATTCAGAGGATTTAACATTTCAAACAATATTATGTGACAGCATCATTATTAATGATCAAAAGCACTGTGACAAATCTGTATCACATGACTGCAAGCATATATTATAGTATAGTATTATTTGACAATGTTATTGCTGTTGAGGAGTCCCTCCATTCAGCTTAACTGTACGTCTAGCCTTGTTCCAAGTGAAGTGGTTACCCATACTAGGAATTAACCCATCCTAAGTGCACACACACAGCAGTGCACAAACACACACCGTGAACACACACCCGGAGCAGTGGGCAGCCATTTATGCTGCGGCGCCCGGGGAGCAGTTGGGGGTTCGGTGCCTTGCTCAAGGGCACCTCAGTCGTGGTACTGAAGGTGGAAGAGAGTGCTGTACATTCACTCCCCCCACCTACAATCCCTGCCGGTACGAGACTCGAACTCGCAACCTTTGGGTTACGAGTCCGACTCTCTAACCATTAGGCTACGACTTCCCTAGGATGCTTTTATTATAACAGATACAATGGCATCATGTCCCATTCCCCATCTGTTCCTGTGTAACTCCTACTGAGACTCTTGATGAACAGTTCTTATGCTTTATGATGTGACCACTGAGTTATACTTTAGACCTTCCCCTCTTCAGGCCATGAAACATAAAGCATTTCACCCCAGTTCAACCTCTCCCCATTAAAGAAACATACTGTTCCAAGTTCATATTTCAAAGTGCAGGTGGTGAAAGAAGCAACTTTAGTAGATATTCAGTCATGTCCGATACAAAGGCCAGAAGAATGAATGTCGTCTAAAATGTGTTAGAAGGAAAGCAAGAGCAGGAATCAGAATCACCATGACAACAAGGACGAAAACATGCACTTCCCAGAGCATAAGCGACATGTAAGGGTGCATTCAAGTATGGAGAAGTTCACAAAACATTTAATGTCATACACTGGCGGATTTCTTTTGTGTTGGCAACCACAAACTGTGACTTCTACAAAAACTCCAAGAGCAAATGGATTAGAATACCATTAAAAAGATGACTGAATCAAACCCAGTGGATTGTGGAGATTATCATGGCAAAGGAGATCAAAACGGAAACCATGTGGTGATTCGAAGAGTCTGAAAGTGGACTTTAATCTAACTTCTATCAACTTCTCTTTCCTGGTGGGAAATATTTTTAAAAATTTTTTTTTTATCTTAATTTATTTTTTTATTTAGAATTTTTGCGTACCTCAACATTCACATTCATGGGCTCACGTCTAATCAAATTTAACATTTTGTAAAAATTATTTGAATTGAAAGTTTTTAATTTAATAACAAATTCATTTTTTTTCTAAAATCATACTAAAATGTAAAAAAAATAATAATGTAATAATACCAACAACAACAATATTATAAATTATTATAGTCATCTGAATTATTATAATGAAGTTTATGCAACTTGTATATGTGATGTTTTCAATGGGTCATCACCAGAGGCGGAAAGTAACTAAGTACATTTACTTAAGTATTGTACTTAAGTACACTTTTTGAGTATCGGTACTTTACTTGAGTATTATTTTTTCTGGGAACTTATGACTTTAACTTCACTACATTTGAAAGACAAATATTGTACTTTTCACTCCACTATATCTTGATACTTCTATCAAGGTCCTCGAAGTAGAAAGTCGTAACTATGTAGCAGCTTTGAAAGTCAGTGGGTGATTTTTTTCTTCTCTAAAATGTGACTTTCTTTCTTTTTCAGACAGTTTATCAGTAATCACTCTTGTAGGGCTACATGAAGTGATTTCCCAGCACTTTTTGAACACTGACCAGTGGCAAATGTGATATTTATTTATAACAATTCAATAATAAGAAGTTAATATTGTGGTATATATTAGACACAATATTGTCTGATTTTGCTAAATTGTGTACGTGAAAATATTACCTATAAAGCCACAGAAGATCTGTTGTGCATCTCCTAATAAAACACAAGTACCACGAGAGTGATTAGACAGCATTTTTAAAATGTTTGTTTTGATGTCAAATAAGCCTTGCTGTTTTGCTTTTTTGTTAAAGCAGTGTTGCTGTTGTAAAGTTATACAGCTACAGTTGTGTTGCTGGGTTTTAAAGCAGGTTTGATTTTGTTTCTTCCTTATCACTCTGTATTTACAGGATTTCACTGTCCACTCTGTTCAAATGTGATTGAATGGCTACACATAGATGTGTGCACACACTGTCAGAGCTGTGTGAGATCACTACCATCCTGCTTTTGTGGGAGTGGGTAGGGGTGTTAAATATTTATTTATTTATTTATATTTTGTTTTTTTCCCCCATAGGTTTTTAACATTCTAAAAGCTCTTTCACACGTTTAAAGATCTGTTGGTAAACAAAACATGTTTTAACATTTTCAGTTCTTATCCAACTTCTATGTGACAACTGGGGCTTAGAAATGATCAGTTTGTCCAAACATCCAATTAGTATTAAGCACAGGATGTCCATATACGAGAGACCAAACAATTTCTAAAATAACAGGAAAAAAAGGGTTTTGTGAAGAATGCTCCTCCTAATGTCCACATAGCAAAACTTTAAGGCATCTTGGATGGTCACTGTGGAGATCCCTGCTATTTCTCATCACATGCCTCTCTCCCCGCCCCCTCCCGCCCACCATTCATGCTTTCCCTTCTTCCCCGCATAAAACAAAAGCGGGCAGCTGAAAGCGCTCTGAGGTAGGTAAATGTATTCAGTGACATCGGCCGGATGATTCTATTCTGCGCCGGCCCTGTAACATTTGTTTCCAGCCTTGTCTGAGGGCTGGGACACCGTGTTGGGCCTTTTGTCCCACGTGCTCTCCACACAGGGCCGCAGTTAATGGTGGCCTTGTCCAAGGCCACTGGAGCAGAAACTTTAGCCAGCCAGAGCAGGGAGGTTGAGAAGAAGCTTGCTGGAAAGTTCCTTCAAACTTAAATCGTCAAATCTCTTCAATTCTGTGTGAATTTCGCATAACACTGTACTTCATATTTATTGAATTAAATACATACGTTTAAAAAATAGATTTTGAGATCTAAAAGGAAGAACTAGTTCTACATCATAAAACATCATTATATCCCCAAAACTATCCCCACTGTCATTGGAATATGGATTATTAATTAATTATTAATGATGCACATTAAAACATTATGCGAGATCATAAATTGCATATTTTTTTATAATTATATTAATATAATATTTTATTTAATTAATCTTTATCTCATATATTATATATTTTATTTATTTTAAATTTAAAAAAGTGAAAATAAAGAGTAAAATCCAGAATTTTATATATATATAAATATATATATATATATATAAATATTATATTATATAGTAAGTTTGTCAAATTTTGTGTCTTCATTCTAATTGTATGTATTTATTAGACGGATGTTCTCAGTTTTAATACAGCTCAGACCTGGTTTGTAAACCTTTTGGAAAAAATGTTTAAACTTCTAAATTTAGAATTTTTTTTTTTATTGATATGATGCTATTCACACATAAAGGGAACAGTTGTAAAAGCCAAAAAAAAAACAAAAAAAACATCTGTCGTTATACCCATACACAATTCCTGCATCTGTTAAGGTTATAACTCTTGACGCTTATTAACTTACTGTGAGAGCTAAATAAGCTCAATTTAAGCATGTGGGTTTTCATCTTTTGTTATGGATCATACATGTTCCAGCAATAGCCTACTCTGGGCCAGCATGTGACACTGAATGCATAATGAAGTTATAATGAAAGAGGCTGGCTATTGGAAAATCCAAACCTATTTAACTCAAAGGGGGTTTTGCTTAAATTGTGAAAATCTGCCAAATAAATGCTTTTCATCTATCATGCTGTGTTTCCTGGGATCAAATTCTCACAAGACTTTAGTGAGGCTGGAATGGCAGTCTAGTGTGCCGTCAGTGAAGAATAGAGGAGCCCCAGTTAACATCACGGCGTTCCTTTTCATTTTACGGGATCCAAGACTGCGAGGGGGTTGCCGCGGAATCAAAAATGAACCCCTCTCTATTTTTCTGTCTTTCTCAAGCACCCACACACAAAATGCCATGAGAAGCTTCGGTATGGGGCACCTTTATTGGATAGGTATTGAGGGATTAGAGATTCTCAGTGGCCCACAGAATAGCACACACAGTATGGCCACTATGAGTATGACACTTAGATACTCCAGAAATTCAAAGAGAAAGAAGGGAGAGGGATATGGGGTCCACTGAGGAACCAACCACATGTTTTTCAAGGATGAAATGAGCCTGTAACCTAAAGCAAAGAGGTAGCCATTAAGGGGAATTTTGGAGCACATGCTGAGGGCAGCATTTCGGCCAACTATTTCAAAAATACAGCTTTAGATTCAGATTGCCAATAATGATTAATAAAGAAGGAGACAATGCTGAATGGAAATAGATGTTGAAGCACAGCTTGCGTTAAACTCCTGGACTACAGCGATGCATTTGGGAAATGGCTTATAGAGCAAAGGAGTCTGGGAGAACACATCAGCTCCATTGTATGCCTCTCATTCCTTATTACGGTGTTTCCCAACCTTTTATATAAATTTTTTTTTGTATTTGGAACCCTCCCATACCTGTTCAAGAAGGCTCACCAAACTAGAAATGTATTCCCTTTTATTAAGCATGATATATATA
>NW_015539876.1:1188280-1197648 GCF_001515605.1 Sinocyclocheilus anshuiensis
ATTACATATAATTGTATTAAAAAATTTGGGACCTGTATACTTACCCTAATTCAACTTTAACTTTATTTATTGAGAATTACAATAATCCAGAATCAATGCCCTATTAGTTTGGTTTGAATCAGTTTAAGAACTGCAAGGATGAAAAGATAAAGAGTTGAAAACATCCTGTATGTTTTACGGTCAGAGAAGAGTAAAACAGAACATAAATCTATTTCATTACCAGCTCCATGTCCATCTGCAGGCTGGCACTGTGTCAAAATGTACACAGTCACAGGAAGTGTCTTACAATGTAGTATTTCATCTGAGACATGGAGAACGTCAGAGATAAATCGTTTTTTTTTTCTTCTAGTTACTCATGTCACTAAGAGAAGCCATTGTGATTTGTGCAACGCCTCAAGAATGAAATACATTATTATTTGGTTAGGGGCATTTCCTCCTCTCAGCTGTCATGTTTCTCACTTATGTGTTAATTTTCTGTCCCATTTGTATAAATAGCAACAGTATGTATTAATGGGAGGTTTGTTTTTGTTTATAGTTTCATTCACTTTGTGGTGCCTGTAAGATGATCTGTTGAGATCCCACTTGATTTCACTGGTGAGAGTCACTTTGGGTGGTCAAGTGCTTGTTGCTGTTGTTGTGTGAAGTCTTTGAGAGAGGGTGTAATTTAACTGATTTTTACATTTTTAAATTCTATTTATGGTGTTTATGGTAATAATTAGTAGTAGCCAATTATTATTAATTCTGAAGTACTATTTAATAGCTGCATCCAGTGACAGGCTATGACATTTAAGGTCAGTGCTTATGGGTGGTGCAATGTAAAGGGTAGTTTTAAAATTGCAGCTGGAACCAGGTTATGAGGCAGGTGAACATTAGCAGCTAGATAAAGTCTCTACCCCAAGGTTATGTATTTTGTGTGGGACACAATCAAAGTGAGTACCTGCCTCGGTGTAAGGAGCCAAATAATTTATACAGTATTTATTTTAGTTGCATATTAAATTTACATAAATAATGCCTCAGAAAATAATAAAAATTAGAAAACATGTTAAAATCAATATGCACAGTAAGGTCCAAATGTCTTAGGAAACTAGTGAAAATGCTTATTTTTTTGCATTTTTCAAATTCAATACACTTTTTTTTTTTAATTGCAAGTTGTATTACAGGCATAACAATTTGAGTGAAAAGACTAATTATTAACAACAACAACAATAATGTTTTTCTGGGTCCTTCTTTGTTTAATGACATGAACTCCTCAAGTTTGAGTAAATTACTATATTCAACATGATCCAAAGGGCATCTTGTGCATAAATATAAGCAAAAATATCTGACTGCTTGTACAAACAAGTTAATTTATCAAAATCCTAAGTCATGGTATAAATATGCCAAAAGGATCTGAAATAAAAGTTTCTCAAAGTTACTCATAGCCTACCTAGTGCAAAAAAAAAACAAAAAAAAAAGTAAAACTGATGTATACATTTGGACCACTAGAGGGTGGTCTTGGTTCTTAAAGTTTGTATTTTCTCCAGGTCCATGGAGTGTCACCAACTGCTGTTTGGGATTTGGTGTGAGGAGGGGGCCCGTTTTAATTGGCCACTGGTTTTGTTAATCTCAGCCTGCAACACTGTCTTTGAAAATAATGCTTTCAGCATTTACATTTCTGCTGTCCCATTGAATGACTTGAAGTAGTGTCTGATATATGTGGGTCTCGGTATTAAAACACACTGAAACAAGCACCAGCGTGCTATAATGGTGTATGCTTTCAGTCAGCACGTCTTATGCAACCACTCACTTTGAATGACTCTAAAGTTATCCAGATGTCAACCATTTCTACAAGTGACTTTGAACTCTTTCAATAACTACAATTCCAGTTCTTAGCACTGTCATAGTTTCCCTCCACTACAGTCGTACAGTATTTGCTGTGTGGATTACTATGCTGGAAGTCTGTGGGACAGCCAAGCAAACCTGTTAATGTCAAAGGCACACCCAGCTGAGCTGTAATGAGATGAGAGCTACAGGTCCCGGAGCTGCTGTTGACTCAGATGTGCTGGGTAAACAGGACTCCGGGAGCTCCACTAGAATGGGCCACAGACCCAGTGGATTAGGGTAATGCTAACCCGTGAGGAGGCGGAGATCCAGGGTTGTCTTTGACAGAGCATGATGGATTAGAGTGCTGGTTTGGGGGCAGGTGGAGAAGGGATGGTAGATGTAGAGGTTCCCTTGGAAAAGGGCAGGAGCAGGGAGCTTGGCCAGGCCAGGATCAGAGTCTTGTCGACGGGATAATCCCATTTGTCACGTCACTCCAGCGCACAGGTCTGGGCCCTGCTGTAGGGATCAGGGCAGTGATGTAGGGATGCGCTCCGGGGCACATGTTCCACCTGAGACTTGAAGGGTGGGACAGGATGTTCAGTCCATGCGTTTTTCCTGTTTTTAAGCTTCACAAAGTGCAATAACTTAAGCTGCATCAACAAGCATTTTGCAAATAAAAAAGATGAAATGAATAGCTGATCATCCCCCTACCTACCCAAACAGAACTTTTATAGTGCATTTGCATCCTTTGTGAAGTTTGACAGCCCCAGTCCTCATTCAACTTCGTTATGTTCTTCGTCATATTATGTTCTTCAAAGTCATATAGGTGCAGCATAATGAGAGTAAATAACTAAATTTTTGGGTGAACTGTGCCATTGTTTCGGAGTGACAGAGACGTGAAGTGAGCAGATCCAAATGCGAAGCTTTATTCAAAGACATGGTTATGAAACAAGCGAGGGTCAGACAATGGCAAACAGGTATATTGAGGGCAAGACACAAGAGTAGTCCAGTAAACAGGCGAGGGTCGTTCGACGGCAAACGTAATCCAGGGGGCAAGGCAAACGGGTAATCCACAAGATGGGCTAGAGTCCAGGCGAGGGGCAAACAAAGTCCGAAACGGCAAAACAGAGGGTTAATCCAAGACTAGTGATGTTCGGTTCTTGAACGAATCGTTCTTTTGAGCCGATTCTCAGGAAGTAACTGGTCGAGACGGTTCACAAATCGAACTGAATCGAACTTTAGTTCTGGGTTGATGACGCAGGACGCATAGCCGAAGTAGCACATTCGACTCAAAAAGAACCGAATGAGCCGGTTCAACCAACTGTCGAAGTTTGCCGAGAGTTACCGAGGACTCAACCAGAACCGAATGAGCCGTGGCGAAGTTTGCCGAGGATTACCGAAGATTCTGATGAGTGAGTTGATGATACGGTGCAAGCCTAAGGCACGTACTGGAAATATGCTTATTATGACTGTTATTAATTTACATTTTATTAAAACCTGCAAAAACCTTTCTGTCGAGTGATGTAAATCAATTTTACTGTACTTTATTGTGCATGCATATTATATTTAAAGTTGTTTAAGTGAAATCAAGGAGTTTATAAGACTGGTTTATTCTTTCTTTATACTTTAGACATGCAGAACATATCCACGTTTGTGCATCAATGTCTGTAATGTGTGCTGTAGGTGCGAAACTTTTAGGAATCTTATCCAAGTTGTAGGCTATAGTCAATATTGGTCAGTCAGTCGTATCTGACATAAAGGATCCAAACACCATTAACTTAAGTGAATTATATGGCAATAGTCAGCAATATGCGTTCACACAAATAACTTTATTTTTTGAATGTTTCAATGTGTTGACACAAATTACTTATTTGAATTTTTCATTGATACAACGGCACTGAGTTGTTAAAAAAGAAATGCATAGAGACTTACTGCTTGATGACGTCAGGAATGGATGAATCGGCTTTTTGAACCAGTTCAATGAGCCGATCTGTCCGAAAAGAACCGGTTTGCGCAAATGAATCGGACTTTGCATCACTATCCAAGACAGGCGATAAGGCAACACGACGTGATAAGACTAGACGAGAACTAGAACTGGAAACTATGACAGAGAAACTGGCTCCGTAAAGTAGCTAGGAGAGTGATAAACGCTAAACAATACTCGGCCGTGAGGAAGAGGAAGTCCATGGCTTATGTAGGGTGTTTGATTGGTTGCAGCTGTGTGTGTAATCAGTGCAATGGATGATGGGAAATGTAGTCCGGGGTGGCATGCAACAGTTTGTGTAGTGTGAGAGTCAATGTAACTGGAAGGCAACATCTGGTGGCGAGCAGACGGAAAACCACGGACCGGATTCGTGACAGCCGTTAACACATGCCATCTTGCACACTCTAACAGTTACTGGGAACAAATTGATGCAACAATCTCCCAGACTACTGCCAAAACTGCCAACTTCTCAAATGAAACCAAAAAGTCTTCTTAATACAGCCATTAGGATCAATCAGAGATCACTGCTAAAGGCAAATTCAAATAAAGCCTTGAGCCTCAAGTCTTGAGGTTTGAGGTGGAATATGAATCAGAGAGGAGGTGACATTGTTAGACCCTTTGCCCAGCCTGCTCTACTCAATGCTCTTGTGTGTGACATGTGGCACGTAGGTTTCGGATTTGGCGGTGGTGCTGGCCGTCACTTCACCTCCTCCCATTTTTCCACAAGACTCGTGTGTCACGCGTGGGCGCCTCCGTCACATCTCTCACTCCGTCTGGCCTGACACTGGCTACTGAGCCTCGTTTTTGGGAAGCGCCTACATAACACCACTGTCTGCCGCGCCAAGACGAACTGCCTCCTTGGCCAGACGGAGCCTCTGGCAGAAAATAAAATAAATTTAAAGAAACCCATCAGCTTTCTGCTTTTTCGATTGGAAAACTCTCAGAATCATTTACTGTAAGATTTGTATATCAGCAGAATCATTACATTTCATGTAATTATACAGGAGTGGGATTTGGGGATAGACCAATGCTTAGGAAAATGTAGTGGCACAAATTACCCGAAGCCTCTTAGCATGGTCTGCTAGTCACATATACCACACACCATGGTGCACATTGCCTTGCTAGCAGCTCTGTAATTGCTTGCTTGTGGGGCAGCTGTAATTTGGACCTGCATTCAAACGCTCTGTTATGTTGACAGGCCATTTGCAACGAGATTTAAAGCCCCCTTATTTTTCTACACCTAATCATACATGATTATGATACTCATCTAATGAAAAACAAGGAGGACTCTGGTGTTTAAGGGCAGTTATACAGTAGTCAGATGCACATGAGGATTTTTTTATGGGCAGGAAATTCAGCTCTTAGAGTTGAAGTTGGTTAATTGATGCTGAATGAATGTAAATTCACTGGACAGCTGGTGAGCCACTCTGCACTTTTTTAACATTTTCTTTTTTTTTTTTTACATGGGGTAATAGTACCTTACAAAGATAGATTGTTTGTTATCCAAAGGTGTGAGATGTAGTTGCTGTTTTCAACCAGATCTGTTTGGTGGCCTGGGTTCAAGTTATATTTATGCATTTACACATTACCCAAACCAACTTAAATCTGCAAATGTTTATCAGTATGCAGGTTTCATGGGAATTGAACCCTTGTCCCTGGCATTACTAGTGCTGTGCTCTACTAGTTGAACTACAGAAATGCTGAATTGGCATCTCAACTATGTAATTGACTTCTTTAGCAATGTTATCTCACAGAAAACATCACTATAGTACACCATCTAAACCATAGCATAAAACTTTAATTGTCCCTAGGGCAAAACTGCAATGCACTGTAAGTCCATTCATTTCTGTGGTGGACTGATCATTATTTAAGGTCAGGGGTATCCAATCCTGCTCTTGGAGGGCCACTGTCCTGCAGAGTTTAGCTCCAACCCCAACACCAATTAAACACACCTGAACCAGCTAATCAAGGTCTTACTAGGTATACCAGAAACTTCAGATGTGTTTGATTCATCTATTTTTCTCAGTTTCAGTGCTAGCGTAGCTACGGCACTTTTAAATGTTTCTGGGTGGCAGTCCTTTATTCTCTATTTAGGTAGCAGCTTCCAATATATTCATTACCAGTTAAAATCAGATGTAGATATTATTCATGTTGCTTTCACAATAATGAATTTGTGCTATGAGTTAGCAAGCATGGGATACAGCACACCATAACTCAGAGATATGGGCCAGCTGGTAAACAACAGTTTAGGTGGTGAATGGACAAAATCATGAGACTGTGTTGTTAGTGATTTAAGTGTTTCAACATTTTTCTTCCTAACAATCAGTGTCTTTGGCTGAAAAGCACTTTGACGCTTATTTGCAATAGCAGATTCAACATCTGTTCTGAAGTTTTTGTTATGCTCAGGGTATTGTACTACTTTTGGGGATTCTACCCCAAAAACAATGATGGGAATTTTTGCATTGAACATTTTTGTATCCCACTCAATATGCAGGTGTGTGTAGGCGTTAGACCCCCAGGATTTGCCCACTCAGCAGAGTGGGTTGGGTTCTAGAGGAGAGGGGAGGGGACCCTGAAAGTGTGGGGACAATGACCCCATCCGGTCTCTCTCTGTGGGTGTGGGTAGGATGCAGTTATGCGTCATTCAGCCCCCACTGAGTGCTCCCAAGCCGCCCCCACATTCTGGAGATGCCTACCTGCCCAGGATCCCTCCTCTCTCCATCTGTCCATTTTGGGGAAGAAAATGCAAGGGGAGAAAAAGATGTGCCTGAATACCAAGTAAAAGATATTTTAAAAACAGCTTTTAAGAATAGCAAGCAGTGGCGGCTCGTCAGGGGAGGCACAGCTTCCCCATAATTTTGAGGTGAAAATGGGAGGAGGACGATTTAATGTTAATAAAATTCACAATTCATTTCAGTTCATGTCTCAGAATGTGTATTTTTTGTTTGTAATTTCACAGTTGTAATATCATAACGTGAAAGCGCCGCTTTTCTATCGCGAATGTGCCGAATCTGCTGATGTAATTACAACCGCTAGGTGATATAGAAGGGGAGGGGGAGGCCGAGCGAGCGCTGAGCTCTCGTGCCTCCGTTGGTAAAAAAATGAGCCAATCACCATCGAGTGTTCACTTTCAGCGCTGAGGAGTGTTGAGAAAAGAACGTGCCTCCTCTATTTTAAAACCCACGAACCGCCACTGATAGCAAGATAACTATCAAGACAACTTTAAACTTTAACAAGAAATGCTTTATCATTGTTAACTATCTTAACTTACACTCTGGGTGTTAATTCATAATACCACAGCAAAATTTGGCAACAACGATTATCAGAAATGACCCAGTACTGCACACTACCCAAGATAACATACACTCCTCTGTAAAGCTGTTAAACTGCTTTACACCCAGAGTGGGAGAGATGGGAGGAGGTAACGGTTCATTTCAACACCCTAAACTGTGTCAGTTGACTCAGAGCTTAGACATGGGAAAGGTCTCAGTCGGATGATATGCAGCCGTGCTCCAGCAAGCTTTGCAGTACCCGTCCCATAATCTCAAGAGTCTGAAAGGAGGGAGATGGCTGCGGTTTTGGAGGAGCTCTCTACAGCTGCCGCACTGCCATTTATTTTGTTAACGCAAACCCAAATAATTCCTGTCAGGATCTGCTCCAGAGTGTCTTGACTCAGCCCTTTTTAATTTCGCAATGGGAAGTATGATTTGCAAAAGTGGGAGTAACTATTGAAACAGCTGCATTTTTAGTAGGAATGAGTGCAAAGATCATAAGGGATTGCTCATTATTATCTTTCTTGTTTCATCAGCTTGCCCATTGGAGATCAAGAATTCCTGGTCTAATTGTTTTAAAATGTTAGTGCAGATCATTGGTTTCCTTTGCAGAAAACATTTCTTATGAAGAAATGCTTATGTTTTTACATTTACACATTTTGGTAGACACTTTTACCCAACAGAACTTACCATGCATTCAAATTATACACTTTTTGTTATTTTCTGGATTCCCTTGGTATCAAACCCCTGACTTTGGTATTGTGAGCGCTATGCTCTAAATCAGGGGTTCTCAACTCTGGCCCTCGAGGTCCACTTTCCTGCAGAGTTTAGCCTTAACCTTAATCAAACACAACTGAACAAGCTAATCAAGGTCTTCAGGATCACTAGAAAGTTACATGCAGGTGAATTTGATCAAGGTTGGTGCTAAACTCTGCAAGAAATTGGACCACAAGGGCCAGAGTTGACAATCCCTGCTCTAAATTGACCTACAGGATCAGCGTTCTGTATTTGCTTTTGTTATTTGGGTATTTCAATGAATGAATGAGTGTATGAAAATGAGTGTATTTGTTTGAAGACTATAATCAAGAATGCTAATGATTTACCCAAATTAGCTGTCTACAATTTGCAGCTGCATAAGTAGGCTATAAAGATATAACCAGCCCAGCCACTGGTTGTTTATTCAGAATCTCTTGATCTGTATTACAGGGTAATTGCATGCATAAACACCCATGAAAGTTTTGAGGCCTTTGAGGAGATTATTTAGACAGCAGTACCATCGTTCTCATACCTCTACCTGGCAATTACTCACTACTTTTGTTGAGCTCCCATCCTTGGAGCTACACTCATCTTTTGAGCATTATAAAGTGGGCAGGTGTGACTTCTTTTGGTTTTTTAACTTTGCTGATGGCAACACTTCAATCAGTCTCAGAAATGCCTGACATTGTTGCTTAGTGAATAGTGATGCTATAGCTACCTCTAATCTTACACTGATTATGCTTGACGCCAGCAATGTATATGGTCATGTGAAAATCTTAAATGGTCTTTTAATGTTTAAAAGGTTCTAATGAGAGAAAAACTAAGATGATCTTAAAATGTATTTTTCATTCTTTATAAATGAGCTTTTTTGATTCTTAGCATTTTTGTTATATAGCATATTATATTAGCATACTGGTGTGCATGTACACACACTCAAAGGCAAGTCATTGTATATCTCAAAGTATACACAATGTGACCAGTCACATGAATAGGATTTATTCATGCTCTGTCCCTCTTGCCACACAGATCAGCAGCACCGAGCAGAAGCGTCACTCACTCCTCCTGCTGATCTCATCAGAAGAGCACACTTAGATTTAGATTTAGATTTAGACATTTAGCAGATGCTTTTATCCAAAGCGACTTACAAATGAAGACAATGGAAGCAATCAAAATCAACAAAAGAGCAATGATAAGTGCAATAACAAGTCACAGTTAGCTTAATGCAGTACACGTAGCAAGGTTTTTTTTTTAAAATCATATAATAAATTAAAAGAAAACAGATAGAATAGAAAAGGAATAGAGCAAGCTAGTGTTAGAGGCCTGTTTTGCTTTTGTTAATTGTATAATAAATGAAAACAAAACAAATAGACAGAATACAAAAAGATTAGAGAAGCGAGTGTTAGTTTTTTTTTTAAAGAAAAACAAGCAGTTAGTAAATAAATAGAGTGCAAGTCTAAAAGGGGCAAGATTTTGTTGTTGTTTTTTATAAAGAATAGAATTAGAATAGAGAGTGCTAGAGTTAGAGGGTCAAATAAAGATGGAAGAGATGTGTT
>NW_015539876.1:1199345-1209005 GCF_001515605.1 Sinocyclocheilus anshuiensis
GTTAGTTTTTTTTTAAAGAAAACAAGCAGTTAGTAAATAAATAGAGTGCAAGTCTGAAAGGGGCAAGTTTTTTTTATATAAAGAATAGAATTAGAATAGAGAGTGCTAAAGTTAGAGGGTCAAATAAAGACGGAAGAGATGTATTTTTGGCCGATTGTTGAAGATGGCTAAGGACTCAGCTGCTCGGACTGAGTTGGGCAGGTCATTCCACCAGGAGGGAACATTTAATTTAAACGTCCGTGAATGTGATTTTGTGCCTCTTTGGGATGGCACAATAAAGCGACGTTCACTTGCAGAACGCAAGTTTCTAGAGTGGTGCATAAGTCTGAAGTAATGAATTTAGGTAAAGGGGTGCAGAGCCAGTGGTTGTTTTGTAGGCAGACATTAATGCCTTTTTTAATGCCTTTTTTTTAATGGCAGTTTTAGCAATGTGGTCTGAGAAAGTCAGCTGATCATCAATCATAACTCCAAGGTTTCTGGCTGTTTTTGAAGGAGTTATGGTTGATGTGCCTAACTGTATGGCGAAATTGTGATGAAGCGATGGGTTTGATGGAACCACAAGCAGTTCTGTCTTGGCAAGGTTGAGTTGAAGGTGATGGTCCTTCATCCATCAAGAAATGTCTGTTAGACAAGCTGAGATGCGAGCAGCTATCATCAGATGTTTCTGAATGACAGAACTTAGTGATGCCATGTAGACAGAGAATAGAAGTGGTCCAAGAACTGAGCTCTGAGGCACCCCAGTAGTTAGATGTTGTGACTTGGACACCTCACCTCTCCAAGATATCTTGAAGGACCTATCTGAGAGATAAGACTCAAACCACTGGAGTGTGATTTCTGAGATGCCCTTTGCCAATAGGGCAAATTATGCACTTATGGATAGACTTTCCTGGGTAGGAGCACAAAAGGGTACACGTCACTAACTTCTTTCCACAAAGCAGGTGCCGCTATCAGAGGTCTGCTGGGAGGGACAGCTGTTCATCACAGTGTGATAAACCCTTACACAATGGCCATGTCAGCTACATTTCATTCACTGGTATCTACAGATTCAGGACATTGATACGCCACATCTATTTCAATAAAAGTCTAATGGAGTAAGTCATGAATGCTAACAGTCATTTTGTGTATCAATGAGTTATGTAAGCCTGTGCATTTGACGTTCACTTGGAAAATCATTGCAACTGGCATGAAATTGACTTTGAAATATATATATATATTTTTTCATTCTGGAAGGGGCAGGCAGGTGAGATGCCCACATTAGTATTTGTCTCTCCCACTTTTTGGATTTGCTTGGAGAGCTGCCCACAGCTACCTGTAGAGTCCCTACACCTCATGCTGGGGAACTGTATTCGCTCATCTCCATCCTAAATGCATATCCAGCCCCCATGGAAAATCCCCTAATTTCACCCATCCCTGTCTTGTTTGGCCTCCCTGTCATTTGGGTTTCGACAGCATGTGGCTTCTGACGGTTTGAGTTTAGCTCAGTTGCTTAGAGGGGGTCTTCGTGGACATCCAGGCAAGTCCTTACATGTCTAAATTCACATCTGGAGGTATCCTGCAAAGGAAATGTGGTGTGGAATAATTATAAAGTGTTTATTCACGTATTTTCCATAATCATAATCATATTTCTTGCATGCATAGAACCTATTTGATCGTGCCACCAAACTAGTTCAACTGAAGTTTCAGGTGGCATTACACATCATGCTGTTTTCCATTTTCACATCAACACATATTTCGCTTGGTGCTTGAAAGGATTTTTACAGGATTTTCACTTCTACATGCTTTTGATTAATAAATCCTCCCTGACATTAACTATTAAGTTGTAGCAAACATGGCATTAGCTATAAATGTCTTATCAAAATTATAGAATTTAATCTGTATTGAAAAATTAGTAGTTTTTAAAATGTTTTTAGCCCCTGGAGGGCTATTGGAACAAGAAATCTGTCAGAGGCTGTCTTTTATTTGCTTGCTTAGCATTCTCATGAGTTCCATGTGAACATTAGACTTCTTCAAGCCCACTTCTAAAAATGCTTTGATAAATGATATGGACAGCTAAATATATTGCAGCTTTTCTGTAAAATGTCTCAACATGACTTTATTAATTTGTTTCACTGGGGGAATACCTTTCGTTTGAAATTGGACCTCTATGTTCAAGTCAGTTTACCCTCTGAAACGGTATAATTGTAAAAAAATATCTCTAATTCAATAGATTTGAAATGTGTTGCTTTTTCATGAACACATTAGAAGTATTACAGTACTGTTTTTTCCTCTCACTTTTCCTTCTCCCAGAGCATATAGCCATTTCAGTGGTTGTCTTCAATGGTTTTGTTTGATGATTAGTCAATGTAACTTAAAAGTTTGCATCTACTGTATGTTTGTTCTTTTTGTTTGATGACTGACTGAAAGGATGTTTTGCTGCTGTTCTTGTTGACTTTATAGGCAGCCGGTTCACAGTGGTAGAGGTCCAATTTCTCAAGGACTATTTAGTTACGGCTGTCTTATTTGTTTCATAAAACTTGGAATGAGCCTCTTGCCCCTTTCCTCCATATAATTAATATCACTGGGGTTTTTACAGTCTGAAGTTAGAGGAGTCCATATTATTTTTTAGATCAGTGCTATAATGAAAAATGTATGTGTTTCTAAAGCAAAATTTGTTGTGTTTTTTTTTTTAATGACACAACCTGAAAAACAATTAATCACAAAGAGTGCAAACAAGTTGAGATGTAAAAAGTTTCTTCCTATGCTGCCTCTTTGTAAATAGAACCCATTACCACTTTCAGTACACAATATAAAACCACAAATAAATACTAACCTATCTATCTATCTATCTATCTATCTATCTATAGTTTAGAAAATTAGATAAGAAATAACTCCAAAATACATAAAAAATGTATTTATTTTATATTCTTGTGTTATAAAAATGTGACTTGTGTGTATGCTTGACTCCTTCTATTGAGTAAATTTAATGAAAATTATAATTGTATAGAAATGTAAAAAATATAAACAGAGATTTAACCTAATTTGCGGGAATGTTCGAACCCATAACCAACAGTTTAAAAGTAGCCCAAATCCATGGGAAAGGAAATTAAGCAAAACTGTCCAAAGCCCTGCAAAACAGTGCATTATATTCAGTTGCCACAATAAATGCATCAGAGATAATACATTTTAAATTTGAAAACCATTCTGCTGTTGTGCTGCATTAAATCAATCATTTAATAATCTAGCATCTCTAATAGAGCTGAAAAGGTCCCTGCTGTTAAACTGTGCTCCTTGCGTGATCTTGCACATATCTATGAGTCTTTAAATGGGATACCTATGTCAGCCAACACACTCCTATCCCCTGAACCAGGAAGACTGTACAACACTCGACTCATTGAATACCTTCAACTCACTTTGGGAAAAACAACAGTGTCTTGTAGTCTCCTTCCATTCTAGCATTCCCACCTGCAGTCCGCATGGCACACAAGTGTGAAATATCAGTACGCAGAGGCTGGGTCTCTTGTACAGGGCAGCTGTTTGTCTAATACCACCCATGGGTCATGGGAAAAGGTGGGTGTAATATGATGGACATGTGCTATATCCTGTCTGGAGCTGCTGAGTCTTGGCATATGTTCCAGTTGGGACAGTGAGAGGCCATGGGGTCGGGTTAGCGTATGTGTGTGTTGTGACAGCTGGAACATGGCCTCATGCTCTGTGTGTGCTGGAAGATACATGACAGACTTTACAGATAGTCTGGATGAAAATGCAGGTCAGAGGAAAGTTCTGAAGGAATGACACAGCACTTTGTTGGGTTCTTAAAGTGGAATACAAATCAGAGAATTAAATAATTATAGGCATGTAAAGGCCACTTCAGAAACTGTAAATTAAGGTGCAGTGTGTCATTTCTACACCCATAGTGGCACTAAACAGAACTGTAAGCAGTGTAATGACTGTTTTCAAAATGTTTCAAACACTTGCCCTTTCTTCCGTTGGTCAGAAAAACAAACCAGCTCCGTTAAACAGATTCCAGATTCCAGTTTGGTTTGATTTGGCATAAACACTTCAACTTTAATTTGAAATTAAGATACAATTTATGGATTATACTAATAAACTACTCAATATAAAAATATTTATATTAATTAATATTCATATTAGGAATCACTTTAAATTTATGTATGTATGCAGGCTTTGTTATATTTTAAGTTTCTTGATTAATTATACACTTCCTGTAATTTGAAAATGAAGAGTTTATGGATATTACTATTATTAAATATTTTTATTAATTATTACATAATACATACTATATACATCCTAGCGGGCACCTTGAAATCAATTTGTCAATCAAATATAATTTATCAATCAAATATTAGTCAAGACTTAATCAAGATGCTGTAACATCATCTTAAATTTAGTTTGGATGGCAGTTTCTCAGTGGTAATTGGGTGAAAATAGGAAGTTAATCCCACACTGAAATTGATTTAATGTACATGCAGGGCAATATGTTTGACGTTAAATCAACATCATGTCAAGTTTTTGGTGTCAGTTTGATTTTCATATTTGGCCTGTTTTTTGACATCAATTTTGATGTCAATTTGATGTCTTTTCAACATCAATTGCCCACTGGGATGATATACATAATATAATGTACAAGGTTTTTGATTACAAGGATATATTTAGCAATTATTAGCAATAATTCGGCATTAGTACAGCATTGTTGCAATAAAAAATGAAATTGAAGCAAGGCCCTTTATGATTCATAAATCACAAATATATAATTATTACCTTTCACCAGTTAATACTGTAATTCGGAGGAGGAGTTTGATATCTCATTCTTATCCTGATTGTTCGATCAACTAGTTTCATGAAGAACCATAAAACAAAAAAGAGTAATAGTTGTTTTCACACACTGCAGTTCAGTCAATGTGAGAATGATGACTAGCTCATTTATGATGGTTTGATTGCATGGGAAAGTGAGAGACATGTTAAAAGCTTTCCTGCTCTATAATTAATGCCCAAGTGAATCGCGATTGACCCTGCAATAACCGTCTAAATGCACTGGTGCATTTCAAGTGGGATCTAGTCTTTTGATATAAATCCATCCTGAGACTCTACTTTAATGAGTAGAATAAGAGTGGAGAATGCAACTCACTCCTAAAACTAGAAAAATACAGATTACCATATAGAACTGAACTCACTAAACTATTCATGGTGAATTAGTAAATAATACCTCTTCCGCTACCTGGGATCAGGACTGCTCTAAACTAATATGAAACTGCCTTTGAAGGATCCAAATTAATTAAGCCATTTTGCGCTTCCTCTAATTAGGCCCTCAGACTCTAAAAGCCATTGGAATTAAGTGTTTAATTAAGCTCATTACCAAGTCTAAGTGTTGTGGAAGTTAATTGTCAAACTTTCCATGGAACTTCTACATACCCTCTTCGCTCATAATACTACATGTCTTTAAGCAACTTACAATAGAGCTTTTAAAGGGGTCATATGATGCGATTTCAATTTTTCCTTTCTCTTTGGAGTGTTACAAGCTCTTGGTGCATAAAGAAGATCTGTAAAGTTGCAAAGACTAAAGTCTCAAATCCAAAGAGATATTCTTTATAAAAGTTAAGAGTCAGCCACGCCTACCTAAAACGGCTCGTTCTAACACGCCCCCACATATCTACGTCACGATGTGGGAAGATTTGCATAACGCCGCCCAAATGTTCACGCAAAGAAAGAAGGCATAACTTTTAATCTGCCAGCCGCGCTGTTCTCAAGCCCGCCGCCTCTGCTCACTCTAGCCCTCCGGCCGTTCCTCACTCTAGCCCCCGGCCTCTGCTCACTCTAGGCCGCCGCCACTCACTCTAGGCCACCGTGTGTGACGCTGTATACACAAAATAATGTTCTTTTTAGCAACATCATGACCCCTTTAAGTTTACCCTTAAAGGGATAGTCCACCCAAAAATGAAAATTCTGTCCTCATTTACTCACCCTTGTGCCATTCTAAACTTGTATGACTTTCTTCCTTCTGCAGAACACACACACACACACACAAAATAATATATATATATATATATATATATATTGAAGAATGTTGGTGACTCAACAGTTTCAGTTCCCATTGACTTACGGACAAAAAAATACATTGGAAGTCAGTGGGAACCAAATTCTTCAAAATATCTTCTTTTGTGTTCAGTAGAAGAAAGAAAGTCATACAGGTTTGGAATGACATGAGGGTGAGTAAATGATGACAACATTTTCATTTTTGGGTCTCATTAACTTGAAATGGTTATGAATACGAATATATGGATTTGAAATTGGTTCATGCTGTGTTAGAAATCAATCATAAACCAGACTCAGCTTTGTTAACTGTATTATAACGAATATTTGAGCACTTAAAGGCTAATCACTCATAAATCTAAATCCTAGATATGGAGAATCAGTGGCTAGTGGCTAGGGGTCAAAGGTCAGATTTTACTTTATGGTTTAGAACAGAGGTTTTAATGATACGTGTTGGCGCAAAAGTGAGGAGGGAGAGTCTCAGGAGAGCACAATGTGCTCTGCAGCCACCGTACCCTCAAATAAGTCAGTCTAATCGAGTTATCATATCAACAAATCTCTCATCAGGAGCCCACGCCTGACACCAGCAGAAAGAGAGGCCTGTTGACGACTAATTTTCAGCAGCGGGATATTACCAAGGAGGATACCACCGTCCCACAGTGCGGGTCAGTCACCTCAGGACCCATGCTGCCTTTCTACATCCTTTGACCAGAACAGGCTCCATATCTGGTGAGGGGGGCTATTATTTCCTGCAATACACAATAGGAAAAGGATACAATGCCGGCAGTTTATCACGCAAATGCCAATAAATTTCAGGGCCAGCCCACGGCCAATTAGCTGAAAGGGTGAGGAGCTTTCCAGACCCGTCTCCCTGGTCTGATGCAGACAAACAGTCCACCCACACATGCTGGCAGCTGCTGGGGCTTTTCAGCAAACTAAGAAACATTGCTGGGCCTTTGATTCAGCCTTGAAAAGGTTGCACAATTCAAAACTGTGACTCACTAAATTCCTATCTATTTAATGTATTAATATTCATGTGGAATAATATAAAACACAACTGTCTCGGTTGCTAAGATTGCTAACGAAGACGCCATCGATCTTATTTTCGGCGACGCACGCAGCTAAAATGACTCATTAGAGTCATGAATGGCGTGAGCAATGGCGAAGGATTTGGAAATGAGTTTTTCATGTGAGATAATTTAAAAAAGATTTGCTTTGTAGTACGTATGTAGTTTTGACTGTCATTCATAAAAAATGTAAGAAGAAGTCCATCTGTTCATAACAGCTTAACAAGAACAAAAGGGCAAAGAAAATATGCCTGCCGCCTTCTTCCAATAACTGGTTTGGCATTAGATAAACTACTGTCAGAGGGATGAGTGACAATGCCATTTCTTAATTTCGCCTTTGGAGAGATGGTCACCACAACTAATGCAAATGTGATTTTCAAACATTAAAGATCTTCTGAAGGTCTCAAACTTTTAGCACGCACATGCAAGAACAATCCACAAAGCCCATCTGAAAATGTCTGCCATATTTCATCCACCAAACCAAGAAAACAGCGACTTTAGGCATGCAAACTTCAAGAAGAACGTCATGATGCAGGTTAGCAATAGCACATTGTGCACTTGGAACAAGGAGAACGGCATCTGACAAAGGCCTTGCTGTTTGAGTTTGATGCCCAGCGGGTGTGTTGTAGTGTGGTACGGCCTGTAATCTGAACAGCCATTAATCACTTCACTAGCCACCCCAGACCACATTTTTCATGAGCATCGCTTGTGTCCGGCCAGGCCAGTGACCCATGAACTGGTCAGGAAGCCTCGGCCAATGGGAGGAGATGGTCAGCGCACTGGCCGTAGCTTGTGGGCTACCTGCTGCTCTGGCTGAATGCGATTGGACACAGCTTTCAGGATGATGGAGAGCTGTGGATTTGCTACGCTGACCGTTCCTCTGGTCGACCCACTGACCAAAGCATGGCAAAAAGGGAAGTTTTATACTGAACTATTGATGCTCTTTTGTTTTTTTGTCATGGTCCACATTGCTGTTTCATTTTTGGAGACTGTGTAGAGGGATTTTCTAACCTTAAAGGCCACAAGGATCACATCTCTTGTATTTCAACGTACATGTCCTTTTTTGACAGTTCCTGCTGCACCAGATCAGAAGCATCTGTGGACAACAACAATAAAATAGTAAAGAAAGAGGAGATTATTCTGGATTTTACATCATAACATTAAATATAACTACTAGGTGTGAAGTTGGGGAGGAAAAGGTTCCAAAGCTTAGTTGTCAACAGATTTGAACAAATCTCATCTCACAGTAGGATAGCTAAAGACAACCCATCTGCGCTTTATTCGTCCACTCTGCTTAATGGTTGATTCTGTTGTGCTCCTCACTCATGAGCTACAGTGTTGAGTGTTGTTAAAAGCTTTTACAGGTTGGCAGCATAATTACTAACTTACTCTGTTTGTGAATAACCCAACAGGAACCTGGCGTCATACAGTTCGCCCCCTACCTCTTAGCCCTGAGGTGTGTGTATGTCATCATTGCAGGTGTTTCCCTCCAAACCAACCTGAAGAACCCCTGCCATGGCAACACAATCACACACTATGTGGTCAACACAGGAAATGCAAATGCAAACACCTGAGTGAATACCTCAGGGAACAATTAATTTAAGGATTAGCATGAATGAAGTAATGTTCTGCTTGCTTGTTTAACAACATATAACCAGCTTGATTGTGTATGTTTTATTTAGTATACTTTGGATTACTCCTATAAGAAAATTTTATACATTAATGAAGAATCAGAAAAGTAGTCTTGGGGGAAAAAAAATAAGGGTTACATTTTTTTTAATATGGGCCTACAATCAATATAATTACATTTATTATATATAAGCCTAAAATGTATTGACTATTTGAATAATTCAGTCAGAGTGCTTACATTCTATGGTGTAAAAATCAGGTGTTATGTCCAAAGATCTGAATAGTGGCCTAAACTGAACTGCCTCAAGCAGAATGCTGATAACAGCATCTGTTGTCTTTGTTCGTTGAGGAGCGTTTGATAGAGAAATCAAGCAGTGTGTGCCTTGTGAGAGAGTCAGGGGACAAAGATTGATGAAAGGGGGGTTATGTGCATTGGCCGGCACAAACTAGTACTACCTTATCTCTGGACCCCAGTGGCCAATTGATTTGCTGTGGAATATAACTCATAAGCCACTGAATTGCCAGTCATTATCTTAAAGACAAGAGGCAAAGCCATTGTTCAAGAATACCTGTTTGCATTTTAGTTATTCTGTGATAAGCTTTTTCCAGATTTGAGATTTAAGAAATATGGGTTTGAAACATGAGGGTGAGTAAATGATAACAGAATTTTCATTATAATTGCGAGTTAGGCTATATTTCAGCACACATTCAGTCCTTAATGATCAACGTTTGAGAAACAATTTCGTTTTGAGCACCCATGAGAAATGCAAAAGAATTAGGTATAATGGGGGAGGGACAGATTCTTAGGTTTTGAGTGTAGCTGTAGGGTTGTGGATATAGGACTTGATATCCTGTGGGGTGTCCTTTAAGAGAAGGAAGCCTGGAGGATGTCTGCGCTGCAGGTGCCTAATCTAGACCCCTGAGCTGTCCATCGGAA
>NW_015539876.1:1209032-1221064 GCF_001515605.1 Sinocyclocheilus anshuiensis
TCGGAAGAGAGGAGTTCCTGAGTCACTGGGGCAACCGGCAGGTGCTTTAATAGGCCCAAGAATATTGGCTGACTCGCTCAGAGGCTGGATACTTTTGTTACTTGCTAAGCCTATTGGAGCATTAGCTTCTTGCTACATTGACTGTCATGTAAAAGTCAGCAGGGGCATCGCTTTCAGCATGGGTAGCTATATTGTCCCTTTTTGTGAGAAAGAATTTCCTCTGCTCCCCAATACCTGGATTTAGACCCAGGAAATCCAAATCATGTCAACAAAACATTTTCAACAAAAGTGACATCATTACGCTACATGCATATATTGTATAGACTTGTTAACAACTTTGGGAACACCACTGATAAATCTCTCCATTCTGCTCATTAGGGTGCGCTGAGAGTAATCTTAAACTACTTATACAAATGTTGTAATATTAACCATAAAGCACACAAGAAACAAATATTTGTAACATTACACCAGCTACCCAAAGTCAAAATGTTAAACTTTTGGTAATAGTCCAGGTAGTAAGTAGTTCCACCACGAGCTGTTGTTGGTAAAACATGATTTTTCTAAGTTGTAAATAAAACAAAAATTACTGGAGTATGTTTTGCAAGAAAATACTATTTCAGTGTGTCTAGTTTAAAATTTCATGTTCAGTTCAATGTGTTACTTGCCATTTCCTTGTAATTATTTTTCAATCTTAATCATTTCTGAGTGAAAATTGTTTCATCATTAATTTTCTCTTCTTTTAGATAGATTTTGAGGCTTTGTGTCATTCTTAGGCCTTTCATTGAGCATTTTTTTTGTCTTGTGGCATCTGTTAAGCCCACATTTCCACTGTTTGATTATTTAAGATGGGGTTAGAAGTCTCTGAACTCATTTGGACCAAGGCTACACTGGCAGAGAGAGAAATTAATTGTGTGTTAAGCAAAGTGGAATTAGCGGCTCGTGCTCAAATCTCTGCTCAGGACCGCAGCTTATCTCCCACCGATCCCCCCTTATCCTCGCTTGTTCTTAGAAACTTGTCATTGTCGACAGGAGATGATTTGGGCGATCTTTCGGGCCTTGTGTCTGTCTCTTTTGTAACCAAGGGGATTCCATCTTTTGTTCTCTCCTTGTCCCTTTTCACGGATCACCACAGATGCCCTCTTCATTCAGTGGATGACCCCTCACCAAGAGTCTACTGTAAAAGGAAAGGGGGTTAGAAAACAGAAACACTGACAGATAACAAGGCTATTTCATCAGGCCATGAACAATGTTGGTGTCCAAGCTTGTACGTGTTGATTTGACCCTAGGTACACTTAAAGTTGGTTCTGATATTCTTTGGGAAATGCCGATGTAGTGAAACTGTGGTAACACTTTAGTATAGGGACCAATTCTCACTATTAACTAGTTGCTTATTAGCATGCCTATTATTAACATATTGCCTGTTTATTAGTACTTATAAAGCACATATTCTGCATGACCATATTCTACATACCTAATCCTACCCAATACCTAACTTGAAATCAGATCTGTTTGTTCAGACAGTGTAGCTGTCATTTGTGAATAGAGGGGACAGAAAATTGGAAATTTTTCACCAGTTCATGTCAATCATGACATCTTGCTGCTGTGCTGAACTCATGAGGTGCATCTTAAGCATTATTGTACTATTTACTGTACATATTAATGCATATGCTCTCTCCAAAACTTTTAATTTTAATTGGATTTCAAACCAGGTTTGTTAAAATTTCTGATTTCACGTTGTTTTATGCTGTTCAGAGTTCAAACAAATGAAGAGATTTGACTCAAATACACCAAAAAGATCTGATTTTTGCTGCCCTCGATTGGACTCATCCATTAAAATGTTTAAATCTAATTAACTTTTTCACAAGTAGTAAATCTAGCATCTCACAAAAACCTATGTTTTTATACAATATATTCTATATTTTTTGTAGATTATAAATGATTTCAGACTTGTAGGATTTTATAGGATGTCAAATTGCAAGCATGTTTAATGTGCCATTTAGTCTTTGCAGCACGTCTTTGTTATTTTACATTCATTTTACGTTCATTCCAGCTTCATCTCTAGCGTATTAGTTCTAAAGTCAATGTGGGGTTAAAGTTGGTTGCTAAAGGTAGCTTGTGTTGTCTGGCCATCTGTCTCCTCAAATGTTACAGACTCATTGAAGTCTGCAGAAACAAAATTAAAATGGCTAAACAATTACCCCTCAACAGCTTGTTAATGATTTTATAGCTCAGGGAATGACACCCTCAGAAATAAAACTACAGGATCCCCACAAAAACCTTACATGGCTGTAAATATGTATTAACCAGAAAATGGGCCTTGTTTAGGACCATTTAAAGGAGACAAAAGCTGACATTACCACAAAAGACAGAGATGCAATAAGAAAAGAGGAGTTTCTACTTAGCTAATGAGTTGCCCCATAGAGATGTAAAGAGGTGGGTCTTTAGGGAAAGCGAAGGCCTGATAGACTGTAAAGTGTGTGAAGCTTGAGCTGTACATGGACTGGCTGTTGTCTGAATGCTAATTTAGCCCAGAATAGTCATGTTTCTATGTGAGTTTATTGTAGTGTGGTAGGGGAAACTTTTCAATCAGGCAATTGAGAGAATAAGCCTTTGTTACTTTTTTCCCTCCTTCTGGCATTTTGGTTTCAAAGAGGTGCCCCTTTACTCAAGAAACCTTCAGAGGCAAGCAATGGGGAAAGTGGGGAAACTGTGCTCTCACAGACCCTCCATGGGCTAAAGGACCTCACAAGCACTTTACTCATTTCAGGATAGCACTTTTACCTCATTTTACAAAGAAGTGGCCAACTATATTGCGAAAGTACACTTCAGTTCACCTTAAATGAGCAAATATACTCATTAAAAAAATGCAAGACAAATCCTTGTAAGAGAAATACATTCATTATTTTTGTATTGAGATCTGCAATGTTTGAAGAAAATTGTGAACAAGCCATCGGTTGCAGTAATGCATATATTTTTTAATCTTCTTTATTTTCCTCTGATTTTTGCTTTGAGCAACCCTTCATAATAAAGGATATTAACAATAATTCTCCATAGTAATTGTCCAAAAATAAAACAGTACAACAACCGTCTATCTTTTCATGTCAATGTGTATGGCATATATAGCTGAGGAAAAGGATGTAAGGATATATGTGAACAACTTCCTCTAGTTATTATGGTACATCCAAAGCTATTATCTTATTCAAGTGCAAAACAGTGTCTCTTACTACAACAATACTTCAAACAATAGCATTGTTTTCAAAGACAATGTTACCATTTTAAAAAGGACTACAGAGTAAAAAAAATAATAATAAAATAAAACAAAGATCCTAGAATAGAGAGACCTACTCGAAGGCAATTAAAATGTTTGTCTTGCCACTGGTGACATAAATTGTTAGTCCAAAATTTTTAATCTAGCTACCACAGTAAATACCATATATTTGTATATCATGTTTTCTTCTGACAATGTAAACCTTAATAAGATGTCATTTGAAATAGGGATTTGATATTTTACACTGTAATGTTCTATAAATCTCAAACAGGCTGTTCAGATCCCTCATTGATCATGAGCAGCATGGAAGGTGTTTCCTAACTCAATGTTTCTTAGTCCGAAACGCTATTGATATTAGCATTTTAATACTGTGAAACTACCAAAGGATCAGAGTGGGAGGTCGGAGAGCAGTTACTTTACAGAGACCCATCCACCCATCACTATTCTGGGATGTCTGTTGGTTTGTCTCTGCATTTTAGATTAGTTCAGTTGGGCTAATGTGTCACACACATACAAACCTGTAATACCCCAAATGGCCAAGGTTCCACTGCGCTCAGCTCAGGTTTTTATGTTTGCTGTACTGTTAATTACAACCTTTTATCACATTGTGTTGGCTGAATATAAAGGCTGGCTTCAGACCTCTTGAGAGAGGCCAATCCCTTAAATCTTGCAGCCCAATAGGCAGAGCAGGTGAGACAGATGCGGGACGGGGTCCAAGCTGCTCTGTCTGTTTGCCATCCCGATCCCCTCGGTCAACAAACCTCTCTATTTCTCTCTATCATGCCAACAATGATACTGGAACATGTCTTTGTTGCTGACGAAGACTGTGTAGCATATCTCACAAGATTTGACTTTAGGTTTGTGTTTGCTCATCAGTTGTATGTGTACTCTGCTTTGGACTCTTACATGGGCTCCATTTCAAGACTGTTGCAATGTTTGGACTGGCTGATTAGCATCAACAAAAAGCAGTGAAATTACTTTTTTGCAACACGTCAAAGAAACCTGATACTACAAGTTGAAAAGTACCAAGAATGTTTCTTTCACTGAACAAAATTGAATAATCAGTCTTTATATATTCTCTGAGCTGAGAACTGATATCTTTTAACAAATACTGGAAGCAAATTACATTTGTTTCTTATTAATGGTTGATAAATACTCTTTGTTTGCTGCTATACCTATTTTGCAATGGTGCAGCACCATTACTGAATCTACAGCATTAAAAAAAAGAGTTGCGGTGGCTCATATGACAACATATAGTTAAATATATTTAAGATATATAAGATAATTAACTATTAACTACGACTTTTGCCTCAATAAACTCCTAATTACTGCTTAGTAAGGTAGTTGTTAAGTTTAGGTATCGGGTAGGACTAGGGATGTAGAATAATATGGTCATGCAGAATATGTGCTTTATAAGTACTAATAAATAGCCAATATGCATGCTAATAAGCAACTAGTTAATAGTGAGAATTGGTCCCTATACTAAAGTGTTACCAAAATGACTAATAAATAAAATATGTTGCTTGTATTTCTATTAATATATCTTTACAATTCCAATCCACATAACACTATCCTAACAGCAAAAAGACAATACACTTTAATTTTCAGTAGCCAATGATTTTATTTTAAATTTATTTATTTTATTTTAACCTACATTACTATTCAAAAGTTTGTGCTCAGTAAGATTTTTAAAAATGTTTTTGTAAGAAATCTTTTATTCTCACCAAGGCTGTATTTATTTGGTCAAAAATACTGTAAAACTGTAATATTGTGAAATATTTTTTTATGATAAAATAACTGTTTTCTATTTTAAAATATTTGTTATGTCATTTATTCCCATGATGGCAAAACTGCATTTTCAACAGCCATTACTCCAGTCTTCAGTGTCACATGATCCTTCAAAAGTCATTTTAATATGCTGATTTGGTGCTCAAGAAAAAGCAAAACAGTTGAAAAAAAATAAAAACAGTTGTGCTGCTTAATATTTTTGTGCAAACTGATACATTTTTTTTCAGAATTATTTGATGAATAGAAAATTATTTGATGAGAATAAAGTCTTTTTTGTTCTTTGGTCAATTTAAGATATCCTTGCTAAATAAAAGTATTTAAAATGTACAAAATTGTATATACAACATATACAAAAATGATTCCAAATCATGGAACCAAAGTATTTCTTTCATACTCATAAAGAGCAGTTCAAGGCCAGATACTGATTTTTAAGGGTGACTTTTGAGGCCAATACGATTCTGTCGTACTTTTAAATGATGTCAGGCATTCCCTCCTGATGATTTTAACACGTACAGAAAAGAAAAGAAAAAAGCAGCTTCCTGATTAGCACGTTTCTCACGACTTGGTCTCAGGATTTTACCATGTACATGGCCAGAAATCAAAACTGGAGGAAGAACGGTCCAACCGATCAACCAATCATCTTCTTGTTGGGAAATAAGAAAGCCACAGGTCTTTAAAAAATCTTGAGTAACACTCACCAGGGGAGATGGGTGTGAGTGTTTGCAAAAGGAAGCTGTTTCATCACAGGCTCTTGGCCTCAAGGTGTGAAACATTAACACCCCCTAAAGTGGATGTTGTCAGTAGTTAGAATGTAGATTTACTGCACACTTGCGTACACCCAGGGCTCATTAGTTCTGGTTTACTCAGAATCAGCATTTACAAAGTCAGGTTACAGTTTTTATGCTTTTTCCTGGTCACACAAGAGGAACATAATAGCATTTGACCACTAAAATTACATACACATTTCAACCGCCTTACCAATTTAAAAATGAATTTACAAGGCAGGACATGGTTATTTTTTAGCATGATGCCTAAGATCACAGTTGACAGGCAAGAACAGCAGGGTCCTTGTTGAGCGGAATGGCCTGCAGTTTGCAATCAGGGTGTGTTCACCTCAGGTCAGTGCCTCTCCCTACCATACATTCTGATGGAGCCCCAGGAGGTGAGCTTTCCTGACAGGCAGCCCATGACAGATCAGTCCTGTTATTGTCATGCAGCTTTGCCACAGGTTGAGCTGGTGGGAGGTCGCTATACTCTGCCTTAAGCAACAACACTCAGCCTATGCAGATCCAACAGCTTATTTTGTAATTTTGCATGTCTTCTGCTTCCTCACAGCTGATGTCCTGTATGGGGTAACATAACGAACATACAATGCGGTTAAAGGCTAACATTTGGATGGCTAAAATGTGCTTACAATTGAGTAGACCAAAATTTCGGAAGACTTTTTGTTGTACTGAATTAACTGACAGTCACCACTGATAAGCTACCACTAAATATATTAGAAACTGAATTTGCCTTAAAGTTGCTTTGCAACAATTTGTATTGTGAAAAGCGCTATACAAATAAACTTGAATTGAATTGAATTGAATTGAATTACTGCATCAAACTATAATCATATTGGTAACACTTTACAATATTGTTATTTTAGTATCATTGAAATACTCTTATATTTTTTAATGAAAATTTATTTTTATGCTTTCTGTTTTTATTTTAATTAACTAGCAATTATCTTGATTAACGTTAAAGGTAATCCAAAAATGAAAATGATGTCAAAATTTACTCACCCATATCATTCCAAACCTGTATGTTCATGTTCATGTTCATGTTCATGTTCTTAAAATATATATATATATATTTTTTACAATAAATTATGTATTTTGAATAAACATGAATTAGCCAAGAACAACAGTATATTTATAAATTAACATTCATAAATTAATGATTAATAAATCAAGATTAATAAATGCTTTTAAAATGTTATTTATAGTTAGCTTGTGTATTAACTAATTAAAAATTTTTTAATTTAACCTGTAAATTATTACCATCACATTTATCCAGACATGAAGCTATTTTAGTATTTACACTTGAAAGGTAATAACCTTCTCTTTCCTAAGTCTATGTGAGCCAAATTTATGTTCTCACTTCATCAGAGGTTAACTTTTGCTCAGGGCACATAAGACCTATAAAAGTCTTGGTACTCCATTGCTGTTGGACATGACAAATTTTATTTTCTGATCGCTCCTCTCGTCGTAGCTCACACATCATTGTAAATTCTTTTCATCCGTCCAGCGTGGGTCCCTTGAGTGTCCTTTAAAAGTCTGAATACAGCCAGAACAACTGTATGAGCATAAGTGTCAACCCCCATAACACAAGACAATAGAGCCTTCAACAACCCAAGCTGTCTGCGACTCCTTGTTCAGCTTACTTAAACTTGGTCTCCAGTGCCCTGGCGGTTTCGTGGCCCTATCCTTTTATTTTCAAATACAGGTGACATCACTGGTGCCAGTGCAGCCTTATTCATTTATTGCATGTCTAACCTGGTAGGCTGGGTGACTCATTAGGTCTTTAAGTGAGTGTGTGGGGTGCTGAGGTCATGTGAGTGAGGGGTGATTTACCCTCACCCTCTGACAGCACCTGCATGAACTCATTTATGACTCAGCTTTCAGCCCAACCTTCCACAGATTGCTAGATGACCTCACGGCCACAGACGGCTTATGTTTATGGTATTGGGTGAGAGCGGTTAGCCTCCCTGTCTGGGCACATTGGCTTCCAACTCTGAAAAAACAAAGCAAAATCAAAAATAAAATCAATTTGGTACTAACTATACCACTTTCATTACCCAGAGGCCATGCAGAATTTTGGGACGAATGATGCTAAGAGGTCAAAAGTCGAGTTGCGGATCCAAAACTATGTCAATATTGAATTAGAAAAAATATTAGTGGCTATTTTTTAGCTGCACAGAGAAGTGGAAATTGGTTGTAATTTATTATTTTTGTAGCATACCCTTTTTTGAGCAGCCAATAACAATGTAAAATAGGAGAAAAGGCCACCCAAAAAGGAAAATTCTCTCATTATTTACTCATATTTACCCACCCTCATGTATATGACTTTCTTTCTTCAGATGAACACAAATGCAGATTTTTAGAAAAATTATACATCTCTATGAGATCATATAATGCAACTGTATGTGAACGCCAAACGAACACAGCGGTAGTCCATACGACCGAGTTGATCAATTGTCTTTTGAAGCAAAACGATAGTTGTGTGTCAGAGCAAAATGCTAATATTTTGAACTTTTTAAAATATTCGCTTCGTTGTGAATCTCACACAAGAAGTGACGTGGAAGCACTGAGGACGTCACTCCTTACTTGAGTTCCACAAAGCGATTATATCACGCTTCAAAATATGCTGAAGTTTATGTCAAGCACGAACTCATGATTCTTTAACATATGACAGTTAAGTATAATTAAAAAAACATTCATATTTTCTTACTCCAATCATTTCACGTCAGAAGACAGAAGACTCACTTTGTGTGTTTTAGAAGTGGCAACTTTGAAGGTCCCATATACTTGCATTTATATGGACTCACAGATATGGCTTATTTTTCTAAAATCTTCGTTTGTGTTCATCTGAATAAGAAGAATCATATAAATCTGGGACAGCAAGAGGGCGAGTAAATTATGAGAGAATTTTTCATTTCTAGGTGAAGTATGCCTTAAAATATATTTATGAACAGATCATTTATGTATTTTATTATCACAGGTTATTAAGATTATAACAAGACGGATGCTATTCCTGCCAGACTTTCATTCATGTGACTAACTGTCCAAATTTATTTGCACTTAATATCATATGATGTTCACAGTTCAGATGACAAGATAAACATTTCGCTTGGTTCTGACATATATTGCCTATAATGGGTCGACATACCTCATGACTTCATTGATGTCTGTGTTGTTAGTGTGACTGCTGAACCGAGAGGTCAGAGTTCACTCTTATCATCCACTTGCATGCTTGCAGCTGACTGGGAGCTTCTTTATGAGCAATATCAGTGGCAGCAGGCCCTGCGATAGTTGTCGGAGAGTCAAAGGCTGAGGTTGTTCAGTTGATCACACACATAAACACACACGCACACCCTCACTGGGCCTTCTTTCTGTCTTTCCCACAGTGATAGTGATCTAGAGCATGCCATAAAGGCCGGCCGTAGATCAGAGAAAACAACAAAGGGACTCCTCGCTCCCTCCCCGACCGTCTCTCGGGAGTGGTGGCTGGGCCGTAGGGGCTGATAAGGGAAGCCTGGCGCCTTGCCACTCCCACCGGTCCCACACATACTGGCCCATTGCACCTGATATACAGTATGCTGTTTCCTCATATTTGTACAGGTGATCTGTTAGACAATGCTATGATGTTCAGATTCGTCAGAAACAATAACAACACAGATTAACTGAACTGAAAGGTCAAGTTGAAATGATATCTCCATTGTTCTATAATACTGCATTTTCGTATGGTTTCATATAAACTCTGTAGGTGTGTGTGTGTGTGTAGGAGTATGTTCATTTAAGGCAGGATGTTTTGAGGAACTGGTAATTACAGACAGTAATCTCTGTGATTGTCTTTACTGACAAACGTGATTGTTTAACTGGGTGTAAACTACCCATGACAATCATACCAGGATAAACATCTCTCTCTTTGCGTCAGCATTTTGCTGTTCACTCTAACACATGCTTTGCAAGTTATTATCGCGAACAAGCTATTATAAAAATGAAAATAAAACTAAAAACAAGAATTTATAAAAAGAAGAGAAATGAGAGTAAACTATTGGTCACACTTTATTTCAAGGTCCAATTCTCGCTATTAACAAACCATTAACTATGACTTTTGCTTCAAAAAACTTCTAATTTGCTGCTTATTAATAGTTAGTAAGGAAGTCGATAAGTTTTGGTATTGGGTAGGATTAGGGACGCAGAATATGGTCATGCAGAATATGTGCTTTATAAGTACTAACAAACAGCCAATATGTTAATAATAGTCATGCTAACAAGCAAAAGTTAATAGTGAGAATTGGTCCCTATACTACAATTGGCCCCTATACTAAAGTGTTACCTAACTATTAATACTAGTGCTCTACAATACATACACAACCATTCAAAAGTTTGGGTTCAGTAATTTTTTGTTTGTTTTTTGTTTTGTTTGTTTAATTTAATAATTAATTAATTATTCAAATTAATAATTATTTAAATAATAGAAATCAATTAAATAATAAGTTAATGAATTAATTTTCAGCAAGGATACATTAAACTGGTCAAACATTACAGCAGAGACTTTTACATTACTACAAAAAAAAAAAGAAGAAAAATCTATTTAAAATAAATGCTGTTCTTTTGAACTTCAGTTTTGCCATCACAGGAATAAATTACATTTTAAAATAGTTATAAAACATTAAACAATATGTATTATTTTAAGTTGTATTAATATTTCCATTACTAATAAAAAGCAGCCTTGATGAGCATAAGAGACTTCTTTCAAAAACATTCCTCTCAACCTCAAACATTTAAACTATATTGTACAAATAAAAATTAAAGAGAAATACAGAGAAAATTACTTTAGCTTTCATATTTTTAATCAAGATTGATTCAATTAATCTTCCAAGCCTTACTTCTCCCAAAAACAGCTGTTACACCCCTCTAAATTACCCCCAAAATTATAATTATATAAAAATAAATAAAATAACATGCTTTAAAAATGCTAATGCTTTATAATTTAATTACTGTTACAATAGTCTATATATGATTTAAATCAGATATTATGTTGGACAGGATATGATGTAATCAAGCTTGAATCAATCTGGATATTCTAGACAAAACATAAGAATAATTATATTCCATTTACTCATCAATTGTATACTGCTGTTACTGTGCAGTTAAAGGTGGCACTTTTACAACTACCATCCTGAGGGAAGATGTGTGCGAAATCTGGGGCAAACTCGTGCTCCACCAGGCGTGTCTCCTCACGGATGACACACCGCTTCAGATAAGCTGTCAGCATGCTGACACACACACATACACACGCTCACTCTCACATTGTATCTTCAGCAGCTCTCACCAACTGAAGGCTGACGGCGACAGACAAGCGTTTCATTCCTCCTTTTTTCAGCCATTGTATGACGGGTGCAAACGCTCGGGCCACAGAAGGTTCAATACACAGGTGCCCGGTCCCATGTCTCCTAACCCTACCCGATACTTTATCTTCAACTTTTTGATTGTTTCCTTCATTTTTATTGAAAATAAATGCGTTTCTGATGTGATATGAGATTTGAAAAGGAAGAAAAAAAGTTCGGTAAAAGGCGGATTCGATCACGTCAAAAAGACCACGCGCTTTACCATCTACGCCACCGCAGCTGATGATTTAGTGCTGTCTTTTATAGTGCTGACTATCCCTATAACACATTTGTGGGTGGAGCTACTGTAAATAGCCTCTATCAACAAGGCGGGCTATTTGCACTTAGTGTAAATAGACACTCCAGGAAAAAAAATCCATAGACGCTTATAATGCGTGTATCTGGCAACTCGACTGAGGCTGAGCCCGCGTCCTCAATCACAACTCACTCAAGGGACGAGGCCATGTAACGTAACCTTTTCACGCTGATAATATATATATTTTTTAAATCCAAATAGCTTGCTGAAATACTTATGCGGCCGCCTCATCTACGTCAGCCATGCTGATCATGACCTGTCCCGGTGACCCTGATCGTGCCTGACCTGCCTTCCGTTTCCACTATACTCCTTCCGTTTCCACTATACTCTCTCTCACACATACAAACATTCTTCTCTTACATACACATATTTTCTTCAGACATACATTTATGTATACATGTATGTATGTATACATTCTATATATATATATGTATGTGAAAGGAGAATGTATGTGTGTGTGAGAGTAGAAATGTATGCATGTGAAAGGAGAATATAAGTGTGTG
>NW_015539876.1:1221268-1236877 GCF_001515605.1 Sinocyclocheilus anshuiensis
CACACACACACACACACACACACACACACACACACACACACACACACACACACACACACACACACACACGTATTGTATGTGTTGTTGTTGTCTCTGTGTACTGGAAGCTTCTGTCACCAAAACAAATTTCTTGTATGTGCAAACATACTTGGCAATAGAGCTCTTTCTGATTCTGATCAAAATTTGCCTGTTCAAACAAAAACAAACAAACAATAAATAAATAAAACAAAACTCCAGATCCAGACCCTGCTACATACATACATACATAAATCCCTTCAAATACCACAATTCAAATTTATGTTTTATAAAAAGTCTGCTTTTACAGTAAAATAACAAACAAAAACATACATACAAACAAACAAAACATACATATAAACAAACAAACAAAGCTCACATATCAAAACCCTGTTGTGTAAAAATGTATTTATTTTGTAATAAAATAAATAAATAAATAAAGATAGATCAATCCTAGTGCTAAAAGATTGTATTTTTTTAAGTGAAAATAAATAAATACATGAATGAATGAATGAATGAATGAATAAAGCAAGATCACGAACCAAATTCCTTTTATTTAATTTTATTTGTGCATATAATACATGAATACACTTTACTGTGCACTGTGTGCAACAGAAAGCGATAAAGAAACTCAGCTCCACTCCTTAGGCCCGGTTCATGTCCCCAACAAGAAGACTGAGTAGGAGGGTGGGAGAGAAGAGAGGAGGAGGAGGAGGGGAGGGATGGGGGGGTTATTGGCGTGAAAATGTTCTTCGGAAGTCATAGTTCCAGGCGACGCGCTTTTGGCAGCCCCCTCCATTTCCTGTGTGCGGCCGACGTGGGGCAGGGCGGTCGCCGGGAGAGTGCCAGAGGAGAAAGCGAGGGAGAGAGAGAGAGCGAGGGTGGGAGGAGAGGGGGAGAGTTCAGCAGAGAGCAGCACTTTCCCACAGTCTGGGGATTTGACACATGGCTCTCACACATTCCACAGCCTGTGGCCGGTGGGGCCTGAGCCAGTACTGAGCTTCAGAAGCACAGCCTGGCGGAGGAGAGGAGAGGAGAGAGAGGGAGGGGGGTTGTGGCAAGGGTACGTGTGTGTGTTTGGAGGGGTGGTGTTCTGTGGAGATACGGAGGGAGGGGTGTGTGTGTAACCCATGTTGTGCTCTTAACCCTCTCTCATCCAGGGTGAGTGTACAAGTGTGTGCGAGCGTGTCTGTGCGTATTTTTAGACCTGCTGAAGTGAATAGAGTCTGTCTGGTGTGGAGGAAGGAAACTATAGCTGTCTTGTTTATTTGTACCGAGAGGAAGTGTGTTTAAATGTAGTAAATGACTTTCTAATGACACTCAACAAAATGTCTTGAACTCAGCTGTAGTACTGGACAGATGAACGTGTGATGGCCACAAAATGAAAATGCAGTTATAATCAAGTTGGATGTTTGCGTACAGTCTTCATCTATCTGTCCTAGTATACAGTATGACAGAAACAGTACTGATATTTCAATTATTCAGAACATGTCACACACTGCCACTGACTTTCAAAGCAAGAGCAACACCTTGGCCATTTGTAGTCCTATTAACATGTGAACATGCTGGACAAAGACAAGATACAATAGATAGATAGGTACAATTTCAGTCAGACTACACTGTCAGAATAGAGTAATTGCTTTAGTCTGATTGATACTGAACTTGCATGTACTTGCATGTAAACTGTCTGCATAGTCTGATCAAGTAGACTGCTTTCTGAAAAGGGCTTATCCAATCTATACATAAAAAATGTCTATATTAAGTTGAACACTACAGAAAAAATTATTTTGGGGTCAGTGAGATTTATTTTTACGGTAATTAATACTTTTATTCAGCAGAAATGCAATTAATCGTTTAAAAGTGACAGCAAAACATATATAATGTTACAAAATATTTCTATTTCAATAAATGCTGTTCTTTTCAACTTTCAATTCATCAAAAATGTGATCATGTGATACTGTCAAAAATTCAGCCTGGGCATCACATGAATAAATTGCATTTAAAATCTATTAAAATGGAAAACAGATATTTTAAATGCTATTTCGTAATTGTACTTTTGTTACTGTATATTTTTTAATCAAATTAATACAGCCTCGGTGAAAATATGAGACTTATTTCAAATATAACATGACCTGACTTTCAGATATTGTGATTGTGTCATCAAATAATTCCTATCCAGACAAAAATATTCATGTCTGACAAAATGAGTCACGCAACGCCCACTTTTGACATCAGTGAGTACAACATCCTGTGCCGTTTCCCCCTCTCCATCTGTTAGACTAATCTAGGATGAACATCAAGGAGGTCTTCACTCCACTGTGACTGTGAAAGTGCATGAAACAGGTGACTGTCTGGCACTATCATTAAGAACACTTGCTCACTTTTTGACAGAATCTTCAATAAATCTACACAAATGATGTGCTTTTGGTGACAAAGCGGTGAACTGCAGTGGAATTGCTGATCTTGTCATGCCACTGTTGTGCTGTTTTCGGTTTCTCCCAAGCAATCTTTGTACATAGCTTCTTCCCTCCTCCTCTCTATGACCAGGCTTTGAAGTGGCAGCCAAGGCCACGTGGCCCTGCCTCTTCCTCTCCCCTGTGCCTCCTAAATAAACGTTCTGCATGGTGTGATTTTAAAGGAACGAGGAGGTCACCCTCTTGGCAATTAGAATCTCAGCACGGAAAAGCAGGGCTTGGGAAACTAAAAACTGCCTTCACAGACGACAGACCACCCATTAGCTTTGATTTAAAACATGGGTTAAGAGACGACAAGAGGGGGAAAAAGAGAAACTGGAAGGAGACACCCGAGCAGGAAGGGAGTAAAAAGTTGGGCGGGTGGCAGGGTGGGGCGGTTGATGAAAGGGGGCCAAATCATTTCTTACTTGAGTGCCCGTCTGCAATGGGGCTCAACTGAATCACAAATTGGCAATTAAGCGAGGCTCCTGAACCTTCCTCTTCCCCCCCTGGTCAGGGTCAAGATGAAAACATCTCCAGATGACCGGGCAAGCCTGGCCCTGGGAGAAAAATGTATAAGAGGGTTGGAAATCAGCTTGGTGCTAATTCTGTGTGCCCTAAAACAGCAACAAAGGCAGGAAACGGAGGAAGGGGCTGTACCCCTTTCTTACCTCTGACACAGTAACTCTTGGATAATTAGGAGCCGCTTTTGGAGTCAAACCTCCTGTCATCACGCTCAAGAGATCTTCTCCTTTCCATTGCGACTTTGGCTTCTGCCTCCTTTAGGATCAAAGAGCATGAGTGAGGAAACAAACCTTCAGCATTACAGTACTATTACAGTAAAATAAGTATGAATTTTCTAGCCATAAGCCCCCGACTCGTCTAAGCACAAAGTGGATTACCCTGTACCAGTCACAAGAAGCACTAGCTCTCCCTGCTTTTCTTCTCCTCTTTCTCCCAGGATGGATCAGAGATGTTGAGGGTCTTTGATCTATGGGTGAGATGTTTTGCTTGTCGAAGCGGGCGTCAGGCGGTGCACCCCCTCCGCACACTTACACCCTCATCAACCCCATCCGTTCTGTTCTCGGTGTGTGTGTTTGAACATGGTGGATTAGTGGCCCCTTGAGTTCTGCTAATGAAGGTTCCCGTTTGATCTGCAGAGCCCCAATTACCCTGCACAGGATCACCCATTAAAGCAGACCTTATAGTGACCCCACATTTCTCAAACCAAGCATCACAGTGACGGTCAGTCTTATTGATTGTTGTTATTTGTTAGTTCATTAAATAATTTCACAATTTGTGCCTCCAATGCTGTTTTTGTATTAAATGGACAGTTCTTCCAAAAATGAAATTATTCTGTCATTATTTACTCAGCCTCATGTTGTTCAAAACTCATATGGGATTTTTTCTTCGGTGGAACACAAACGAAGATATTTTAATAAATATTTTAGCTGTTCTATCTATACTATGAAATTCACTGGTACCAAAAACATTCAAGCTCCAAAAAAGACTGTAGTATAGTACTGAATAGTAGCATGAAATGAATCCATACACTGAGGGGGAAAAATGTAAACATTCCTAAATCAGGATAGATTTACTTGAGATGCAAAAACGCAACTCAATTCAAAGAAAAAATGAAATAATTTTTCTTACCCCATTGGCAGATATCTGTTCTTGTTAGAGGATAAAATCACTTAATTTTGATAATTTTGTCTGAAAACAAGACTTAATATCTTATGTGATTTTGTATCTTAAGTAAATGTGTTTTGATTTATGAATATATATTTTTAGATATTTTATATTGATTTAAGTTTAGATTTTTTACTGGAAAACAGGACAAAAATACTAAGAATATCCTTTTTTTTCTTTTCTATTTTTTTTTTTTTAGTGTACAAATTTATATTTGAAGGTACAGTGCAACCAAAACTGACAATGAATGTTTCGCCTGTTTTGTCCATACTATGAAAGTTATTGGTACCTAGAACTTTCAAGCTTCAAAAATGACTTAAAGTAGCATGAAATTAATCCATACAAAACAATATTTAAATGGACAGTTCACCCAAAAATTTAAATCAATGTTCTTCCAAACCTGTATGACTTACGTTCTTATGTAGTATTTATTTATTTACTTAATTATTTATTTGGACCCTAATGACTTTCATGTATGGACAAAAACAGTTGATTTTTTTTTTTTTAAATATCTTTTTTGTTCCCCAGAAAAACGAAAGCCATATGAATTTGGAACAACATGAGGGTGAGTAAATAATGACAAAATCTCTTTAATGCGTATACAAGCATACAATTGTCTAAAGATCTTGCTATGTGGGCAGCTGTCTTTGACGGAAAGAATTGGCTATTTTGTTTTCGCCAATCTGACCCCTGTCCAAACTTATGTAAATATTTAGTAAAAGGGAAGGAAATCTATTCTGACATGCCGGGAAGAATCAAGCGTGTGAATGCTCAAATTGTATGTGCCCTGAGTAAGTTTTCATATTTGATAATAAGGAACTCCTTGTATATGTGTCTGTCAGTCCGTGTGTTGGTCTTTATTTTGGCCTGAGTGTATCTTCGCAAGTAGGCATGTGTGGGTGTGCAGAGTTTGCCATAAGGAGAAGGTACCTGGGAGAATAGCTTCTCAAACTTCCTTTGTATGAGTGAGCTCCGTGTCTGTGTGAAAAAAAGAGAGGGAGAAAGAGAGCATGTAGCTCTGGGATAAGAGTATCTCTCTTGACCTCTGCCTCCTAATTCTGTTTTGGAGGAGTATTTAGACATTCACAAAGAAGACACCAGGGAAACGTTCACCAACACACACATTTTATGGCTGCTTCTCAAACAGGTGCCTCAAAACATACTCAGTAGCATTTAAAAATGGAATAAATATGAATTACATAAATCAGACGAAATGGCTTTGTAAAATGTAGCAGTAACTGTGTTGCTTGCGTCTTGAGGAGGATGGTGAGGCAGCGTAACACAACACATAGCTTGATAGAAAGGGTGAAAATATATGAGTTGTGAGACTGTGGATGGGAACTTGGGAAGAGATGGAAGAATACTACGGGCAGATGGATTGATTTCTGCCTCCGTCAATTTTACACATCATACTATAATGCATACTATAATAACAGTGAATCCTTGAATATAGTTCTGTTCCAAAACCTAGCGAGCTGTTTCACTGTTGAATTTATAACCATCATGGAACCTCATAACTGTACGATTTGGACACTCTACCATTTACCATCTACAATTTAACACTCCACATTGGTAGCAACTTCAGATTTTGAACAGAAGACTGCTTTCATTGCTTTTGATTTAGTTGCATCAGCATGTTGCTAAGCTAATTGTGTGATACTTTAATACACATAAAATACAGAGCACACATAAACATTTACTAAATTACACTGGACATTTATGCTGTAATATTTTTTACTTTCTACTTTTTCTATACTTCAGTATACTTTAGTATTGAATTAAAAACAAAGAAACAAACAAAAAACAAAACAAAAAACTACTAATTTCAAGTTGTTTATTATAAGTGTAGAAACAATATATTTTAGGTTTATTGCAAAATATTTAGATGTATAGAAATTTGTGTTTGCAATACTTAAAGGGAGGGGGTGGCAAAAATAAAATTGGAAATCTGGCAAAATTTGTTTGCTGCATTTCTCTGATTGGATGGGTATGTCTCTGCAGGATCATGGGTAGTGTAGTTTTTCACAAGGAATTGCACTGATAAACAGTTTTCATAAAATTCAGTGGAAATAATAAATACTGATAGCTTGTACATCATCACGTAACAATCTTGGAGCTCAAGGTAGGTCTGCCATTAAGTTATGATTAAAAATCAATATGCTTATAGAGAAAATGAAAAGGATTTTTACTTCCAAACATTCCAAAAATGTATTTTTTTGCCCATTCAAAGATAAACAGTGAATCAAAAATGCTTGGACTTGCTAACCAAAATGACTCACACTGAGAAGGGGGGAAATGGAGGGTGAATGGACGGGAAATGAGAGATGACATACTCGTCCCTCTTCTCAAGGGCCACTACAACAGTGAGCCAGTGTATGTGCGTGTGTGTCCAGGCCCTGGGGGGCCCTATCTACATGCCAGCGGGAGCCTGTTTGCCTCTGAAAGCATGCGCGGCACTCCCTGGAGAGGCCCCGGCAGTTTGTTGTGTGATCTTATCTGGCGCGTGCCTGGGCCGCCCTTTCCCACACTCTGCACGCTGTGCTGTCAAGCATGAAGTGGGGGAGGAGGGGGGGAAAGAGGTAAAAAGGCTCCGGACTGTCAACATTACATGGACTTGACAGCCGTGACATAAGCCCCACACCCAAACTTTTCAATCATCAGTACACTTTCTCTATATAACAGCATCTCTGTTGCGGTACTCTTCTCCACAGTGTGCCAACCCCTGCTCTCCACAGGAGAAGCACCCCTTCAATCAATCCGTTCATTCCCCCCTTTCCATTCCTTACAGAAAGCAGCTTTTTACCTCCTTGTGCTTTTCAATTTAATTCCATATCTTATAGGATTAAGTCCCCACGGTGCCGCTGCCATCACAGGGGAGTATGGAAACATTTCTGACATATTTGAGAGATCAAACGGTCTAACATAGGAGGGTTTATAGTATTGTGGCATACTGATGTGCCACTGCAGAAGAACCAGATTGCTATATTGAATACGATAGAGATCTTAGGGACCTCAAACACCTCCAAAATTATAATTTCATCCATATTTTATATGTGTATTTATTTTTATATATTAAATAGGTGTACATTTAATTTGTTCACACCGTATCCAGCCTTATATGGTAGCATTAAGAATTCAACTACACTGTAATGAGTCTAGAGTGAAGGGGGAGGTAGATGAGTGTGGGAATATGACAGGTTGTCTTGTAGAGTGTGCCGAGGGCTGCAGCAGAGTGAAGGTGTATACAGGGAGAGCTGATGAGACTCTGGGTCAAGATCTCTCTGCCCTTCTGTCTCCTCCAGGGGCTACGGTTGCCTCCACAGCTGGGGAGGATCAATACTCTCCATGTTCTCCTTTCACTATTAAACCCAGTTAAAAAATGATAAAGATATAAGGATAGAAAGAAAGGTGAGAAGAAAGTAAGGATGGAAGATCAGACGAAAGAATGGAAGGAAGGTTGGACGGAAGCAATGGATAGGCAGAAAGAAAGAAAGAATAAGGAAGGATGGAAAATCAGATAAAGGAAGTAAGGAAAGACTGAGGGAAAGAAGGAAGGAAGAAATGGACAGGCAGACAGAAGACGAAAGAAAATAATTAAAGAAAGAAGAAGAAAAATGAAGGAAAAAACACAAACAGTAATGAATGAACAAATAAACATCAAAAGAAAGAAGTAATGAACCAAGAAGGGCAGGAAAAAAGAAAGAAAGAAAGAAAGAAAGAAAGAAAGAAAGAAAGAAAGAAAGAAAGAAAGAAAGAAAGAAAGAAAGAAAGAAAGAAAGAAAGAAAGAAAGAAAGAAAGAAAGAAAGAAAGAAAGAAAGAAAGAAAGAAAAAGACTGGAAGGACAGACTGAATGTGCAAACAAATATAGGAATCAACGAACGGGTGAACAAATGAACATATGACCAATGAATGAACGAACAAGCAAACAAACAAAGGAATGAAAGAACAAAGAAAGAAAGAGAAAAAACAGAAGGAACAAATAAATAAACAAAGGAACAAATTAACAAGTGAAAAAAAAAAAACATGCCTGTACACAGATCACAGATGTTACAGGCACTTACACTGGCAACTTGAAGTAAATTTAACCACATCACACACACACACACACACACACAATGCTTATAGTACTACCCACACACATTGTTGCATGATGCTTGGCTGCGCCCCTCATTTCTTCCTTTCTCTCTCCCTCCTTCTCTTACACACACAGAGCTGAGCTCCTGCTTGTCTGTGTGGGGGGCCCTGCAGGCTGTCTGGAGCCCAGGACAGGACAGGACGCAGAGAGCACGATGGAATGGAGCTTTTGCTCATGGCTGATCTCTGCTCTGATCTGACTTGCTGCTGAAGAACACTCTTTTCCTTCTGTGCACCATTCTCATTCTCTATTCTTACTTTTCATTTCTTTCTAGTTTCCTACTCTGATCCCTTCAGTAACCCTTGAAGGCACTGAACACTCACACACATGCGCACAAACACTGTAAATACATAGACAGCAAACACAGACCGCCAACAACACACAATTTATTCCTGTAATGGCAAAGCGGAATTTTTGGCAGCCATTATTCTAGTCTTCAGTGTCACATGATCCTTTACTGATTTGGTGCTAAAGAAACATTTGTTATTATTATTAATATCGAAAATAGTTGTGCTGATTAAAATTTTCATGGAAACTGTCACATTTTTGTTCTTTTCCAAGATTTCTATGATGAATAGAATTTGAAGAAATCTTTTGTATAACATGTTATAAATGCTTTTACTACAGCTTTTGATCAATTTAATGTGCCCTTGCTGAATAATTATTTTTTTTTTAAATACAATTTAATAAAAAATAAAGGCTCTAATTGATAAAGGAAGGAAGGAAGGAAGGAAGAAGTGAATGAACACGTTAATGCATGGCCAAATTATTAAATGAATGAACGAATAAAGAAAGGAAATAAAGAAAAAAAATAAAAAGAAGGAATTAAGGAAGACAAGAACAAATAAATGAATGAAGAAACAAACAAAGGAAGAAATGAACAAACTAACAAGTGAAGAAAAAGGAAGAACATGCATGCTAGTAATGCCAAGGTTGTGGGTTTGATTCCCAGGGAATATAAAAAAGTGATAAAAGAAACGTCTTGATGTTTCCATATTGCTCTCTACCTTTTCACTCACATCAGAAAGGACGATCATGCCCCTTCTGTCACAACTTCTTACATCACGGCTGCCCATGGCTGCTCATAATCCCCTCACTGGAACATTCATTACAAACCAGAGCTTTGTGCCCTGGGGGCCAACCATGACTTTTCCCAGGACAATTAAAGTTACTTAGGAGGGAAGAGGGGACATTTTTTTTTAATGTGAGGTGGGGGGTGGGGGTAGGAGTAAAATGAAGGAACGATAGAATAAGAGAGCAATGGATGCATCTGGCCAGAGACAGTCAGGCTGGATCCGACCAGGATTATCCCTTTTCCTAAAGGGTATAATTGGCCAATCTGTGGGGGAAAAAATAAATAAATAAATAACCTCAGTTGCACATTTACTTCTCTCTATAATTTATGCAAAGCTCTTGCACTGCCGTCTTTTTAATAAGTGACTGAGTAATTAAATGTCCAGTTAGTTCCTTGCTTCCTGCAAAGCATGAAATAGATTCAGGAGACTCAACATCATGTGGAGCACAACTTCTTGTTTCCCAAAAATAAATAATTCGCCAAGTGTGAAGAAGAGGGGAATCTGGCCAATAGCAGCCTGTAGGGAAAGGGGGTGTGTTCTATGTATGACTGGAAGGGAGATTTGTGATGGTCTTTGAGATAGGGAACTCCTCCTTATCTACAGAAGAACCCAATTTGACAGATGTTGTTATCCAGACTGATCTGTCAGAGATGTGCTTTAATCTACTTATTTCTTGCTTTAGAACGTGGGATGAGAAGGCAGAGGTTACTACTAACAGCATACTGAACCTTTGACCTAATGCTGACCTTACAAACCTTAGATGAATTTTAATACATTTCCTTTTGCAGTAATGCTAAATGACGGACAGCTGCGAGCTCTGTGCTCTGTATGTGAATGTACTGTATGCGACATATAGTCAGAAATGTAAGATAAGTCAGAATAGTGAGAATTGTTAGATAAAAGTTCACAATTACCTCTTTCATTTTTGTATTGCAGAAAGAAGCTTTCATACATTAGAGCAAACATTTCATACAAGGGGTGCCTGAAGCAAAATCATTACAACAAACAGTTATATTTATACAAAGAAGAAGGGAGAGCCAGGGAATGTGATGGAACACCGGTAGTGTGCTTGTTTTAACAAAAAGCACAACAAAAAGGTTTAGAGTGACAGGTATCTCACCTTAAGGGATGAATTCCATTAGTGACATAGATTATGCAATGTAAACTAAAAAGCAGGTCAGTGATGGGAAAAATTCTAACCCTTTGTGTATTAACAAACATGCCTTTTTATTTTATATAAAACTGGTACCAATAATTTGTTTGTGGACCTAAATTGTACATTTCTGGTCAGAATTAATAGAGCATAGTAACTTATGATAATCTGTATGCTTGCAAGTCAAATAGTTTTAGGCTTAAACCCTCTTATGGGTGAAACTACAATTGAAACCAATTATAAGCTCCCAGGCATCAGTCTAGTACCAGCAATGTGACTAAGTTCTGAGGGTGAAAGTTGATGCTTCAGCGGGGCTAAGCTAGCCACTTTGTCCAGGGGGAGACAATGGACCCTGAATGGGTGTAGTGAGACTAAGAGGCCAGATTCAGTGTTAATATGGCTAGAGGGAAAAGGGAATGTGATTGGGAGGTGCAAGGTGAAACCTGGGGAGAATGTGCCAGTGATGAGGTCATGTGTGTGTGTGTGTGTGTGAGTGTTTCTGTGTGAGACGCAATGAATAGCCTAGGCTACAATGAGCAACAGGCCAGGAACTCAAAGGCGGCATATGATGTCATGGGAACTTGTGAGTGGCTACTGGATAGAGAGAGAGCAGTGAGATGTTTTGAAAGACTTTGTGTCCATGCCAGTGTATCAACACGAATCAAAGTTGAATAATTTTCAGCACCTGCTTTAAAAAAGAAAGAAGAAAAAAAAAGATAGCTAATAAAACAATTTATATACCAATATATTTCCATGATGTTTCCAAAACATTTGTAGTAATTTAAAAATAGACAAGGAAGTAAAAATGGTTTTGATTCAGACTATTCGAATGAATCATTCAGATGATATCGTAAACAAGTTTGACTGATTCACTGAAAATAACTGACTCAATTTATTCACTTTTGTTTATGAATTTAAATATTTAATTAAAAATTATTTATTATTATTATTAAAATCTGATCTGTGGGTGCCTTATTATTATTATTACATTTTGTCAGGGATTCCCCCCCCCCCATTTTTTTTTAACTGAGATGAACTTTTAGATATTTTGAAATTTATTCATTGGTAACAGCTTGATATAAACAATCCTCTTATATTCTTATTTCAAAAATGTCTGTCTTCGACTAACTTTGAAGTATATTTAATAAAAATGCTTTAGAACCTTAAAAATAAATAGAAAAACTTAAAAAGAAATGAAAAGTAAACCTACGGTGACAAGAATGGGGCGGAGAAAGAGACGCTGAATCGACTCCAGTTCCTCAGATCTTTCAGACAGTGGCACTTGACCTTCTCCAGTGCTAAAGGAATATGACAGCCGTGAAGCTGAGGGAAAAAAGCGGAGAGAGACAAAAGCTGCACAAAGTGGAGCCTGGCACCAAATAGTTAGTTTGCAATCAACGTCAGTCATCCCTCCTGTAGAGACAGTTTGATTTCTACTTTTCAAATGAGGCGTTTATTTCAAGGCCTGATAATAGGGCGGCGAAATTGAAATTGGCAGCTCGACAATCTACAGATAATAGTGCACTGCACAGGAGATCATGTGAATGGTGCTTTTTTACCCCTTTTTTGTCCAAGACTTGATAGAGAGAGAAAGAGAGCAAGAGAGGCAGCATTTTGAGTGAGAGTGTGTGTTTATGTGTGAGAGGGAGAAAGAGAAAGACGTTTCACATTCAGGTTACAAAAAGAAAAAGTCTAAAAAAAAGTAAAAAAAAAAGGTAAAACTAGACAAAAAGTGTAGAAATTATAGAAATGGGGTAGAAGTGCGCTGGGTGGGCATGCTAGGAGGGGGTTAGAGCTCTTTAATGTTCCTGGCAGAGACCCAGCAGAGGTCTCAAGGTTATCCTGGCTTTGCAAACTCCCACGGGAAAGGTGGTGGAGTGACGGGAGGTGGCTGGGCTGGATGGAGGTGGAGGGAATGGGGCAGTGTGAGAATAACTGATTTATGAAGATTAATTTATGAAGTTAACTCAGTGATTAACTCCGATAACTCGATGCAGGTCACAAAAATTGTATTCAGTATTTTCGTTCTGAAAGTAAAAGCCAAATGACACTGGTGTTACACTGAGCAAACAAAGACAAACAATAACATTCATAATCAGATTTTAATTATAAGCAATGTGCATTTTGGGATCTTTAAAGCTTTCTGAAGTCATATTCACATTTAGATTCTTCCAAAAGAGTAAAACTTAATTTACTGCAAAAAGGGTTACATGCTGAAACCTTTCATCTTTATATATGTTTTCTCACAAGGAAAATGTTGGCATACGGAATGAAAAGTGTGAGTACTGAGTTTTACTCATTTGGAAGAATTTATTTGTAACTTGCAATCATGTCACTTACGCAAGATCCTCAATTTTTCTTTATAGAAAGAAAACTGGAAAAACTGAACTGGAAAATTTCAAAAACAAAAACAAAACAACAACATTGACAAATACATTGCATGCTATGCTGAGGCTTTTATATGTAAATTGAGAGGTGAAGGTAAAGGCAAGTTCAATGATTCCTGCTGTTTATTTACACTCTCCCAGTGCCTGTTAAAGATAATTATGCAAAACAACTAAAGTGGGCCTATGCTTTCATCAGTTTATCAACTGTAAACAATAGGACTCCCTGAAGAGGAAACAGAACAGTTTATTCACCTTTAATTCAAATGCAGCAAGATCAAGATCCTTTTCGTAAACAAAAACCCATTGCTTGTCCATTGTGTGTAGAATATTTATTTATCTTCAGAGTTCGGTAGATACCATCAACTGTGAGAGAAAGACAGCAATCCGTTATCAGCTCACGGTAATCACTGTGGTTATCTTAAACTTAAAAAGAATGTTTTCCACATTTGTGTTCTGAGAAAGTCTCAATTGAAAGACTAAATTAAGTTAAACGACACGCACACCAAATGTTACATGGTGTGTTAATGTACAGTACAATGAAAAGCTTCATGCATTTATTTGAGCTCGGAAGTGTATTGTATCTATTGGAAGGCTTGTCATTAGCAATAGCGCCCCAGGCTTGTTAATTCACTCACCACCCAAACCAGTTGAGCCTGGCAGCCAGATACTCATGCTCACGTAGTGACCCATGACCCAGTCTCTACTGCCTCCTCCACACGAGCACACAGCCCCTGGTACGCCGCTCCATGGGAGAGAGAACTTGGCTAAGCTTTACTAAAGATCCCCCCTAAGGCACACACTTCTTCCCTGCCACAGAAGAAGCAGGAGCAGCAGCAGGAGCCGAAGCGAGCCCGGAAAGGCTTGAATCACCACTGCGTTAGGCATCTGTTTGAAAAGCTCCCCAGTCCCTGCTAAGTACAACAGAGCGCTAATGTCTGCGAGGCTGGTGGTGACCTCGAGTGATCTGTGTGTGTGTGTGCGTGAAGGTGTGTTTTGGTCTCGGGGAATTTACATGTAGGTGTGCGCATGTGTGTATATGCATGTGCGTGAAGAGTGCTATGAATCAACGCTTTATCACGCCCCTGCCTCTGATCCCCTCAGGCCCTGGAGGCTATGCTGTTCAGAGCTTTGCTGCTGTGTGTGAGTATGTGGCGCCTATGTTCCAGCACTCGCTCTGGCTGCTGCATCTGCTCCGTGGGAAGACTGCTGGAGGGACTCCAAAGCAACTCTCACTCCCCTCTCTCATCTCTCCCACCTCTTATTTCACTTCTTTTCTCCCTGTTTCTCTGTACTTGAAGGGTCTTGGTGCTAGAAGAAACTTCGGCACCCTCTCACATTTTTTTTTTTCACTTCAGCAAGTGGTTGTCTTCTTATATCTTGGTATAAGATAGAAACAGATAAACAGAATACACAGAAATACACAAGTGAATATACAAATGCACTGTAAAACAAACTAGAACTTACACAATGGAGGCTGTTCGCATGGCTCTTTTGGTTTAATTAATTTACTTTATAATAATACTGAACTTAAAATGTCACATTGTCATGGCTTTAAATCTGTCATTTCTTTAAGAATGACCAACTTAGAGGAATAGTACTTATGTCATCATGTCGTTCCAAACCTATATTACTTTATTTCTTCTGTGGAACACAAAAGAAGATATTTTGAAAAATGTTTCAGCATTTTTTTTTGTGCATACAAGGAAAGTCAATGGGGTCCAATGTTGTTTTGGACCCCATTTAACTGGCAAAATCATTCTTCAGAATATCTTCTTTTGTGTTCCGCAGAACAAAGAAAGTGACGTAGACCTTAGCAGTGCCATATTTCATTTTTGACATGAATGAAAACGAGGCTGTGAGGGATAGAAGTACAGAGGATTCAATGGAATGTACTGTTGTTTAAAAACATACTGATTGTTCAGCTGATGAAACGTCTTTCCGGAAAAAAAACTGTCAGTAGACAAAAACTCCATAAAACAATTTTGAGAGTTGTGAGTAATGAAAATTACATGTTGTAGGAACTTTATACAGTGCATGCCATTGTAAAGATTGTACAGTAAGTCTACCTTTGATAGCCTTGTTAAATTGCCTTGTCATCCATGTTAAATTCAATATGACATGATTAAAGTCTGTAAGTTTGGAACAATGTTTGAGTGAGTAAATAATGACAGAATTATCACATTTTCAGATTTGTATCCCCCGGTTGTAAACATCCTAAAAAGAGTTCCCTTCATTTGCATTTAAATTTTCCAACATTATATCCTTAATTTCATATTTCTATCAGAAATATACATGGAGGCCAAAGTGCTTGCTGGCTTAAACTATTAAAAACATCACACTCATCACAAAATAACAATTTACTTGACTGGACAACAAACAACCAACAACCATGCAAAGAAAACGGGCAAACAGTCAAATGCAACCAAATCACGCTGCAGTGCATGCTGGGAAGAGCATAAATGGGACTGAATATTGTAATTTCCTCAGAACCTCAGAACTGTAAGTAAACTAAACAATTAAAATAATCACATTTTTACTATATTTAAGCATTATTTAGCTCAACTAAGAATCGTCTAAGACACTAGTATAAAATTCTGTCTGTTTACACATATGGATATCTGCCAATGTCATATTACACTCTTAAAAATAAAGGTGCTTCAAAAGGTTCTTCAAGCGATGCCATAGAAGAACCATTTTGGG
>NW_015539876.1:1237293-1239931 GCF_001515605.1 Sinocyclocheilus anshuiensis
CGTGAAGAACCTTTATTTTTTAGAGTGTATGCATTTCAGTAAGCCATCAAAAGTGACTGACAGCTCCTTGAGCGAGGTTGACACCCTGACACCCTCACTGCCAACTGCCCGACCCCTTCAAGAGATCCCTATGAGCCATCAACAGCAACTTTCCTTTGGCAGCTGGCATTCATCAGTGGCTTACACATTAACTTTACACTGGCTCTGTGATTGCAGCTCAGCTTGTGTGGGAGCATGCTATCTCCCACTTTCTCACGTACTTTAGTCCTGATTACATTATTGCTGTGTGTGGACAGCCATGGTTGAGAGACCTTGATAAAGATATGATTCTGACAGAGAGAGAGGAGAGCGGTGGAAAGGGGCTGCAGAGGGAAATGTGTGAGTATGTGTGTATGTGAGTGAGCGAGATAGAGAGAGAGAAGTGGTGACAAAGACTTTGCTAAGACATAAAAGTATTGCTTTAACTCTACTTATGTTCAATAACAGTGCCAATAAAACAGAGTGATACAAAATAATATGGACTTTTTACACAGCCATAATTAACTTAATTGCGAAGACGTCTGCTGTTCTTCATTGTTGCAATTCAGTACGTCAGCAATTCATACACACTGTAACAATGAGCCTATTTTTTCATACAGACACAATAACGACATGATCTCACAAAAGGTAACACTACAGAAAAACACACATGGGCAAGTCCTTTACAAGTGTGAGAAAGAGCAATGAATCTGTTTCGCAGTGTAAACAAATGGGACATTGAGTACTTTGAGAAGTTATTATTTATTAAAAATGTGTAGAGCTAGAAAAATAATTTTCTTGCTTTATTGTAACACATTTTGTCTGAAACTCAGGTGTTTTGTGTCATAAACTTTGATACAGTATTCCCATATTTATCTGCTTCAAATTTATGTTGTTTAGAAATCAACTACTTAACCCTGAACTGTGCATGAGGCACAAAGAGTGCTGTCTGTTACAACCTACCCCCACTTTCGGGGTGGGTTGTAACAGTAGGTGGGGTGGGTTGTAACACTAATTTACTTGTTCAATATAATTGTTATGCCACCCCTACCATTTCATCACCTCCTCCATTTCATAAGCATTTTAATTCAAAACCATATGCAAATAGGAAACATTCGTAACAGCTACTAAAATAGAAGATATGCCTGGTCAGCCACAATATTTCTAGCATTTTTTTAAAACATGCAGCTGTAATGCATGTTGTTGATAAATATAATATTAAACAAGATAATATTTTCTTTCAGTTTTCTCATTTAGCAGTCATTAACATTAACGTTTAATTGGTTAAACTGATGGAACTCCAACAGCTGTCTCCTACAAAAAGCAAACAAATAAATAAAATGTACAATACAATGTTCATTATTGAAAGCAAAACTGATGATAACAATGAACAAACTGTAATTCTTTTATGGATCTGATTGCAATTATATATGTATTGTTTATTTATTACCATAGCAATTAATTAATAGCAACATGTATACACATTGTGGTGTCCTCAGTGGTAAGAATTTAATAGCAGAAACTGAGGTGATGTGATTAGAAACGCATATAACAATGCAGACTGTTCAGCAGCCTGCCACTATGATATATCACACTCATGAACTGCAGGCGAACCCCAGGCGCTCTGTCCCGCAGACGCGCGCAAAGCCGGCAGGAGCAGCGCCTTCCCCCGCCGCTTGCGCGCCACGTGTCGCGGGGTCTGCAGCAGCTGGAGACTGTCATATCAGAGGGCTGCCAACCCACTCCACACACTCCAAGCACAGTCTTTACTGTTAGTGGATTATGACAGACCACTAACTGACAAGTCTCGTTAGTTTATGATAGATGGCAACGTATGCAATATGCTAACGTCATCGTGTAGCCTAAACTGAACGTTCGTAAATCCATATTTCCGTCTAGCGCACGGCGTCCAAAATGCGCTTGGACTTTGTTATTTGCGTTTTCATTGCATACATAAAGACGTGACGAAGTACAGGCAGAAAAGCACGAATGAATTCAGTGTTTTGTGGCGTTTGTTTGCGAACTCATCCGGGGATCATAAAATCATGACCTAAATTAGAGCCGCTTCTGTCAGACACAGTCAAGGACACTCTCCGTGTAGTGCGCGCCTTCGGTCTGAAATATCTTCACACTGGCTCGCATTCAGATAAGCCCGATCGAGCTCTCAGTGGGCGTGGTTTTCCCAGGCTTTTAGAACAGCAGCTGCTATTTACCTTCCCTCTAATGTAAACCACCACCGCCGCCCCTAGACCGCCAGCCAAACCTCAACCACCGAGGTAATAAAACATCCTGGCACGTGCTCCACATTCACAATAGCGCCCGTGAGCCGACAGATGTCAAAATGCCAACAGCAGCGACGCGCTTAAAGAAATACAGCGCTGTCTTGTCAAATGAACTTCTACGAAGTAAAATGTTAAACACATACTAAAACTGAAAGCCTAAATAATTTTTTTTTTAAGTTCAATCAAAGTAGTGCGAAAGTTAGACTGCAGTGTTATGCAAAAGTTTAACCACGTTAAATCGAATGGCAGAAATCATTATGAGAAGAATTGATTTCCTACAGTGTAACTTGTAAAAAATGTTGAAAGTAAAACAGATGAAGTAAAACGTTCCTTCTGAC
>NW_015539876.1:1239941-1254274 GCF_001515605.1 Sinocyclocheilus anshuiensis
CACACACACACAGAGATTTATAAAACTTAGACACTTAAAATGTGCCGTTTTTATTTTTAATGACTTATTATGTGGCATAACGTACACATTCTGGTCTTCACAACAGGCATATTATTTCGGTTGTAGTAAAAGGCAAACTCACATGCATTTTGTTTTACCCTTTTAACATTAATATTGCAATAGTAAACTTTTCCACGTCTCACACTTTCTATAATGTGCAGGAAGTATGTCTTTTTTTTAGTTTCCTTCATTAATTTCAATAGATCTATATGTGTATTGAACTGTAATTACAAAGTTTGCTGTTTCTTTGCGGACACTGGCTCTTAAGTGTTAATATGTAAACTGAATGATTGAAGGCAGTCCCGGTTGTGCCCTAAACCCGGCCGCGCGCCATTGGCCACCCGCTCAAACGCTAAACAACCAATGGAGGGGCGCCGACCACGAGCCATCCTCCCCTCGGGCCGCGTGTCCCTCACGCTGATTGGTAGAAAGTTACTGTGGGAAAGAAAGTTTGGGAAGTTTCACACGAGCCGTTCGCGTGCAGTCGGAGATATAAATAAGACCAACAGGACGCTGAGGCAGGCAGTTGCTGCGACCGCTGGCAAACGGTGAAATCAGAGCCAGTTGAACTCGGGACACTTCGTGCGGATATCCATTCATATCTGGAACTGTATCTGCGTACAGCGTTCACTCTAGTAGAAGATACAGGAGGATTTCTTTTTTAAAAAATCTCAAAGGATACTTCCCAGTGAAGATGCCTGCCGATATCATGGAAAAGAACTCCTCGTCTCCGGTTGCGGCGACTCCGGCGAGCATGAACACTACACCTGATAAACCCAAAACGGCTTCAGAGCACAGAAAGGTTTGTATTGAGTCTGAACTGTACTGCATTTATTTTCAAACAGCGCGCATATGCGCACTACGATGCATTGAGAAATAGTTCCCGAAGTAGACTAGTTAGACAATTTCACTTTTTTTTTTCTTTTGCATTTTAGTCTTCTAAACCCATTATGGAGAAAAGAAGAAGAGCGAGAATCAACGAAAGCTTGGGTCAGCTGAAAACGTTAATCTTGGATGCTCTAAAAAAAGATGTAAGTACTGAAAGTCCTACTGATTCTTACATTTACATCTGGATCGAATATCGATCTATCTCCTCACATAGCCGACTATATCTAAATCAATCCCCATTTTCACACAGAGCTCCAGACACTCTAAACTTGAGAAAGCGGACATCCTGGAGATGACAGTGAAACATCTCAGAAACATGCAGCGGGCACAAATGACCGGTAAGTCGCCAGTCTAATGAATAATCATAAAACAAGTAGGCTAGTTTTATGAGAACTTCCAGGAACTCGGCTGCTGTGTTTCTTTCTGCACTTGTTTTAAATGTTGCGAGATACTTTTTTTCCTCTACTGAATTCGACTAGATTGAAAGCAGTTTTAGAAATTACTCAAAACAGTTTTATGCTCATCTACTCAATCATTTGACCTCATTTTCACAACAGCTGCCCTGAACACGGATCCCACCGTTCTTGGGAAATACAGAGCTGGCTTCAGTGAATGCATGAACGAGGTGACCCGGTTCCTGTCCACCTGTGAAGGGGTTAACACCGAGGTCAGGACCCGGCTGCTGGGTCACTTAGCCAGCTGCATGACACAAATCAACGCCATGAATTATCCAACACAGCACCAGATACCTGCCGGGCCTCCTCATCCACCCTTCAGTCAACCAATGGTTCAAATCCCCAGCGCGACTCAGCAAGCCAACGCTGTGCCTCTTAGCGGAGTCCCTTGCAAAAGCGGGATTTCCTCCAACTTGACTTCTGACGCAACAAAAGTATACGGAGGTTTCCAGCTTGTGCCGGCAACGGACGGACAGTTCGCCTTTTTGATTCCCAACGCTGCCTTTGCTCCAAACGGCCCCGTTATTCCAGTGTATGCCAACAATTCCAGCACACCGGTTCCGGTGGCCGTGTCTCCGGGAGCACCGTCCGTCACGTCAGATTCCGTTTGGCGGCCTTGGTAACGTTAGACTATGAAAAAAAAAAAAACTTTTAAAAGGCAAATTACACTTGTTTTCTTTGTTAAGCGTTACTTTTTGTTCTTTTTGTATAAAAATGTGTTTTAAAGAGATGATGCACTATATTTGTATAGATCAAAAGGGAGAGAAGTTCATATTGAAATAAGTTTTGTATTGTTGAATTCCGTTCAATGCATTTTTTTTATATTTGCGGTATCTTTTCCACATTGTGATGCCAAAGATATGTTGAATGCGCTTTCAAGTTTCTTCTTTTTGGAAGATAAATAAATGACACATTAAAAACTAAACGTTTTGCCTCCGTGTTTAGTTTTATCACAGTTTGTGAACTTTTGCTTATTCTTACCTTAAAATAAGCCATGACTCGGGCCATAGGTCTATTGCATGCAAAGTTAGGCTAAATATGCTGCAGTCTTCAAAGAAGCTTGGTGTTTCTCTTAAACACTGAATAGCACAAACTCAGGAAGACTTGTGTAAAATCACGTCGGCGGAACACATTACACCGGCTTCGGTGTAGCCTAGTATGGAACATTGCGTTCAATGGGTTGTCCGATGTCACATGCAATAAATCGTTTTAAGTATTTTTCTGTGACTAGGTTTTTGTTGGAAAGACGCAAAGTTAAAAATCATTAAAATCCACTTACCAAACTGTAGAAACAATTGTCACGTACTTGTAGCCTCGTTTGCACGAAAAAATAAATATGGCGTCTACGCTCGTCATGGGCCATCAACTTCTAAACTGACTCTAGTGAAACCCAGGTCCTTTTTTTTAATTTATTTATTTTTAATAAAATTGTACTTTGTTAGGACGTAAACGGTGTCAAATTATAGTTCGGGATTTCTATCGTTATTATTTAATAAGTTGTTTTTCTCTTAGCAATTTCATAAACTAGAAGCTAGCACTAATTAAATTAATATTCTCATAAAAAGCGATTAATTTAAAGATTAAAAAATAAAAATTAAAAATTACTATTATGTCGCAACTTACCGATTACAGGACGAACAGTAGCCTGTTGGAAGAAGGTTTAATTTGCAGACATTTAAGGATTTTATCACAACAATTCATAAACATTACTATTGAATGCCTGTATATAAATTGTGTGTGACAGCCAGCAGGATTGCAAGAGGATGAAGCTAAATGCAAAGTTCAGCAGCAGAGAGAATGACTGCAAACGATTTAAGAATGACTGCAAACGATTTTTACTACACGACAATTTAGCGCCATCTAGTAATTCAAATGTGAATTGCACCTGCAGAGTCACCGACACCGAGTGGACTGCTCAACACTTTCAGCTACTTGTTTGGTAATACCTAGCCATATTATAACATGCATAATGCCATGTTGACATAAACGTATATATATATATATATATATATAAAATGTCAACAATTCTGTGTTTTTCTGTCAATGTGGGATGCTGTGTGTACATTAATGAGGAAAAAAAATTAACTTAAATGATTTTAGCAAATGGCTGCAATATAACAAAGAGTGAAAAATTTAAGGGGGTCTGAATACTTTCCGTACCCTATATATATAAGAAAGGGGCTACTAAATATGCTTAGGTATTTTTATTTGTGTAAGCAAAAATGATGCAGAAATTGCACATGACATGATGAAACGTTTCCTTCTTCATGCATCCCTGTGTTTCCCAGGTGTTTGTTGCCTATAGCTATTTCAGTGTGGCCATTCTTTGAAGGGGGCATTGCAGGTGTTTGCAATTACCCGCTATGAGGCACAAAGTGTGGATAAGTACGATCATTTTGAATTTCCATCACACCTTTTGTGGTGCAGAGTGTATAGAGATTGAAACCAAATGTTAGAGGAAAGCCTGTGACACGCTCATCTCGAAACAGTCAGCCTGCTTTTGCCCACCTTAACTTCGAGCGTGCCACCATCTCAACAGATTTACTGTTTATACCAAGGTTACAGCTGGATCTAGAGACGAGCGGCGCAACCCAAGAAAACCCGCCGATCCCCTTCAGACATGCTTCCTCCCCGCCTCGCTACAACCCGCCCCTGGAGGACAGCTGTACGAGGGTCTCAGGTTACCGGCGCACTGACCACTGTGCCGGTGCGCCCGTGCACATGTCACAACATGACCGGAGGGTTCGCCAGCATGCATGTCAATTAACTTTTCCCACACTCTGTGCAAATGCAAGAGGCTTGAGAGGAGAAAGAAGGGGGAAAAAGGGAGAAACATAAAAAGGACTAAACGAAAGCCCCCTCTCTGCTTCCTCCTTGGTTCTTAAGCGTTACCATATGGCACGATCTCTCCCTTTCTCTCCTTTTTCTTATTCTCTCTCTCTCTCTCTCTCTCTCTCTTAGCTCGTCATCATTACCGCCTTGTCTTTGATTGTAGCCCTGACAAGCCTGGGATTTATGATTTAAGCACAGGGATTGCTGTACCAAGCTCTGGACTCACTATGCAGCCCTCTTTCTCCCATTCGCACTCCTTTTGCCTCTCTCGCCCTCTCCTACAGTTGAAAGGGAAAGGCTGTTTTCTGGCAGGAAATGAATAGCTCCCAGATGAGCTGAGGAACCTGAGAGGTCGTGAGAAAGAGGCGAACCCCCTTCCCACAGCCGGCGCACTGCCAGCCGCCGGGGGAATGTGGGAGAGCGTCTCTCTGACACACGCATCAACTCTCCCGCTGCTTGCCCAAACACCCCTCCGCCTGCCTGCCAGCAAGCGCTGACGCACAGGGCCCATCTGAGGGGGGGCAGAGCAGAGATGATTGGGGCAGTATGTGGGTAGTTAGACAGCAGAGGCGTACGTGAGGACGAGGGCAGGGGACGGGAAGGAGGATGGAATGATGGAAGCCACGACAAGAAGAACATGTTCCCTAAATATAGAGTTAAAGAGGTTATACACGCACTAAGTGTTTTGATCTGTACTGGGGATATCATTCAGAGGGAAGCAGAAGCTGGATATTCGATTATAACTAGCTGCAAATGCAGATCAACAAATGCATTATTCATTATAATATTCACTTTGATTTACTCTTGAATATAATACCTTGCTAACAAAAATGTGATGATCACTGTGCCAAAAAAGTGTCTTTTTAATTACTATGGGTTGTTTCACTTTTATATAAACATAAAGCTTAACTTGATTTGAGACCGAGAGCCTCTAAACAACTTTTTCAAGTTCTCAGACAGGAGCAGCAACGGTCAAGGGCTTTCACTCTGACAGCAGCAAATAAGGATTCATGTGAATGACCAATGAGTAATCAAAGTGACACTTTTGGCACAGGAGATGAAGGAGATAGCTCTGCAGCATTTAAAATGAAAGGAAAACAAATATATATAAACACTATATAGATGGAAATTCTTACAAAAGAATTAAGGAATTTATTTTGTCTATGGCAAGAAAAGGGGATCATTTAGAAATGTACAGCTTAAGACAATCCACTTAGTATTGAAATGTTTTTACTTAATGTGGTTCGTTAATATGTGAAACCAGCCAAAAATAATGTATTTAACATCTAATATTCATTACTGTTCAAAAGTTTTGGGTTGGTAGGTTTCTTTTAAAAATGTTTTTGAAAGAAGTCTCAACAGTATTGCAGTAACAGTAAAAACAGTAATATTGTGAAATACTATTGTAATTTTGCAATATAGCACTTTTATTTTAAATATTTTACAATGTAATTTATTCCTGAGATGGCAAAGCTGAATTTTCGTTTTCAGTGTCAGGTTCAGTGATCCTTCATAAATCATTCTAATATTCTGATTTGGTGGGAAAAAAAAATCTTATTATAAATTTTGCTGCTTAATATTTTTGTGGAAACCTTGATACACTTCTGATCAATGTCATGTGTCCTTGGTAAATAAAAGTATATATATATATATAAATAAAAAATAACATGCAATTTTCATGATCCCTTTTATTTTGTGAAAATTATTAACATTTTGCATATTCTTCAAGGGGTATGTAAACGTATGAGCACAACTGTATATATATATATATATATATATGTGTGTGTGTGTATATCACACACATATACTGTATATACACACACACATGCACAAACACACTACTAAAAAATACAGTAATATTGTGAAATATTTTTACAATTGAAAACAATCATTTCATTTAATTTATTCCTGTAATGGTAAAGCTGATATTTCAGCATCATTACATCAGTGTCGCATGATCCTAAACCAAAGCCGATACATTTTTAAAAGCTCATTATCATTAAATGTTTGTAAAATGTTTATATTCCGAGGCAGATTGCTGGCAACAGTCATTTTAGGATAGTTCAGATTTGGTGATTTAGGAGTCCTCTTCACTACTCCTAACGTTTCACAGATTTAGGAGCTACTTTTAGCGCTAAAACGCTTTGCGAAATACTCTTAGAACAAAAATGTAGGAGTCCTAAATTTAGGATTGACACGCCCATTATTTTTAAAACTTTCTCCTAAATAGTTAGTAATAGCTAGTTATGAGCTACTTTTAGCCTTAAGATGGTTTGTGAATACGGGCTCAGATTTGTTAGTTAAACATGTGTATGTTAATGAATTCCAATCATTCGTAAATAGGGCGCTCCTGCACGCGCATTCGCATAATCCCCGCCTATGAATTACAGCTAGCAAATTGCTTGTCCAGGAACACAGTGGAATATTCTGGTCTACTTTCTCAGGTTTGGCTCCAGTATATTGCATAAATGCAAAAAAAAGACTAATAGGCCATATGCCTAACAATAAATATTCAATAACGTGTGTCCACCAGAGCGTTTTTAGCCAGCTGAAAAAAAATGTCAGGCGCTCTTCTTAAAACGGCCAGCTGGTGACGCTGGAGAACGCTCTGGTGGCACAGCGTTTTTCTAGCTGAGACGCTTTGGTTGCTATGATTTGAAATATCCACGGCAGTAACGTATTACTAGTATCTCATTTTAAGAATATTACTGAATATAAAAATTCAGTAACCAGCAATATGAACTTCTCTATTGTTGTTCAGTTGTTGTACAAGTAGGATGATTGGTCGGTGTAGTATTTGTCCCGCCCCTCCTCCATTGATTGGACAGCTGGGTAAAAAGTGACAGTGACAAGCGCTGCGTTTTACCCAAAGCTAAACAATTTATCAACTCTGGGGGGCACGCAAAATGGCGACCGTGGAGGATGTTAATCTGTGAGATTGAGAAATTTCTTCTCCCAATTCCCACCCTTTGTATTAACTATATTACCCTGATCGAGTAATAACTCTGTAATCTTGTTTACTCCACTTTTGAGCTGTATTTGTTGTTGTAAATATATATCAGAAAAAAACATGTTTACAGCCTGGTTCAAAAAATGATTTTGGTCGACATAGCTAATTTTGCCCTTCATGACAACTGTGAGAGGGGTGATTTTTTTTGTAACTCATCCGTTTAAATTATATTAAGCCTTAAAGTTCTGCATAATTAAGGGCGTGGCCACTTGAGTGACAGGTGGATTGCCGCTGCTGTCACCACTGTCGAGCTAGGTGGGCGTGGCTTCAGCAACCTGCTCCCGCCTCTTTGCCCATTTTCGATTATCCGGTAGTGACGCGCGGTGACGCGCTGCCAAGTTGGCGACGGCCGCCTCCGCCCACTTTTGAGCTTCAAAAACGCTCTTCGGAAATCTACGGATGACATCACGGACACTACGTCCATGTTTTTATACAGTCTATGGTTTTACCCAAAGCTAAACAGTTTAGCAACTCTCAGCTACCAAAAAAAATAAATAAATAAAAAAAAAATTCCGGCCCAACGACCTTGTAAAATATTATAATGGCAGTGCATCAAATTCAGTGTCATCAGTTTGCCTAAATGAACACAGAAAGTTTTACGCACCATTTACACGTGGTAGGGAGCAGGTGTAAATTTCTTTCCTACCAACTAACATTTTGAAAATACAAATATTTTCATTAATTCGAATGTTTATGTCAGAACGGCTTTACGAACGATTTACACAAAAATTAGTTCTGCTCGTTTCATGAATTAGGCCCATTGACTTTTGTGGCTGTTGTTGTATTCCAACTTCAGATAACTTGTACAATACCAGCTCTAGGAAATGTTTTAAAGTTTTGTTCATTTTTCACTACAATCTTACAGAACACACACCATTTTAATCCCAAAGTCAAATTATTGTACGCTTCTGTCTATATTGTTCCCTTTAGATTAGTTGGTGCTTGTATTCTGAAATCTCGTCCATAGGTGACGTTTTGTTCTCATTGTCATTCTTCTGGACTTTGCAGTACCAGATAGAGAGGCTCAAATCATGCTGAAGGTTCCATGAACTTCTGAAACACAGGGATGTAAAATGGCATTATCCCACCGCCTCTCACCCCGTCCATGCAAAATGGTTTAAGCCGAAGCGATGCTTCCGTGGGCCACTGGCTAATCCCCTTTCTTGACTAAAACCAGTGGCGGGACCGCTACATTGCTGGGCAGTGTGATAGTGCACTAGTGTGACAAGCCATTAAAGTGCCAAGCTGTCTGTGTGTTTATTTACATTCTTGTCTTTCAGATCCACCACAGAGCTTTTATTTTTTTGCCAGCGATCACTCTGGGAAGGTACTCTGATCTGACACCCACAGGCTGCTGTTCTGCCGAAGCTCTTTTGCATCAGACATAATGAGACGGGTAGGGCGTCATGTTTTGATGAGAGTGGGCATGCTGGTTGCGTCACGTGCGCCATATCTTTTAAATGTCAATTTTTTAAGAGGGTTACTTATGTTTGTATTCTTTCTTTCTTACAAAAGTTAGTTGCAGGGCAGTCGAGTATGTTCAAAAGGTAATTGAGTCCTGAATCAGAATCTACCAATGCCCCCTGGTGGCTTCAAAGACATGCTGCAATATCTAAAACTGTACATGGTTATTTTTTAAAGTGGGAAAACTTGAAGCAAACCTGTTCAAACATATGAGATTTTTTTCACACTTCTGGTTCAGCAATTTTACAGTATATTCTTTGTGCAAAATGTTAATTCTGAGTTGAATCTGACCCACCTGGCTTTCATTGAAATGTGGTCTTGTTTCAGTGCCGCACAAGTAACGGGAGAAGCTCCAGATGTTTGACGGCCTCCAGATCACCTTCATCGCCTGCAGTGGGACTGAATTTCATCTCGGTCAAGGCGAAGAAAAGTGAGATTGCTGTCATACGGATCAGAAAAAAAAGTAAAAACGTTTGGTGATGTATCTCAAACGGTATTTTTTTGAAAATTACTACAGAGAACATTCAAGTATTTTATTAATAACTTTTTTATTAATTTTATTAATATTGAACTATTTTTTAACTTTAACTTTTTAGCAACCTGATGTAAAACACTAGACTGATAAAAATGCTTATATTCATATTACTTAACATTCATTACTTTTTAATTATTTTAATAATTTATTTTTTATACTTAAAAAAATCCTCAAAATAATTTAAATTTACTTTAGAAGCAAAAATGCTAAATATATTAAGACTTTTATTGTATTGTATTGTATTTTATTTTGGTTTGTTTTTTTATAGAGTGTATCTAGATTATAAATATACTGAAAAATCTTACTGCACTTATTAAGAGTAGGGTTTTTGCAGTGTATCCCTTAAAGGGATAGTTCACCCCAAAATGAAAATTTTGTCATCATTTACTCACCCCCACGTGTTGTTCCAAACCTTTCTTTCTTCTGTGGAGCATAAATTATATTCTGATAAATGTTTTTGTGTGTTTTTTTTTTTTTTTTGCACATAAAGTGGAAGTCAAACATCATATTTTGTGTTCAGCAGAAGAAATAAAGTCATACAGGTTTGGAATGATGTGAGGGTGAGTAAATGATGACATAATTTTCATTTTGGGTACACTATCTCTTTAACCAGTGGAAATTAAACTTGTTATGGGTCATCCATAAATCAAAACACATTAAACAGTCTAAAATTATCCATTCTTGAAACATACAATATTTTCAGTTCACTAAAGTGCAGGAGGAGGCAGACCGAGTATCCTGTTCCCATGTGCCTCAGTGCTTCCTTTTACCCCTGAAAGCCAGAACCCTCTACAAACGGTGTCAGAGTAATCAGCAGTGACTTGAAATATGTGGCGTCATTGAAATCTGGATTCTGTGACTAATGTTTTTATAATCCTCCTTTGAGCAGTGGCCTGTTTCAAGAAGGCATTGGAGGTATTCAGTTTGCGTTCCCTTTTAGGTCAAAATCTGCCTTTATTAGCATAATTTAGGTGAGTTTTCTATGTATGAGGCCTAGGAGATATTAATAATAGTCAAGTTGTATTACCATCCCTGTGTAACTCTAAAGACTGCATGATGCCCACTGAAAGCAGGGCCAATTTGATTCAGATGGCAGGAGATACAATTGTTTCTACATGACTGGCCCACAGATGCCTGTATTTCACCACTTAGACATTGTGGCCATATCCATTGTGTCTACACATTCATTTAGTACTAAAAGAAGTGATGCTGCACATAGAACATCTGTGTAACTTTAGAGGTCTTCTGCATCCTATTAGAAGTGTAGACTTTATTTTACAGCCTATTGGGGTTTCGTATGCATATATAAACACAACACATTCACTATATGGACATTCCTTTTGGCTCTACACTGTACGTCTTGCATGTGTCTTGCATATCAATATGCAGTCTGCAGTAAAAATGTAGATGTGCTGTACAATAAAGAGCCTTGCTTTCATTTATAGACATTCGGAGGAATCTACAAGCTGTAAGAAACCTTCTTTCAAACCAAACTTTAAAAACTGAAGCCTCCTTCTATAAACATTTCAGTGTTACAGAAATCCCTGTAAATCTAAACCTTTTGTAGTAGGAGCAGCACACTCCTGGAGTTCCCAGGATTCTCTTTGACAGCATGTCTGCTATACGAGACAGCCGGGCAGACATATAGAAATCTAACAAGACTTTTTCCTCTACACAGCTTGTCTGGTTAAATGGCGAAGAAAGACACGTAACCATGGTGAGATGATAGTAAAGCTCCATAAAATGATGGGGGGACACTGGAAAATATTTTAATTTCTTGGCCAGTAATAAATGTAAAGAATATTTGAGTACTACAATAGAGTCGGACACAGATCAGTCCTCAGCAGAAAGCTGAACAGGTGGTCACTGAAAACACAGACAGAGAATGTGAAATCATTCTGTGGTGTAGATTTCACTGATAGGGCCCCAGGGGTTATTTGCTGCCTTGTTCCTTAGGAAGCCCAAAATATTTCAAGACCTTATATCCTGGGAAAAATGGACAGAAATTTACTTCAACAACTGCAAGCCTCCATTGAAAGGAATAGTTCACACAATTCAAATTTACTCTCCCTCATGTTGTTTCTTTCTTTCTTAGAGCACAAAAGGTGAAGATTTGCAGAATATCTGGTCACTCTTTTCAACTCAACTGAAAGAGAGAGAGAGAAAAAAAAACTTAAAAAGCATCATAAAAAAGGTCCACACAATTATTTATTTATTTTTCTCACTGAAAATCTTTGTTTCATTCGAATCATTCTCAGTTAACTGAATCATCGCTCTGGTCACAATAGCTATCAGCTTACTGGAGGGGAAGATTATCATTGAATAATAAATTTAATTTTGGCCTATTTGCAACACAAAGTTATCATGTGCTTTCACAAGACTTGAAATAATGCATACAAACGGCACAAACCACTTCTGCATCCCTTTTGAAGCCTGAAGGTGACCAATAAAAAGCCCAGATTACCAAAAGAAATATACTATAATGTTTATGAAGGATGGATGGATGTAAAGAGCCAAAAAAACAAAAAACTAAAAAAGTTCAGTCACTGAGGCCTCTGTTTGCATGCAGTTGTCCAGTAAATTCATGATTCTAATGCAGTAATACTATTAAGACAATTGACTGGATGACACTAAAAGACTGAGATGTCTTCTTGTATCTTTGTTACAGCTCTGAATGAGAGAAAAAAAAACTCTATAATATGTACATAACTGTACATATACCATCAGGGCTTATTTAAGCAAAGTGTGGGCCGGGTTTTGGTGTGTGAATGAATGTGTGTTCACCCACAGACCGCATTTGTGTGTAATAATAGATTCATAATGACAGACTACCTTAAGATAAGATGGGAGTTGTTCAGAGCAGATGCTTCAGGTGCGAGATAAACTGGAAGTTTTGTGAATTTGATCATGTCGGATGGACAGCGGGATGCGTGTGTATGGTTCTGCTTAAGTGAGCCTGAAGAATCCCTATGGATCTCTCACTGGGAGAATGAACTCCTTTCATCACTTGTAGCGTGCCATTTCTCTCTTACACAGGAAGTTTTAAAAAAGATTGGATGCAGGCTTACTGTCTCTTCTCCCTCCCCCACTAACCTCTCCTTTCTGTACAATAAAGGTATACAGGCACACACACACACACACACACACACACACACACAGTCAAACAACAACCCATGTAACATCATGACATTAAGTTCTTTATTTTAATTATTTTAGAATTTTTAAATTTATTTATTAAATTTTAATCTATCTATCTATCTATCTATCTATCTATCTATCTATCTATCTATCTATCTATCATCTAATTTGATTAAAGAAAGAAATAAAGAAAGAAGGTTTGTTTATGACAGAGAGAATAATGCCTATTTAACCTCAACATCTAAACCTTTCACCCGCTCAGACAAGATCTGGGAGAGGCAAAAGAATTAGAAAAGGCTCTGAATCAGGTACTAATGGAGCTTGATGAGCAGAAGAAATCCCTGTGGTGTAGAGCATCATTTTTCCCCCAGCTGCTTTTCTGAAAAACTGTTTTATCTGTCATCTACCCATCCCATTGCTTTCCTTCAGCTGAACACGTATAGAGTGACGGCAGGCAAGGACACGTAGCACCGTTAGAGTCAGGGCTGTCAGAGGGGACCTCCTGCATATCCCTCTTTTTCCTGTGGGATTACTGAGGGTGTGGGCCAGGGTCTGGAGGGGTTGTTGGTGGAGGTCCCAGGGTGGAGAGTGAGTGGCGTGGAAAGTAGAGCTGGCATGAGGTGCCAGGAGGGTTCTGCCACATACTGCATGCTCCCCGTGCTGCCACTTCACAGTCACATTGGTTTCGTGCCGTGCAGCTGCCAACCCGTTTTTTTCTGGCCGGCCGCCTGGGCTGTCTCTCTGAGGTGGGTGCTCTTTCACATTCAAAGCAGTCTCACTGAGTAACCACACATTCCCATACAAAAACTCAAAGAGCCCCCATTCACCCCCTCCTGCCCCACGCCAAGCTAGGCATAGCTTTCCCACCAGCGGCAGACAAGTGTGTTTACCCCATACCACAATGCAACAGAGATGGGCGAAGTCCTTCCACGTACTCTCCTTCGGCGAGGGCACATTCCAAGCTTTGTGTTCCAAACCATAAGAACTGCCCTCAGATTTTTAAACACTAGGCACTGAAGTGACAAGTGGTCTGATAACTGCTTTGACAGGATTTCAACACATCTTTGAAACAAAATAATTATATTAATTTTACTGTGTAATTATAATTATACTGTGTATAAATGTAAATATTATTAAATAAAAAAATATTGAACTTTATATTACTATAATGTAATAAAATATAGTTATAAAATATTTCATTATATATAAAACTTACTATATAGCAAAAATTTGGATTCGCCTCATTTTTGAAGTTTGCATCATTGATTCTGCTACTTTCCTGTTTAACACTGTGAAGCTGATTTGAAACAATCTGTGCTATAAGGTATAAAGGTGACTTGACTATAGTGTTTGGTTTCGGATAAGTTGCTTGTAATATATGCTTTTATTTTTTGCAGACCATATAAATGTAATGAAAGCTGAGCAAATCAGTCATTTTATGTTGACATTGTTCTATTAAACATTGTCTTTATTTCATTTCATTAATATATATTTATTCTTAACATAAACACAGCCAACCAGAAGAATTTAAGCACATGGTTAGCCATTATTTTAAGACAAAAGCTACAGCAAATGGGGGTTGCTTAAGTATATACGCTAATGTCAGAGACTGATCCTGCGTCTTCTCTTTCATGACACAAAAGTCTGACTTGCTTTACACAGATCTCTGACCTCAAAAACTGCTTAAAAGCATCTTCCAGATCTTTAAAACACAGCTAGCAGTGCTATAAATGACACCCTGAACAATACATATATTCTAGATTGAATGTTTGTTGTTAGCAAGCAACTGGTTATAAAGCAACCAAGAAAGGAAACTCACTTTTTAAGCCAGACAGCTGCAAGACTCTTGATGATCGTGGCTCATTCATTCATCATTCCTGTGCTTGGCCCCTTGTCTCATTCTAAAATTAATAGTTTGTTTGGGTTAATTATCTTTGGTCTTGCCATTTCT
>NW_015539876.1:1254284-1257843 GCF_001515605.1 Sinocyclocheilus anshuiensis
CTATCTATCTATCTATCTATCTATCTATCTATCTATCTATCTATCTATCTATCTATCTATCTATCTATCATCTAATTTGATTAAAGAAAGAAATAAAGAAAGAAGGTTTGTTTATGACAGAGAGAATAATGCCTATTTAACCTCAACATCTAAACCTTTCACCCGCTCAGACAAGATCTGGGAGAGGCAAAAGAATTAGAAAAGGCTCTGAATCAGGTACTAATGGAGCTTGATGAGCAGAAGAAATCCCTGTGGTGTAGAGCATCATTTTTCCCCCAGCTGCTTTTCTGAAAAACTGTTTTATCTGTCATCTACCCATCCCATTGCTTTCCTTCAGCTGAACACGTATAGAGTGACGGCAGGCAAGGACACGTAGCACCGTTAGAGTCAGGGCTGTCAGAGGGGACCTCCTGCATATCCCTCTTTTTCCTGTGGGATTACTGAGGGTGTGGGCCAGGGTCTGGAGGGGTTGTTGGTGGAGGTCCCAGGGTGGAGAGTGAGTGGCGTGGAAAGTAGAGCTGGCATGAGGTGCCAGGAGGGTTCTGCCACATACTGCATGCTCCCCGTGCTGCCACTTCACAGTCACATTGGTTTCGTGCCGTGCAGCTGCCAACCCGTTTTTTTCTGGCCGGCCGCCTGGGCTGTCTCTCTGAGGTGGGTGCTCTTTCACATTCAAAGCAGTCTCACTGAGTAACCACACATTCCCATACAAAAACTCAAAGAGCCCCCATTCACCCCCTCCTGCCCCACGCCAAGCTAGGCATAGCTTTCCCACCAGCGGCAGACAAGTGTGTTTACCCCATACCACAATGCAACAGAGATGGGCGAAGTCCTTCCACGTACTCTCCTTCGGCGAGGGCACATTCCAAGCTTTGTGTTCCAAACCATAAGAACTGCCCTCAGATTTTTAAACACTAGGCACTGAAGTGACAAGTGGTCTGATAACTGCTTTGACAGGATTTCAACACATCTTTGAAACAAAATAATTATATTAATTTTACTGTGTAATTATAATTATACTGTGTATAAATGTAAATATTATTAAATAAAAAAATATTGAACTTTATATTACTATAATGTAATAAAATATAGTTATAAAATATTTCATTATATATAAAACTTACTATATAGCAAAAATTTGGATTCGCCTCATTTTTGAAGTTTGCATCATTGATTCTGCTACTTTCCTGTTTAACACTGTGAAGCTGATTTGAAACAATCTGTGCTATAAGGTATAAAGGTGACTTGACTATAGTGTTTGGTTTCGGATAAGTTGCTTGTAATATATGCTTTTATTTTTTGCAGACCATATAAATGTAATGAAAGCTGAGCAAATCAGTAATTCTGTGTTGACATTGTTCTATTTAATGTCTAAAAGATTTAATTGAACATTTTCTTTATTTAATTTTATTTCATTTCTATATGACATATATCAATATATGAAATATATTTCACATATATTTATTCTTCCCATAAACACAGCCAGCTAGAAGAATTTGAGCACATGGTTAGCCATTCTTTAACACAAAAGCTAAAACAAATGGGGGTTAAATGTCTTGCTCAAGTATATAAGCTAATGTCAGGGACTGATCCTACATCTTCTCTTTTATGACACAAAAGTCTGACTTGCTTTACACAGATCTCTGACCTCAAAAACTGCTTAAAAGCATCTTCCAGATCTTTAAAACACAGCTAGCAGTGCTATAAATGACACCCTGAACAATACATATATTCTAGATTGAATGTTTGTTGTTAGCAAGCAACTGGTTATAAAGCAACCAAGAAAGGAAACTCACTTTTTAAGCCAGACAGCTGCAAGACTCTCGATGATCGTGGCTCATTCATTCATCATTCCTGTGCTTGGCCCCTTGTCTCATTCTAAAATTAATAGTTTGTTTGGGTTAATTATCTTTGGTCTTGCCATTTCTGAACGGTTGAACTATGTGTGATTCATTGGGTCCGAAGTCAATGTATAATCATTCCCTCTGGACTTTGCTTTTCATTCCCACAAACTCTCTAAACTAATAATTGTTGGTTCGCTTTTGTTTCGTTGCTGATTCAGCTAATTAGAGATTAACTTCAAGAGGCTTGTCCTGGGTCTTGGCAGTGCCACCTTTTGATGGAGCAGTTCTCCATGTGCTCTGTGAACAGCCGTTTCAAACAGACCTCCATCCATTTCCCTCTGACTTTTCAAGGTGGCAGATTTGCAGACCTCAGCATCCCTGGACTGTGATTGAAAATCACATTTGAAAAGAAGAGCACATCTGAACACCCCCATTTTCTTAGGATCGAGCTAAATGTGTGAGGTGGGGCTGCTCTTAGGTTTTTTTGTGGTTGCCTTTTTTTGGGGACTCGCCTTATGACAGGTTGGAGAGAATTCAGGCTTTAGATCCAGTGTGTGCTAGTCCACTACTGAACAGCAGGTCGGCTCACAGCCGCTCTGACATTCTAATCATAACCCTGATTGCATGCCTGCTCAGAGAGCTCCTGCTATGCCAGCTCTCTTTGTGTGACTGGAGAAAGATGAAAATGGGATTAAAATGGTGGATAATGGAGGGAGAAAAATCTAGTTCACTCTGCAAACCACTGAGAGCTAAGGCTGCACTGGCGTGTCACAGAAAGTGTGTGAGGGTATGAGAGGAAAAAAACAACAAAACAAAACATAATTGTGCGTGTGAAACATTTATTTTCATTTGTATCTTGCAACAGTTATTGTGGTGTAGTGGAAACACCCTAGGCATAATGGGATTTTGGACAATAAATGGTTTAATTTAATTACAAACTATGAAAACATTTATTAAATAAAAATGAACTTAAAAATATTTAAATATATTAAATATAAAATATAAACGTTAACTATTAAGTTTTTTTAAATAAATTGATACTTTTCAGGAAGCATGCATTCAATTGAGGAAAAGTGACAGTAAAAATCATTTATATTGTTAAAAAAAGATTTCTAATTTAGTCTTCTTTAGTCTTTCCATTCATCAAAGAATCTTGAATATATGTATATATATATATATATATATATATATATAAAGATCATGTGACACTAAAGACTGGAGAAATGGCTTCTGAAAATTCAACTTTGCCATCAAAGCAATAAATTACAACTTAAAATATATTAAAATTGAAAAGAGTTCATTTAAACGGCAAAAGTATTTCATAATATTAATGTTTTTACTGTATTTTTTATCAAATATATCCGGCCTTGGTGAGGATAAAAAAATACAATAAAATAAAAATAAATAAAAACATAAAGTAGAGTATGATAAAGATTTATGCTGATATTGCAGAACCTTACAATTCTATAGCCAGGAAGGAGAGCTGAAACATGCAAGCATTCCCATGAAAAGAGTGTAGTGGAATTCCAGACCACTTGACAGCTCTCACCCTTTTAATTGTTTGCTCCGGCCGTGGTAATCTAATAAATGTTTAAGACTATAATCAATTTGCAATGCTTGATGGGCATCTCCGTGATTCAACTTGTTAAAAGAGAGAGAGAGAGAGAGAGAGAGAGAGAGAGAGAGAGAGAGAGAGAGAGAGAGAGAGAGAGAGA
>NW_015539876.1:1257871-1298695 GCF_001515605.1 Sinocyclocheilus anshuiensis
TGATAAAAGCTGCACCATAGCTGTCTTCGGTGTCAAGAACCCGCTCATTACAGAATCACAGACAGCCTTTTTATTCAGATTATAGTTGCACACTCCCTTTGATTCGCCTTGTCTCCGCGTTCGCCTCTTCATAGTTGAGAAGAGCGTCAGCCCTGTGGGAGGCTAGCTGCTCTCTCAGAATGTAGAATGGAGCTCCCCACTTAACGCTGCAGCTAATCGAATAACAGCCCCAGCATGGTGCCCAGCGTGAGTGCTCTCCCAGCGGGATGGTGAGGGCAGCTCACTGGGGTCTGCAGGTACTTTTCATCCTGCCTGGCAGGCGAGCTCTAGCATCCTGCTGCTGGAAATTAGTCGTCGACTGGCCTCTCTTTTTGCTGGTGTCAGGCGTGGGACCCTGATGAGAGATTTTTTATATGATAACTCGATTAAGCCTCAGGCTTGAGGGCAAGGTGGCAGAGAGCCAGTACGAGGAGACTTCTACTCGTCTGGAGACTAGCGTCTCCAGTTAGCAATAGCTGCAACCTCAGAACTAGTGCCGTCTGGATGACAGCGTCGGTCTCAGGCAGGTAATCCTTGGATAAGGAGGATAACGGAGGTAACAGAGGGTCATCTTATATTAGCAAAGCTAAAATGAAACATTATAGGAAGATTTTGAGTTCAATGATGCTTCCAAGTTAACTTTAAGCATTTGTGGCATTATACTGAAAATAAAATAAAATATTAAATGAAATAAAAGTGTCAAAATACTCACTGTTTCAATAATATTTTTCACTTCTATTGTAAGTGCCTCAAAGTAATCTAGAAACAAAATGAGTAAAGATTATTATACGCAATTCTACAAATGGGTGTCAAATGAGTTTAACTTGTATTGGACATAGAACATTCCTTTAAATTGAATTATTTTGCCTTTGTATCCAATAAAGTTCTTTTGGCATGCAAAGAGAGTCAATATTGTCCTGTTTCTTAGCCACTGTGGTATTATTTCCCCCTGAACTGTTCTTACTCAACACTCTCAACAGCCATTAATGTTTCTTGACCCTTAGGGAGTCCAGCTAGAATTTCTCCCATGTCAGAGAAGTGGGAACTTATTGGCACACAATACGTATTTTCTGCCCTCTCGAATTATTTGTGGCATGGCGTTTAGGGGCCATTCAGTCAATTAACTTCACATCTCCGCTTTACCAAACAACAGTGTCCAGCAATATGGGCAGGCTAAAGACCAAACAGAAGCCTCCCCTTCCCAGTTCAGCTATTGAAGACCTTCAGAAAAGACACCAAACAAAGGCCAGCCCCTCTCTGTCTCGATGACTCCTCTCTTTGTTGCTTCTTCGGCCTTCATAAAGGAAGAGGGACACTCTTGTTTGCCCAGGAGGTGGTTTAATGGCCTTGGGTGTAACAATGGGGCCACATTCAAGCTTGCTAGAGAGACTCATTGTATGGGGCTGCTACCAAAGAACCAGGTCCAGGGACATTCCCACTGGGCCTAGTGAATGGCAGGGAGGAATAGGGGTAGGCTCAGGGGTAGAAAGGCGCCATTGAGGTGATAGGCAGGTTCCATCTGCCCCCAGTGCCTCCTTACCTAGTCTTTCGAGAGGCAGGGGCCTCTCCCGCCACAATGGGCAAATTTAGTGTGTCGGGGTGGCTTAAAATGCTCACTTTAGATGGAGCCATTGGGGGAAATATCAACACTGTGGATGGGGGTATTGATTTATTCATCCATTCCAGCCCCTTTCCATTGACTGAGTTCATTTTCCTTTCAGCTCATTTCTCCTTTTCCCCATTCAGACAGCTTCTCTCATCTCAAAAACTTCAGACCACACTATTTTCCCATACCTTGCAAAGGGGCGGATGACAAGAATTAAGTTAGTTCTGCCACAGCCCATCGTTTTTGTGCCTTATTGGTTGTGGCAGGTATCAGAGACAGTAATGAAATGGACCATTAATCAAAACAAAAATTAAAAGGGTACATAAAGTATGGAGTATAGGGTGAAATATGGATTTTTTTTTTTGGCCTTGTCTGAGCACACTGAGTCTTATGCTTTTACTATGGTTGTACTACATGACACACACGTCCAAATATTAACCGCCCAAATGGAAGAAACACATTTAGTGTCAGCATTTATTCATATATTATTTATCCTTGTGTCATTCTAAACCTGTCCAGTGGGGTCCTATGTTGTTTGCACTCCCACTGACTTTCACTGCATGTACAAAAAACAGCTGAAACATTCAATATTTTTTTTGTGTTCCATAGAAGAAAGTCAAACTTTTCAAGAATTTTCATTTTCAGTCTCTTTAAGCAGGTAAGAGGATAATAATGTAGCCATAGCCATACCAATGGATATTAAAGAGTCCTGGACAATACTTTTAAACCCTCTTTTATGAAAACAGCATTTATGCACCGGTTTGGATTCAGCTTTTGCAAAGATTTCAGACAATGCCAAAACTTGCTAAGACTCCAGATGATGCCAACCTTGGATTGACATACAAAACTCAAATATTACCCCTATATTGTAATCACTACGAGACAGATTTAATGTGTCTGCTTAACTCAGTACATGACGTTAACTAACCACATAACATGTATTATCTTATATGTATATTACTGCCATATGGACATTACTTTGACAGAATCATCTCTGGCTGATAACAGAATACTTCCTAATTGTAACACTAAAACAAGCATTTTCTGTAAAGCTGCTTTAAAACAACACATATTTTCAGAAATGCTATACAAATAAACTTGAATTAAATTGAATTTATGGATCTTAGGGCTAAGGAAATTACAGTAATGGACATCTCTGTTCATTCTATGCCTAACAGAGAGTGGCCACCAGTATGAACTTATGGTTATTGTGTCTACAAACTCAAAATTCAAAATCTACTGAAGTTCTCTCAACCCAGAATTCTGGAGATGGGCACCCAGCTTAGCATCAGTGTCACCCGTGTGAAATGTCAGCTCCAGGACCAGACCAGCGGGGAAAGAGACCCCCAGCAGATGGTCAGCTCTCAGAACCCCTAGTGGGGTACCTTTGAGTCCCTGCTGTGCAGAAACGAAGTAATCAAGTTATCTGTAGAAAAAATAACTATAGATAAGAACATTTATCATGGATGAGATAATGCGACACTATGAATACCGACACTTAGTTTTACACTCTTCTGTTCATGAAAAGAGATTGCTTCATTGTATTCTACAACGATCCATTCCCACTCTGGGACTATTAATGATTCAGGTGACAATCAACTAAATAGGATTAGACAAAATTAGCAGCAAGAAGCAAGCTTCAAAAATGCTACCCTTTTTCAGCTTTAATACATAAGCACTTTTTTTTTTTGCTTTATAACAAATGTAAATATTTTAAAGTGCAGAGTAATTAATAAATTCACACACACAAAAAAAAGAACAGATGCTTGGAAATAGAGCAATATGGGAAAAGATGCCACATGTTGCAGGTTATGTAAAAAATATCTGTCATAATTTTGACTGTTTTAAAAAGGTGATATTAATTAAATATTCCAGTATAAATATAACTATACATAATCAAATATTCTATGTATGCATTTCGACAGGTTAGTCAGACAAACAAAATAACAGGCTCCCAGTCAAAAATATGCAACTGAATTACACTGCACATCTATAAATTCTTTAAAATTCTTAATTCTTATATTTAATTGATTTAATTTTAATTGATTTACACACACACACACACACACACACACACACACACGCACACACACACACATGTTGTGTTTCCATGTTTTATGGGGACATTCCATAGGCGTAATGGTTTAATATCTGTTGCTGTGTAAATGTAAACAAACTTTCAACAAACGACAATATCTAAACTGTGTTAATATCTTCACTTTTAATATCTCACTAAACATCATAGATCCCTATTAACAGATTTTAACAAAACATATTAAAATTCCTTGTTATAAAAATTTGACCTATTTAACCTCAAAACTGTTTAGATCAGGGCTGTCCAAATTCGGTCCTGGAGGGCCGGTGCCCTGCAGAGTTTAGCTCCAACTTGCCTCAACACACCTGACTGGAAGTTTCTATGCCTAGTAAGAGCTTGATTAGCTGGTTCAGGTGTGTTTAATTAGGGTTGGAGCTAAACTCTCCAGGACACCGGCCCTCCAGGACCGAGTTTGGACAGCCCTGGTTTAGATGGAAGTCTCACATTTGCTGACAATTAAATGAAAAGTCAACAACAAAATGAGTATAACTATTCAACAAATGTGTGGAGACAAAATTTAGTGGTCAATGGTATCTTACCCTAGTGACCCTATAAAATATAACAACGCCACTTAACCATGGCACTTCTACTTTTGTACATGCACAAAATACAATATTCAGTTTTGGGAAAAGTGCAGCAGCAATGATAGAAGGCTTACACACTAAAGGTCACAATAATGACCTCCTTTAAACTTTACGGATATCACTAGAGATTATATAATCACAAATATTATTTTTAAGCTCCAAAACTGCAGCATGAGTGAAAGACCAGCAACACCAATACAACAACTTAAAACCTGGACATGGACTTCTCTAGAGTTTTTTTTCTGCCTTCAGTAAAGTAAAAAGGAGCAGTGTTTCAACTGCTTGTAGCCAGAAGGTATGAAACAAGTGCCAGACTTCTAAATCATGAAAGCTCTTGGCACTGGGGAGGCATAAGCTGAGAGCTCTGAGCAAAAAAGGCCACTTTTTTTTTTTTCCACAGGCACTTTCTCAGAGCGGGATGAGTTTAGGGGTGCAGCACCTCGTAGTGGCGGTTCCCGGTGGGCCTGTGGAGGAAATCTGCATCAGGATGAGTTTGGTTTTGATGTACCTGAGCTGGAGCAGCTTATATGTGATCTGAAGTAAGACTGAGGTTCCACTGGGTTCTGCCGTAACCTCGACGCGGTGTGACCCACGCTTCAGAAAGGGCCACACGGGGGAGAAAACACTCACAAGTCATTGTTTTGATCTTTTTATATCGACAACTTGCAGCTCTGTGTTATCTCAGTACATCTTTTATAGGGTTTGCTTGAGTTTCATGTTCAGAGGGTCTCATGAGTAAAGAAGATATGTGTAATGGAAAATAAGATCAGTAGATCATGTTCTTTGCAATAACCTTAATCAATTCAATGTTTTTTTTTATATACAAAACAAAGTTCCTCTTTCAATTTTATGTTTATTTACATGTCATTTGTAATGATAATATCTCAAAATCCCAAAACATGAGCTAAATTTATTCTGCTCAGTAAGTAAACGGATAGTTCACCCCAAAATGAAACTTCTTTCATCATTTACTCACCCTCATGTCATTCCAAATTCTTTATTCTGTGGAGCACAAAGTAAGATATTTTGAAAAATGTCTGTTTTTTTTTTTGCATGCAGTGAAAGTAAGTGGGGTCCAAAAGAGCAATGACTTTCATTGTATGGACAAAAACTGTGCATACAAGGTTGGAATGGCAAGAAGGTGGGTAAATAATGAAAGAGCTTTGATTTTTGGGTGAACTATCCCTTTATTAAGAGCCATTTTACAAACTGCTTCCAATTGAAGTATAAAAGTAAGAGAGGAATACTACACTCTTAAAAATAAAGGTGCTTCACGATGCCATAGAAGAACCTTTTTGTCTAAATGGTTCCATAAAGAACCTTTAACATCTGAAGAACCTTTCTGTTTCACAAAAGGTTCTTTGGGGTGAAAGAAGGTTCTTCAGATTATAAAAAGGTAAGAAAGAGATGGTTCTTTAAAGAACCTTTGACTGAATGGTTCTTTGTGGAACCAAAAATGGTTCTTCTATGGCATCGCTTGAAGAACCGTTTGAAGCACCTTTATTTTTAAGAGTGTACAGGATGCTGTAACAATCATCACCAAAATTTTCTTTACAAATGTTTGAGTTAGAATCATTGCAAGATTTGTGTGAGCTCAATAGTGCTGCATATGGATAAAATTGAACTCCCTTTAACTGTCATATTCTACTGCTGCAAGGTTATGAATGCCAAAACAGGAATATGATGCAATGTCATTGCAACATGAAAAAGGTTACTGTCATAAAGTTCCCGCTTTAGGCCTCAATCTCAAATTAATCCTCTTCCGTATTCACACCAGTTTTATCAGCACAAACAAGAGGGGATAAAGAAACAGTAAACAAGCTAGCTTGAACCAAACAATGTAATTGGGGGGTCCTGTCCTGGGAAGGAGTTAAAGGGATACCAAAAAAAAACAACAAAAAAAACAACAACAACTGCAATCAATTACTCACCCTTATTCCATTTCCAAATCACAATGAATTTATTTTCTCTGTGTAAAGGAGGTATTTTGAGGAATAATTCAACTGTTTTTGTTTATACAATGGATGTCAGTGGGGTCCAAAATAATATTAGACGATTCGGACTTATAAAGATTTATATATAATTTATTTTTTATTTATTATTTTTCATTTACAGTATAAGGTAAATAAAGTAAATATAAATACAAAATAAATGAATAAATAAAAAGTAACAATAAATAAGAAAACAAATAAAACAAATAAATAAATGAATATGTAAAAAATAAATAAGTAAACAAGTTAGTAAGTAGATACATACATGCATGCATACATACATACAATAAAGGTTTGGAACAACATGAGTGTGAGTAAATGATGACAGAATTTTGACTTCTTTGTGAACTATCCCTTATATGGAAAAACACACCTTATATGGAAGCCAAGGAGGGTGAAGGGCAGAATAAAAAATGTTCAGGCTGTGCTACCTAATGGTTAGAAAGGAAAAAAAAAAAAAACACTGTGGAGTGCAGCCAGCTTCAAAAGTGAATGAATCTCAGATGGTGAGTGCTGGCCGAGGGCCCGGGCCGAGGCACAGGGCGCAAGGAGAGGCAGGGCTGCAGCATGTAACCTCAGTCCTGTTTATGTTCCACATTCTGATGGTGGGGAGGCCTTAAATTGGAGCCCTGCTGCAGGGGATTAGGCTTATGAACTCTGGGATGTGTGTGCAGGGAGAGGGTGACAGGGGAGGCGGGCAGACATGTGTCCACGGGGCTGGGAAAAGTACTACCCACACACACACAAACGGTATCTTTCCACCCTTCTCTCGTTTTCTCTCTCCTTCCTTCTCTCTCTCTGGCAGAGAGGCCACAACCGTAGCCCTCCATGTGTGGCGGATGTTTTCCATGAGCAAGACGGCCAGCTTGGCTGCAGCTGTCCAAACCGGAGGGCCTTGGGAAGGGGAGGAGAGGAGAGGAGCTGAGTTTGGAGGGGGCGGGGGACAGTGCACTTGGCAAAGGTCAGACACCCCAAGACAGCTTTGAGTGTGGGAACTGTCCGAGAAGGCATGTGCAAAATGCTCTGCACTGTGGTATTGTTTTTCTCCAAGGCTGCCTGAAGGAAGAAGCTCGGTAATATATGTACATCTGCTTGTTTGTGTGTGTGAGAATGCAGATAGAGGGCTGCTGTTGAGACGCAGTACATTAGTGAGAGTAGAAGGAGCAACAGTGTACATGTTTAAACTGCTGCACATTGACTCGTCTGCAAAAAAAACATACATGTTATTGGGGAGTACATGTTGTTAGTCAGTCTGAAATTAGCAGCACTACTTACTTAACTGCACTTTTCAGTAGCGAGACAGTATTTAAGTTGTTCTCATAATAGCTTTTCCATTAGCAAACAACTAATTAAAGCAGTGATGCAATAAATAAATAAATAAATAAATAAATAAATAAATAAATAAAACAATTGCATTATTATTAATATTATTATTGTTGTTGTTTCTGTGAATTAGTTTATTTGGGAGATTCAGGTACATTAATTGGTTTAAAACAGGAACGATTCACAGATTTGAGTCTCTGGACTAGTCTCTGCATGTCAATATTTAGTTGCTAAAATCAAAATGGATATTTATAACTTGGTAACAATTTACAGTAATTTTACATGAATAATCATGTACTAATACCTGAATTAATTCTTACTTCAACATGAACTCATGATTAGTGAAGACATGAGCTAATCATGAGTCAATCAAGAGCTATCCTTAACTATGACTAAAGTCATAAGGATTCATGCATGAATAACACAACCTTAACTACGTTAACACATTTTTGATAGTTAATGCATTAATTAACATTTAGGGGTAAACTAAATTAAACAGTCTCTATAAGATGAAGTTAGGATGATTCCAAAGGGCCAAAGTGTGAGTGGGGGCCCGATTTCTACAGAGTGGGCCCTAGTCAATATGCTGTTATTATTATTATTATTATTATTATTTTATTTTTATAATTAAACATATATATATATATATATATATATATATATATATATATTTTTTATTAAAAAAAATAGAATTACGAGATATTATTATTAGATATAAAGGAATTTTAAAATGTAAACTTGTAATTGCATGGATAAGAGTCTAAATTCTCAGAGCCCTTGAAGTGTGTTCTTTGAAGGGTGTAGGGCACTACTGCCTGCTATAAGCGTTTGGAACTCCCTTGATGAAGGAAATGACTGACCAAATGTTACCTTGACAATGCTGCGCGTGTGTGCAGCATTCAGCACTCCATCAATTGTTCCAAATAAATATTTCTTATTGCATATTGTCTAATTGTGTCTTATTTACTATTAAACCTTTTCAAACTAAACTTGCCTAACTTACTTATACTACCGTCTTAAATCATATTTCTATCACTGACGAAAAATATTTTGTCTTACATTAAAATAGACAAATTTACTTAGCCTATTCTACTTACGTTTGTATGTGAAGTCGAAATCGACCCCAACTTTGCTTTAAAATGGATCACAAGATCTCCAAACCGAAGATCACATGATCACAAATGGAAATCGCTTCCGTAAAGTGACCATCGCATGTTCCCTTCGCTAACAGACTTTTGGAAGGGCCCTTCGTGAAGGGATTCAGTTGTTCACTTTCGTTTGGAACGTACCTACAAATGGCGTACCCTTCCCGAAGTGCCCTTCAAGGGTGCAAAAAAGCTGTTTGGAATTTGCTCAGTGTAGTCCTGGGAAGAAAAATAACTATGACTAAAAATAGGTTAAGTGAACAATAAAACTCAGAAAATTGACAAATTTCTATCAATAATAGTTTTATCTAGTTTTATAACCCCCCCGCCCTGAATTATAAAAGAACAATTCTCACCTAATGATCGAAACCCTATCAGGAATGGCTTAAGACTTAAGCAGGTGTATCTGACAACAAATAACTGCCTGAAAATGCATTTAGCACTTAAATACACATGCAAATAATAGATGAGTAACAGGTGTGTGCGTATCTGCACTACCAATGTTAGGGCACTTCTCTCTCACCCACCTTTGTGCGAGTTCTGCGCCCTACCATTCATTCAGCTGAACCTTTGAAGGCAGATAATCCCACTTATTTGCTTTCCCATGCCTGAGTCAAGTCCTCCTCTGAACCAGCTCTCGAGAATATAGTATACATCCACACTTCCCACCACACAGACTCCCTTTATTTACCCAAATAGGATGTGGCTCAACAGGCTTTAAAATGTTAGTGAATGGTTTGTAAATATGATCTTACCGCAACTCTTTTATCATCAAGGCTACAGTCTTAGTGTTGCTTTGAGAGGCCTTTATGTCTCCTGACATGTATTCAGTGGAGAGCACTGAAAGACCTCAGTGAGCGGTCCCCACAGGACCCTATGCTCATAATAGGGGCCAATTCATTACAGTAAATAACAGTTGCTGTCATTATATTGTTTTCCATGAAGCGGCTTATTTGGAGCTCATAAACTGGTAATTGTTTTAAGACCAGTGGTGGCTCTTTTGCTCCCATTCAGGGGCAGGAAACCAAACACGGGCAGTGGGAATCTGGGAACGCGCCCCAGGGAGGGTCCGACTGGCGAGACAGGAGATCCAGTCCTGCTAGCAGCTGTGAGGGGTATTAAGGTCTAATGAGTTCAAGAGTAACATGGATAAGCAGAGTTATGGGGAAAGCCCCTTTACGAACCTTTGATTTACTGTCTTGACATCTGTATTAATATGTTTATATTAATCACACCAGTTGGACGGATGTCCGAAGTACTGAAATAACTGGCATAACTGCAAAAATATACTAGCGAGCAGCACACACATCCCCTCAGTTTAGACTTTTGCTCTGACAGCTGTTAAGCCCATCTTCAACCTTGTGTCAGACAGTGAACATGAGAAGCTGAGGTAATGCTCTGTAATATCCGGACTGTAGTCGTCCAGGGTTTATCTTTTCCCACAGTCACTTAACACAAGACCCTTTACTTAGTCCTCCCTCTCCAGGCTGGTGATTATATCCTGAGTAGACTTAGACTTTTTCAGACAAATCATAGTGCATATTTGAAATCTCATTAGCCTTTGAAGGCCTTCTAGAAGACCACAGCCGTATAAAAAGTCCAACAAATACTATACTATCATGACAGACTTCCATTAATGTCTATTGTTTTTACACTAAACTAATGATATTTTCTAGTGGCTAACTTTATCCCTAAACCTAATCTACATATAAAACATTTAATATTTTCAAATTGTATTAAGAATTTTTTTTTTGTATATTAATTAAGCCATTCGCAATGGATGACTGGCTCTACCTTGGAGCAAACACAATAAAAAGGTAACTGTCACTTGATCTCACAATTATGACTATTTTTTTTTTTTTATAATTGCAAATTTATCTCACAGTATGACTTATTTAAACTTTATTTAAATCACACAGTTCCCTGTTTTATTTTTATTTTTTACTCTGAGAAGGAAACAAGCTCCCTTAGTTTTTCCAAATTATCTAGTCATATAATGTAGTTTTATTGCCCTGAACCCCACAAACACTGCTTTTGCAAGTTTATATGCATATTCACTCACTCACAGGAATCTTTTGCTGCATTGCTCGTTTAGTAATGACTTTTCAAAATTTCAGCACACTTTTGCCAACTGACTGTGAAGAGGGGCAATATTTAAAAGCGACTTGTCGGTAAGTCAAATGGAAATGAGAAATTGCTTTTCGAGTCCTGTTAACTTACGTTTCAGCATTATCAGTAAACCAACCTGGCATGTGAAACCAGAGGAGATTCATATAACTGCTGCTTAGTCTAAGTGTAGATTCTATTCAGATTACGGTTTATAGAAACAAATTTCAAAGGCTTGAAAACTTTTTTTAAGAGCAGTGATGGCCCATTGAGGGGCAGGAGACTGCATTAAAAAGCTGTATGATACTGCAGGAAAAATAACATTTTTTTGGAGATTTTGGACAAAAAGCTTGATTATGAGTTTTCAAATCCTCTACTATAACCTGAAAATACTTTCCTCAGCCCAATGGTCCTTTACTAAAATGGGCTACAGATTAACAGGGTGCATTCCTGTGCAGGAAAATCTCTTTAGAGTCACGTCCAGATCAGAGCAGCCATCTGCACACGCTGCATGCCCTAACCAGGGCCTCTGCCCTCTCAGGAATTTGGAGCTTTTTCCCATCAATTTACCCAATTATAGAGCAGGTCCCTGTGTTTACCACAGAGACTCTAACCTCAGGCAATGAAGGCATAAAAGTTATCTAACACATGATCAGATTTTTAATTACCATCACTTTTTTTGTGAAAAAAAAGCCTAAATAAAATAAAATAAAATAAAATATAAAATAAAATAAAATAAAAATATTAGATGAAAAACAAACAAACAAGTTCATTCACTGAATCATTTATTATGTTTGTTTCTTGTTACTGATTTGTTTCAATGAAAATAAAACTGAATTATTTTTTCATATAAAGGTGGCTAAAACTTGCATGACAGGAAGGGGAAGTGTAATCACTACTCTTGAGAATGTGACTAACCTTTATATCACCGTTACCACCACAGGCAAGCATGACGTAAATGTTAAACCAGTGCCTCGTGCTCTGCTGACTACCGGCACCTATAATAATCTTCAAAGACACGAGGTGGCATGTCTTGCTGTCAGCCCACACACACGTATCAATGAACGTACGCACACACTCTTAGCTATCTTCTTGCATGAACATGGAACTAGCCTTCAGGCTGGCTCGAGTTTCTGCATACAGCAGTAAAGATACTGTTTCACTGCAGGTGTCCCATCAAAGGCTGCAGCACGCACTGGCCAGCAAAACTCATAAATTAGCAGGACTACAGGTCCATTTACCGGGTGCTCTATTTTGCCTTGATGAAAAGCCCATATGTAGGCTTTCTAGTCTCAGCACAGAGTTTTTAGTTTGATTAAGACTGTTACATCTTTATCTGTATAACTCTGCATACCGTTTTTATCTAGTTTGCCCTATGACAGAAAATACATTTAGTGCACAAATATCTAAAATATCAACTATATGTCACACTATATTCTCCAGTGACACTGTGTGAAAGTATACTGTATTTGCAAACTACCATTCAAAAGTCTTTGGTCAGTACATTTTTTTTTGTTTTGTGTTTTTGAAAGAATTCTCTTCCACAGCAATTCTTTTCAAGAAACATTTCTTATTATTAACAATGCTGAAAAGTTGTGCTGCTTAATTTTTCTTTCTTTCTGGAAATCATGATTTTCTTTTCAGGATTCTTTAATAAAATGAATGTTTTTCATTCATTGTTCTTCACAAACTCTGGTCTCTGAGGTAGATAGAATCCTCTTTATCTTTTAGAGGTCTAAATAGAGGCCTGGGGGTCTTCTGCTTTCAATTAAAATCTCAAACATATTTTCCCCTCTCTGCAGACCTTGAAAATATGCTCGTAAATTGTCATTATTTTTTACGGGCTTCCCCTTTTCAGTTGCACATCGGAGATGTCTGGCACAAGCAGTAGCTCACTGGATTGGCTTATCTCAGGATCTGCCGTCTCCCTCTGAGCCCCGGGACAAATGACATGACTTACAGTGTATGGCTGCTCCCCATCACATACTGTATGTGCATCCTAAGTGCACTGCTCTGGTCCAAATAATGGGAAACAGGCTACTACCAGGGTTATGCAAAATGTAGAACTGAAGAACTGGCTCATATTTAATTGGCTGACTTTTAATTCACTGGAGTTGGAATTTGAGTTGGCCAGACCCATAGGAAGTTGAATTAGAATGACAGGAAGCAGAATTTACTGCAATGGACCTTTTTCACATTTCTGGGGTTCTCAGAAGTGGAAGTCATCACAGTTGCGTAAAATTCTATGGTTCTGCTGAACAGAAACTACAAGAAATATATTTATTTAGAGATTTATTACATTGGTCAACAGGGAAAAATGTCAAATTTGCTGTCATTTCCTCAGTTTTTGTATTAAAAATACTCGTGCAACAGTGTTCACTTTATGTAATTTAATGCCTATCTATCTATCTATCTATCTATCTATCTATCTATCTATCTATCTATCTATCTATCTATCTATCTATCCTATCCATCCATCCATCCATCCATCCATCCATCCATCCATCAGGCCAATTAATCTTTAAACTTCAAGGCTTTTTAAAATATTTTTTTAAAACTTTCAAGCAAGAACTGGCTTCAATTTTTTTAATATTTTTTTTTTAGTTTAAAATAGATAAAAAAAAAAAAATCTTTTATTTAAACTGAAATTTTGCAAACTGCTTCCTACCCCAATTTGAATGCTTTATTAATAAGTTTATTTTTAGACACAATTTGTTTTGGTCAGCCAAGTGTCTTCATTTAGTTTAAGAGGCATACAGTAACGCTAAGTTGGAAGCCATGGGGTATCATTCCCCACTAGCAGGTCTCTTTTCCCTCCACATCTGTGTCTGTTTATGCCCCATCTATTTCTGAACCATCACTAAAGAACCTCCAGGTTCTGCTACGAAGCAAGAGAATGTGATTTTTCTTCCTGTAACAAAGAGAGAGGGAAATAGCAGGGGAAGTTTGCAAATGTGCTTCCTTTGTGGTAAGCTACAGGAGGATGGAGTGAGCATAGCTTCAGACGAGAGCCAAGGCACAGCGGCAGATTTTGGCTGGGATGATTATCGCTTACATACATTGCCACACTTAGTAGAAACAAAACTATCACCAGAACACTGGAACCTTCAGCTAGAACAATTGGACAGCTAAAAATTAAAGAGGGCATGCCTGCTAACTAGAAAATCACCCTGGTGGATACTCGAAAAATATTTTTTTCCCATTTTTAAGGGCTAGCCTGGAGCGAGCTCTATGGCAGATGCTAGCATGACAAAGGCGTTTCAGTGATAAGATAGAGAGAGCCTGGGCAGTATGAAAATGATGGCCCCTAGCATTGTCTCACCTGAGATTTTGTGACTCCTCTATGACGAATCCCAGTAACGGAGAATCTTGGCAGACTGATGTGGACTGCATTGCAATGGATGGGCCCTCCACTCTGGAATAAGCCAAAAAGGCCCCTACGAAAAGAGCAAGATGTAATGCCACTTTTTCATGCTCATTGCGGGCCTCTGATAGCTGAAATGGCATGGATTTGTATCCCTGTTACACTGAAAGAGCTTGCGAATTGGATCGCGCTTAAAAGTGAAGCAAGAAAGCCCTGGAAAATCAGTGCTCAAAGGCACATTTCAACTGGAAAGCATTTCTTTAAAGCCTGTACTCCTTAGTGGTTGACAATCCTATTAAAGAATCAATGCCTTGCAATTAACTGAGCAAAGAGATATAAAAATAAATTAGAGAGGGGAAAATACACGCATTCAGTTTAGGGCCATCTGAGTGGAACTAACCATGCAATGGTCCTTTCTGATATAAAGATACCACAGGCATGAATCATCTTTTTTTGCATTGATGTTTGAGTGGCATGACCAGCATCTGCCAATTGCCTATTGTCGCCACTCTTCACTTTACTGACGGCATAAAGGGTTGCGACAGAAAATGGGTTTTTGGACATACAAAGGAAAACACTTAATGGGTTAGGCCAAATTTGAATTAATTAGTTTTACTGTCTTTAGGTGACATATAGAATAGCTTTTGCCTCCTGTTTTATCTATTAGACGGATTGTTGACACTTAAAATATTCAAATTTTATTACAAATTTTAGATTAGTTCAAAAGACTTCTTTCCTTAGACTGATGTTTTCATCACAACTCCTTACGAGGTAGTCGTCAGTCAACAGTCACCTACAGCCAGACTCTATCATCAACAACATTCAGCCATTGCAGTATTCTAAAGTAGAGAAAGAAAAGGGCCTCCTAACGAATCAGTGTTACCGAGGTGCTAATTTAGTCTTCATTTAGATGCCATAAGAACAGCCTGCGTTTCATTACATGAACATAAAGCAAATTTTCCCGTTTATTTTTCTTACCAACTCAATCAGTATTGTTTCTCCTCAGTACTTTGCACTTTCTCCAGTTAAATAAATAAATAAACAAACACAACTTACGTGGATCATTAATTGTTAGTGCTAGTCTTAGATTTGTATTTCAGAGAACCACATACATCAACTCTACATCTTTACCAGATGTAATGACTGTTTTGACTAATTGTGCAGACTTTGCTATAATTGCTCTACTAACAACTCTAGCTGTAAGATTTAACTTTGATATGTTGGTAAAAGTGTTAAAGTGTTGGTAAAAGGAGTAGTTTACCCTATTCATTCATTTCAGCCCATCAAAGTAAGAGAGAGATTAACATAATGTAGATCTATTAACCAAGCTTGTTTCTGAGAGAAAATAATTTATTTACAGCATGATCAGCTATGCTTACAATTTGTTCTAAAAAGAATGTCTAAGTTCACATGCGATACCTTTTCTAGAATGTTTTCCATGCCTCTAAACCTGAAGGTTTAAAAACCACGGAAAGAGACTGTTTGTGGTCCCAGACTTAAATTTATGAGTGAGCGGGTGTGAAAATGATGGTATAGGCAGGAAATGGTGAGAATTTATGTAAGTCTTAGGGCAAGAGAGAATTAACAAGACCACAACATTTGCTTGTTGGTTTGCCTCTGATAGTTTACACACTTTCTTCTCAAACCCCAGATAGTCCTTATGTTCAAAATGCTCTGAAATTTGTTTCTGCTTGCCACTACTCAGAATTCTTTGTGATCCACAATAGATTTTGGCACTACTGCATGAAAAAAAGGATTAGTAATTTTTTTAACCCTCTGAGCAGAAATGCATTAAAAAACACAGTCATAAGTAACTCCTTGATGAATAGCTATTGAGGCTCAATGAAACATTCATTATATGTGCATTAAAGGCACTTCATCAGGAGTGGCTGTGACTGAAGAGGGGGTCACTACTACAGAGAGCCTCCCCTTGTCAGAGGGGATGTGATTCTCCAGCAATAATTGTAATTCAGGAATTAGGAGCTTACAGCTCTTGTTATCCGCCTGATATAGAAGTGAACATGAAGAGCACCATGGGGAGAGCAATACAAGAGATTATCGTTCGAGAGGGTCTCCCTCACCCCCTCTCATCTAACCTAACATTGACTTCAGGTCAGCCATCTCTAATTGTAGTCTTGTTTTTTGGAGTGGACAAAGGTAAGCTGGTTCACCCTTGTGGGGACAGAGTAATGAACATTATGGCCTGGTTCACTAACATGCTAAAGGACGCCACAACAGTGACCACCAAAAGGGCTTGAAGGCTCATGCTTGATTGAGCAGGATTTTACAGGCATTCTCTTTTGGAGAGGTCTACTCTTATAACAAGGAGACCGTAGAGTGGCTAGTGTTTTGCATTTTTGCCCTACCATGGCATCTCTGGAAACATGTCTCAGGATGTGATCAATCAGGTGTTCATAAATACGTCTCATGTAGGAAAATAACGCCTGCCGCCTGCTGCCTGCCAAATGTGCACACTTGTTTAAGTAACACATTTCAATTAGATCTGAACAACCAACTAAAGAAAAGTTTGGTATATAGGGATATACATAAAAAAGTAAGTTTTAAAGTTTTTGAATGTATTTCAATAAATATAAAAAAAAATATTTGAAAACAGTACTGTGAAATGTTATTAACATTTAAAATAACTGTTTTCAATATTTATATATTTTAAAATGGTATTTATTCCTGTGATGGCAAAGCTGACTTTTCAGCAGCAATTATGCCAGTATTCAGTGTCACATGATCCCTCAGAAATCATAATATGCTGATATGGTGCCAAAGAAACATTATTATTATTATTATTATTATTATTAATTATTATTATTATTATTATTATTATTATCCATGTTGAAAACAGTTGTCTTGCTTAATATTTCTTTTTTTCTGTAAACCATGATGCTTTTTTTTGCATTCTTTGATGAGCAGAAAGTTGAAAGGATCAGCATTTATTTGACATCGAAAAATATTTTGTAACATTATAAATGTCTTTACTGTCACTTTTGATCAAATTTATGCATCCTTGCTGAATAAAACTATTAATTTGTTTAAAAAAATCAGCAAATGTCATCTGAAAAATCTCAGGTCTGTGCACACACAGGGACAACAGAGATATTATAATTTTTTGCAGTAAATAATTTAGATTTTCAGGATATTTTTATTTATTTATTTTTTTCAATGCACAGCAGATGTTATGAACACAACATTGGTAGAAGTTATCTAACTGTATCTGACTTACGTGACACAAATATGTGACATGGGTAATGACTACTGACGAGTCAATGATGCTTAAGGCAAGTTTTCAAAGCTCTAGGCTAAATATTTTCTAAATAAATGAGCATAAACATGTTACACCCATCCCTGCTTTCCCATTTTATAAGATGCACACCAGATGTAGTGTATTGTAAAACACTGAAAGACTGCGCTTGAAAAAGCCCTCTGTGTTAGTATGAAGCATCTGTCACAGAACACACATAACTGTATGCTTCCCGCTAAACTGCATCTATGAATCTATTTAAAAGGCTTTAATTAGCAATTTAAAGCAAATGAAATCCAGTCATACAGTGCGTATGCTTCAAATCAAAACAAGCGCCTTTCTCTGCACATATCTGCCCACGTCATGCTATATCCTGCCAGTTTCTTTCAAGCACAACAAAGCTGATATAATGATAAGCACCTGGATCTCCACAGGCTCCCTGTTAGAACCAATTGATGGTAACTGATAAATTAGGGTGGGATCTAAACTGGTCATGACACTCAATGATTCCTTTCACATTGACGTCATCGACATGAAGTGACTCTTTATGTGCAGCACGTCCTGTGGCTGGAATACCGCAATAAAGAGGCAGAGAAGCGTCTGAGTGAAAGAGAAAGAAAGAAGCAGTGACAGCCTCCCTCCCAAACACCCCGTGAGAATTCACTCCTACATGTCTGGGCTTTGCATGTGCCCTGTTTACAATCATACAAACCATGTGGTGTTCTTCCAAGGCCACAGATGACTCAAAAGCATCTAGAGCGTCCTGAAAGACTTCAAATCACCTTGCTTGATAAATGTGGGCATAAATCTCCCCCAACCAGCCTGTGAACTTTTGCCATTCTGTGTTCTACTTTAAAAGTACAATCTGTGGCGTACATCACAGTGTGGTTTAACTGCTCTTGAAAGGCCACACTGGAAAGGCTTGTGAAACTTTTGTTCATAATGACAAAAAATAAGATTCACGAGTTCACACTAACATATAATGTGATTAAGCAATTAGTAGCATATTTGGCGTGCTGTCCAGAGAGAGGGCTCCGAGCTCGGGTTAAAGCCCGAACCCAGAGAACTCCCACCCCCCAAGATTGGGAGAAAATTAGAATAGTAGTGAGGTGTTGGGGTGGAGGCGGGATGCTGGAAAACTTTCGTGGAATTGAGGTAAGTTGGCTGTATATATATACACACGTATGTGCTTGTTAAGGTGATTAGCTGACGAGCTCCACCTGGGCCAGACTGATTGATTATCTGATCGTGCTCCTCCCGAACCTTGTTAATAAAACATCATTAAAAAAAAAACTTTTTTCACTGAGGAAGCCACGGGAGCAGCTAGGCTTCCCTCAGCATATATTATATCCTTTGAGCAGAGCATAGAAGGAACCACAGATGTTGACACTGTTGTGGTAGGTTAAGATGGACTCTAAAGCCTATTGTTTCCCTGCACTTTCTTTCGTTATTGTATTTTTTTTGTTCACAGTTTTTCCCCCTCTCCTGCTTTTTGCCTTGCCCCCTCCATTCTGGTACTTGGCCCTGGCCAGCCGGACTGTGCTGAAAGGCCTTTAGATGGTGACTAGAGCTCCAGGGGGTCTTTCTGCCAACCATGGCCTGGGGAAAAGCCTGCATTGTGGGGATCAGCAGGCAGCCCCGGCTGCCTCAGTGGCCTCCGTCCAACAAGAATAATGTGAGTGCCAGGGTTAAGGGTCACCCCACTTCTGCAGTCCCCCACTGGGCTTTCACTATACCTGCCTTATCCCTGTCAGTGCATCTGGTCAAGAGGAGACGAGAACTAGAGAAACATCATCAAGAAAAGAGACTCTTAACACTAAGTGGAATTTGTCCAGAAAGGCCAATTCCATTCAGTTTTCCAATTTGGTCGTTTCAACAGCTCCAAAACAGAACAGCTCTGCAATGATTCATGACTAAGTCTAAAGAACAAATGAAAACTTGATTTAATGTTGCCATAACATTTGGCAGTTTTTGCATTAGTACTGAGTGCAAAGTACACTCAGTAATTTACTGTTTGCATTTATTTAATGCTTCAGTATATTAGCATGCATTAGAACATGTAGCATTTTTGTACAGTAATTATACAAAAGCAAATTATTACAACATTAATATTAGCTGGAAAAATTAACTTTGTATTAAGCTGACATTGTTTTTTTCTGCCCACTACTAGAGTAACATAAATATAATAATACATTTATAATAAGAATTATATATATATATATATATATATATATATATATATATATTCATTCACCTAGGGCTGCCAATGGAATAAAATAATTATGACTAATTTAATGTTTAATGAATTCAGTGATGTTTCTCTTTAGAAGAGCAAAACGAAACGCCAATATCAAATTTCGTAAATGTGATTTAACAAATACAACCAATATCTTAAATTTGACAGTCCTAAAAATTGATTCCTTTGATACCCCTGGTAAGTTACAGTGCTTTCTAGCTTCTTAAATTCATCACTTCACCCATATAGTTTAAAAGTGTTTAGGTAATTATTGTAGCTTGTAACTTGCAAATTAAAAGTACCTTAGTAGTTTGCAGTGCAGCTAACTACTTCTATTAACTGCTTTACATTGTGAATAGCATATGGCTTGACAAGCTACAGTTTTCAAGTACCTTCCCCAATACCGCTGACAATGAAGAGGACAATCCACTGTGACATTACTGCAATCTTTTTGCTCCAGCAGTTTTGTATAATGTGTAAAAGGGCAGTCTGTGTGTGCACTGCACATGTAAGCTGTTTCATCACAGGACTGCTGATGCCTGAAGACAGAGTATGTCAAATATTCAGCCATGCTTTAAGCCAGATCTCTCCTTCACCTTCTTATCTTGACATCGTGTTTCAGCACTGGGGAGTTCTCATGTCCACATGGCTCTTCAGCCAGCAGAACATAAACATTTCAGTGAAAGCCAGGGAATGAACCACAGTGCTTAACTTTGGCTGAATAATCAGTCACTGCGCGTCTATAAGTTACCAGCAAAACTCTGCAAAGTAGTAATGAAGCCACATATTTTGACTCGTATAATATTTTTATATTCCCTATAAAATAAAGGGTACATGCAATTACACTGGGTTTCTGTAACTTTTATGAAGGTAAATAACTTGTTAAAGAACTTTTTAAGAAGCGAAGAAAATATAAGGAATGAATTGAAGGGAATACAATACATCAATATGTTCTCCAAATGTAAACGTCTAAGGAGTGCACAGACACACACAACTTTTATTGTAGTAACTTTTAGCAAGACACATTTAACTGCAAGGCAAAGTGACAAGACGTCTTGCTTACTGTGAAACTGATCAAAATTAAGTGAGTTTATGAATAAAACTAGAACAAATCTGTCAATAAGTTCAGAATAACAGAATAACTTTTAACTGAATAACAATAACTTTTTTCTTAACCATACATTCAGTTTTTCAAGACTTTATTTTTACATTTGCATCTCAAGTAAATGTATTTTGATTTAAAGATGTTTAGATATTTGTATTTGAAAACAAAAATACTGAGGAAGTACAATGCATGCAAAATTTAATTCCATGACTTTATGAATTCTGCTCAGATTTCTGACCTTTTTAAGGGCTAAATTGCAGAAGGGTGAATTAAGACTTTAAGACCTGACCCGCAGAAACCCTGATTACAAGCATGCTAGTGCCATTTCCAAATGGCCACCTTCTTCGTCTTATTCTACCCCACAAAATCATTCTGACCACACATTTTATGATCTGACCCCAGAGTTACAATACAATAGACTTCAAAATGAGCCTTCTTACCCCAGATCAGAGCCTTCTGCTTCAGTCATGGTTCTGAGGGGCTGTCACTGGTGATGTACTGCCGTGAAGCCTGCACCCTGACCCCACATAACAAGTATATTAACCTCTTCAGAGATGCACCACTTCAGCCCTAAAAACTCTGACCCTAAAGCCCCTCTTGTGGCCACAGGAGGTCCCGCAATTCCCCTCCACACTGCATGATCACTGCATTGTCTGCCCCTGTTCTTTGTGTATGTTGCCAAATAACATTCCTCTAGCTCTCTATGATGCTACTACCCCCTATCCAGTCAGGACACAGGAAGAGAGCGCTCTGTTGTGCCCAGCGTGAGTGCTCTCTCAGCAGGATGGTGAGGGCAACTCGACTGGGGTCTGCAGGTACTTTTCATCCTGCCTGGCAGTCGAGTCCCAGCACCCTGCTGCTGGAAATTAGTTGTCGACTGGCCTCTCTTTCTGCTGGTGTCAGACATTGGCCCCTGATGAGAGATTTGTTGATACGATAACTTGATTAGGCCTCGGGCATGGTGGCGGAGAACTAGAGAGACATTGCACTCATTCTTTAACCTCTCCTCAGGAGACTGCAATTAGGCCTGGTAATTGGTTAATTGGGCAGACTGTTTCAAATACACTTCTTTTTTGGAGTCCTTCTTGATTTGGTCTTGGGAAACATATACTGTTCAAGGATATATTCAATTTATTCAACAAACTGAAATTGTGTTAACATATATAAAATATATGTATATATATTTCCTGTTGTTCATGGTTCTCTTAAGGCCCATTCACACCAAGCACAATAACTATAATCATAACTATAAAGTTTTAATAATCATTCTAATTCTATAACACAGCACAACAATAAAGAGAGGAACACAGAGGAACAATATTGTTGGAATCACTTTCAGAGTGATTTTTCTCCAGCTGATGAACAGTAAAAACATTGTCATTCAGCCAATCACAATCCATCCTGCTTTAAAGAGCATTTATAGTGGCAGACAACACTGTAACTGCAGCACATGCATATAATAAAAAGGAACTTATTGTACATGGATATGCTAGTAAAATCAATACAGTTGTTGTTGTTCTTGGTGTGAACGGACAAATGATCAATGGTCATTTATTTCTTCATTTTACTAAATTAAAAAAAAACGGAGAACACAAAAATCTAAACAAACAAATAAAAATGTCCTTAAAATCCTAGTTATCACAAGGTTCCTTTCTGACTGTGAGAGATTCTGAAAGGCTTCATTCCTTTCCTTTCAATCTAAACCTCTGAAATAATTAAATTAATCAATTTATGTTTTGCATTTGAAATGCTTCTTTGTCAAAGTGATTTGCATCATAAAAAAACTAAACTCTGATGCAACTGAGACTTTAAAGCTTTTTTCATTTCATTTCATTTCACCGTGGCTAGATAAAATATATGCATTATATAGCCATCACCATGGCTGCAAAATACCACCACACATCACCATCGCAATTCTATATGGTCTCTTTGGAACTGGATGTCACGACTTTGGTCTGATCGGCAGATTGTTGTCCTTGTCTTGTCTATGTACGTGTTCGTTATTGTGAGCACATGGATTTTGTTTTTAACAGATTCCCACGTGCTCGTTGTCTTTGTGGTTTTCCCCCTCCCTATTGTTATCCTATTAACTACTTTGGCTACCATCACACCTGTGGCTTGTTAGTCCCTCATTTCTTCCTCTATTCTAGTTCCTCTTGTGCGTAGTCTTGTCTCAGACCATTGTTGTATTTACACGCTACACTTTGTTCGTGACCTACTTTCAGTTTTGCCGTGTTATGTACTGACGTGTTTTCCGAGACTCCAAGTGCAGTTTAGTTTCTGTTGTTTGATTTCTTTTCTTGCTCCCTCTCTGCCTCTCGTTCCTTCAGACCTCTGATCCTCAGCTCCTGCCCTGGTGTTACCTGAGCCGTGTATTATGCCTTTACTACTCCCACCCCTCTCGGCGTGCTCACTGGGGAATTCTCCGCACTGACATTGAGTCAGCACTGATGCTGAGACTGTGCATTGTTCTCTCCTCGCTCCCCCTCTCTTCCTCATGGAGTGTCTGGATGCTCGTTTGGAATGTCCACCTCTTCCTGTCTGCATCCTCTGCCCTGGATTATGGCTTCCAGCCTTCCGCTACTGCCAGTTGAACCTGCAATTGAATCTTTGTTTTTCCCTGACAGAATGATCTGAACAGAATGGATTCAGCAGGGACAGACCAAATCAGAACCACTGTGACTTAACAGGGCATTCTCCTGGGCCAGCATTCCAACCAGCTAACAGCAACCTCACAGGAGGCTGACCTCTTGACAGCCCAGGTAGCCAAACTCAATGTCCGGGTGCAAGAACTCCAGCAGGAGGCCCTGGCCAGCCGATCTGCTGCCTCTGTTATCCGTCCTCAACCTCAGGCTGAGCCAGAACCCCACGCCAACAGTCCTCCTCCCTACGACGGAGATCCAAATTCGTGCCGGGCCTTCCTGTCCCAGTGCTCCTTGGTCTTTGCACTCCAGCCCCGCCGTTACGTCACGGAGGAATCTCAGGTGGCATTCATGATCACCCTCCTGAAAGGGAGGGCCCGTGATTGGGCAACTGCTGTGTGGGATGCTCGTGCCCCATTCTGCGCCACATTTCAGGATTTCCGAGCCGAAATGATTAAGCTGTTTGATCGATCTGCTCAGGGTGACGAGGCAGCCTCCCAGCTGGCACGGCTGAATCAGGATGGTCTGGCTTCCAGCCTTCCGCTACTGCCAGTTGAACCTGCAATTGAATCTTTGTTTTTCCCTGACAGAATGATCTGAACAGAATGGATTCAGCAGGGACAGACCAAATCAGAACCACTGTGACTTAACAGGGCATTCTCCTGGGCCAGCATTCCAACCAGCTAACAGCAACCTCACAGGAGGCTGACCTCTTGACAGCCCAGGTAGCCAAACTCAATGTCCGGGTGCAAGAACTCCAGCAGGAGGCCCTGGCCAGCCAATCTGCCGCGTCTCTTGCCTGTTCTCCACCTCAGAGTCCTCCACCCTATGCCGGAAATCATAATTCGTGCCGGGCATTCCTGTCCCAGTGCTCCTTGGTCTTCACACTCCATCCTCGCCGTTATGTCATGGAAGAGTCTCAGGTGGCATTCGTTATCACCCTCTTGAAAGAAAGGGCCCGCAATTGGGCAACTGCTGTGTGGGATGCTCGTGCCCTGTTCTGTGCCGCATTTTAGGATTTCCAAGCCGAGATGATTAAGCTGTTTGACCAATCTGCTCTGGGTGGCGAGGCAGCCTCCCAGCTGGCACGGTTGAATCATCGCGGTGGCTCATTCATGGACTGTTCCATCCAGTTTAGAACTCTGGCGGCCGCCTGCGACTGGAATGAAGCTACCTGGCGCGCTAGGTTTCGAGTGGGGCTGGATGACGAGATCCAGGATGAGATTGTCACTCATGAGCTGCCTCATGATTTTGACTCCCTAGTGGAACTGGCACTGCATGTGGAGGGGCGTCAGCGGTGTACTGCTCGACCCTCTTGGACATTGGATGAGGGTGCTTCCAGTACTGCTCCTGCCTCCTCGCCTTCTTTAGCTTACACTGAGCCCATGCAGGTGGGACGTCTTTGTCTTACAGCCAAGGAGAAGCAGAATCAAATGGCTTGAGGTCTCTGCTTGTATTGTGGGAAGCCTGGGCACCGAGCCATCCGATGTCGTTTAAAAGCCGGGGCCCATCAATAAGCTGGGGGATCCTGATGGGCGCCCCTCCATGTCTAAACTCCCCCATGTCTCGTACCCTACTCCCTGTTTCTGATCAGTTCTGTTCACTCCAGTTCTGCTCTTGTCATTTTGGGAGCTGAGGGCAATTTCTTGGACATTTCTGCTGCGGCACAGTGTGGCATTCCTGCCATTCCTCTTCCTTCTCCCATCTCAGTCTGTTACCTCAATAGCCTTCTCCTCTCCTCCATCACCCACTCTGCTCCTTCTGTAAGTCTAGTGGTCTCTGGCAATCACTGTGAGGTGATTGAGCTGTACCTCCTTGATTCGCCAGGTGCTCCAGTTGTCCTGGGGCACCCGTGGCTTGTGCAGCACAACCCTCACGTGGATTGGTCAGGAAATTCTGTGTTATCTTGGAGTCAGTCTTGTCTTGCTTCGTGTTTAGGTGCTGCCTTGTCTCCTGGCTGTGTCTTCTGTGTTTCAAGTAGAGACGGCAGATCTCTCCGTAGTCCCAGCGGAATACCACAATCTTTGCCAGGATTTCAGTAAATCCCAGGCCACGTCTTTACCTCCTCACTGGCCACCGATGACTGTGCCATCGATCTCCTCCTAGGCACTTCTCTAGGGCATCTGTATTCCCTGTCTGGTCCTGAGAGAGAGGCCATGGACAAGTATATTCAAGTGTCCTTAAATGCCGGCCTCATCTGTCCCTCTTCCTCACCTACTGGGGCTGGGTTATTCTTCGTTAAGATGGATGATGTCTCCTTACGGCCTTGCATTGATTAACAGGGTCTCAATGACATCACCATAAGAGACAGGTATCCTCTGCCTCTGATGCCATCAGCTTTTGGATTGTTACAGGTAGTCAATGTCTTTACTAAGTTAGACCTCCGTAATGCCTACCATTTGGTCCGTATTCGTGAGGGGGATAAGTGGAAGACAGCCTTCAACACCCCAATGGGACACTTTGAATACCTGGTCTTACCCTTTTGGTGTCCGGGGGGTCGGTTGTTTGTGCCAGCTGCGCTGGGTCCTGAGGTCCTCCGGTGGGGTCACGAATCCAGGGTAGCCTGTCATCTAGGGGTTCGGAGATTGCTGGACGCCGTCCATCAGCAATTCTGGTGGCCATCCATGGTCCAGGATGTCAGGTAGTTTATGTTGGCTTGCTCGGTGTGTGCTCAAAATAAGACATCTAACCAGTCTTCTGTTGGTCTGTTGCAGCCTGTGCCCATTCCCTCTCGTCCTTTTCAGCCATGCAGGTGTTGAGTTTGCTTTGTAAACAATGATGGCAATGATTCCTCTCTTAGTTTCTTTACTATTTTTTTCCTATAATTTGTGTAAGTTTTCGCTTTAAATAATTGGATTAAATAAATAAATAAAAGAAGTGATAATGTCAGTCGTTGTGACAAAACTGTTGTGAATGGACGCACATTTACAAATCGTCAATGTTTACAGTCCACTGTTTACACATAAATGGAAATTTGGTCAGATCGCCATTTAGTGGTACATTTGAAAAAGTATTAAGGGAATTTACTTTGACCACAAATGTGTAGACCTATACCTCTCTATTTCCTTTGCAGCAAGACAGTTTCATTACAGTAATCAAGGATCGTGATCGTAAAATGTTGTGTGCAGGCTGGGGTTTCTGTGCGTGTTTGTGTTTTCTGTTTGTGCTCCACTGTAAAACATATACACTACACACTTAAATGCTCACACAATAGCTTTTATTTATTTATTTGTTTATTTATTTATCTATTTAAACTAAGGACACTGTGCAGGTTGTGTTTTTCCCCTTAATTTCGATACATAAACAGGATAGAATGTGATTTTCTGAATCACTGTTTGAGCAGGAGGTGCCGCAAATTATTGGACAAAACAAAATAAATGCGGCTACACTGACACCTAGTGCGTGACATTGGGAAAGACATTCATATCTGTTTTGAAGAACAACCTTTTGCTTCCAGACTAAAAATGAGACCGAGTGCCTGAAAAATCGACCCAGAAAATATTCCCATGCTAATTTGTGGATTTGTTCAGATCCATTTACATGCTTAAACAAGTGCAATTAAAGCATAATAAATATTAAAAATTTAGTATCCACTTAATAAATATGCAGCTAGACAAATATTTGAATTCGATGCAAATGAGGCCCATAACCAATAACTATCTGCACCTCTTCTGATTTAGCCTCTTGTTTTTATGACCCCCCCAAATGCATCCGGTCTCAATACATTCTTTTGCTCTCTAATACAATGTGACCAAAGTCTTACACCTACAAAGTTTTTCTTCTAAGGATAATTAATCAAGACTGCTGACATTTGATAAATGAATTGCAAATAATTGCTTAATAGTAGCCAACAGATGCCCCAACCTTCTCAAGAGTTGTGACCTAACTCAAAATAAACCCTTTTTAGATTTCCCCTTCCAAAGAACAGTAAACACATTACAACTGCTAGATGGATTTACAATGATTTTGACTTATTAGATAAAAAAATACAAACTTGAAGCTTGAAAAGTATCTCTGTGCTCTGTTGTAAAATATGTACACTGCCAGTTTAAAGTTTGGACACACTTAAAGTGATAGTTCACCCAAAAATAAAAACTCTGTCATCATGTATTCACCCTCATAAGACTTCGGTTAATCTTCAAAACACACATTAACATATATTTAATGAAACCTGAGAGGTTTCTTTCCTTCCACTGAAAGTCCAGGGAACCAAAACTTAGAAGATGCAAAAAGGTTTAATCCAAGTCTTGTGCATAGATATGACCACTTTATATGATAAATAGATTTAATTTAAGCTGTATTCATCTATAAAGACACATGCATAGAACACTTCACATACAGTTAATGCGGAAGCTCACTACAACAATCCTCATTGGTTCTCGTGTATCACACGCACGTTTAAACCTCCATTTTTACCTCTGCAAGTCAGGTGGTTCTTTGCCTCCACATCACGCATTAAAATATAATGCACACCTAGCAATAGATGATCCATTACACATTGTGCTATTTGATCCTCATATAAAGCATTGTGGGTTGTCCTTCTGCCAAAAGATATAGGTTATATAAAGATATATATAACCTAAAAATAATTAGGTACATTTTTAACATTGACCGTATAAACTACTTTGTTTGAAAGGTCAGATGTTCTTGCTTTCACTGAGGCACACAAGATACTCTTTGGATCATCATGTTTTACACCAACTTATGCAGTTAAAGTGCTGCTGTCAAAGGGCAACTTACTAAATACTAACAATTTTTAAATGTACATGTTTTTAATTAAATTCTTCACTTAAATTGTTCTGCTGATGACATATTACATAATGTATACAATGCATTATATGATAGAATTATAGAATATAAAAAGTAATATTTTAATAGTAAAACAGAGGTAAAGGATTCAGACTTGTGGACACTATTGTACATTGTTATAAAATGAAAGCATTAAGCATCAATTATAGACAGTTTGTAAAACAATTCCTCTGAGGAACAGTAAGAGTGCTCTAAGACTCTAATAAGTGACCACCACCAGGTGCTACTCAAACTTAAAAAAAAAAGAAAAAAAAAAAAGATCAAAGAGCTACAGTCTCTGTCTCATCAACTGGTCGGAGTACAATAGACTTAATATAGGAGAAGTGAGTCAAGTTTACCTGGGTGTGTAGTCTCTCCCTTTGCTCCAGAGAGCAGTATAGTGAATAAGTGAATTTGGCCAGCACCATAGTACAGCAGATTTCCACCAGCAGCATTGTAGTATAATATATCATCAGTTCCTTGCATGATGAGTACTTGTTGGTGGTAGTAGGTGTTGAGAGAGGGGCCTGAGGAGAGCCGGTACAGATGAAACTAATATGTGTGGTAAGAAAAGGTGTCGTTTTCCTTGTAGTTGTGCTGGATGGTAAGGTAGTTGCTGTTGTTTTTTGACTTGTAATAGTGGTTGGGATTAATATAGTTGTAGTGGCTAAAGTTGTTGCAATTGTAGTTCGGATTGTCGAAGTTGATGTGGTGGGAGTCACTGTAGTTGTCACATGGGCCGTTGTTGATGGTACCGTGGTTGTAGAAGTGGTGGTCGCTGAAGTTGTTGTTTGTACTGTCGTTGTGGTGGGAATCAATGCAGTTGTCAGGTGGGCAGTTGTTGGCTGTAGTGTAGTTGTTGATGCTGTGGTTCGGACTGATGTAGTTGTCGGAGCTGTAGTTGTAGCAGTGGTGGTAGGTAGTGTGGTTGTGGTTAGTAGCAAAGTTGTGAGTTGAGTAGTTGGTGCTGTGGGGGTTGTCTGTGTTGTAGTTGGTTGAGTTGTTGTTGGTATTGTTGTTGGAGTAGGTGTGGTTGTCGTCTGTAAAGCAGTAGTTGTTGTAGGTGCTGCTGTCGTTGAGGTTAACTTTGTTGTTGAGGCAGTTGTGGTGTGCAGTGTGGTCATGGGAACGGTACTTGTAAGGAGAGGGGTGGTAGTTGGTGAAGTTGTGAGGCATATTAATTGTTCTTCTGTTAAAGAGATGATTAATTGATTTAGCAGATCTTTTGGTAACTCGCAAACTTCTGGAGGTTTTGATTTAATCTTGCCCTTATTGTTCTTCATCCATTCATAGAATGGCAACAGGTTACAGTCACACTTCCATGGGTTCTCATTCAGGTACAGTTTACTGAGTTTTGGAAGAGAATCAAAAACATCGCCAGGGAGGTTTTGTAGTTCATTATTTCCCAGTTTGAGCGTTGAAAGAGACTTTAGTTTTTTAAAGTCCTCTTGTTTTAATGACTCTATACTGTTATTTTGTAAATTCAGATCAGTCAGTTTCTCAAGACCTTCAAAAAAGTCTGCAGATATAATTGAAAACTGGTTTGAGGAAAGGTCTAACTTCTTTAGCTTCTTAAGTGGACTGAAAACTCCAGTTGGTAAGTGAGTGAGATTGTTATGGCTTAGACTTAATTCAGTTATTTTGAGCGTTTCTCCAAAAAGGACGTTGGGAAGACTGGTGAGTTGATTTTTGTTTAGAGTTAGACTCTGTAATAAAGAAAAACCAACAAATAGATCTGGCTGCAGTTCTGTTAAAAGATTATTGTCCAAATAGAGTTTTGTTAATTTACTTTTGTGTGGAAATAAATTTGATTGTATATAGGAGATTTGGTTGCGTTGCAAGGCTATCTCTTCCAAATCAGGGAGATTATCAAAAATCCCATCAGGTAGAGCAGTCAACTGGTTCTCATAAAGCCTGAAAATGTTCAAGCTCTTAAGATTGGAAAAAAGAGATGTCGATACGGAACTAAGGTTGTTTTTTGCAAGATGAAGAGTCAAGAGTTTCTCTAAATTGTCAAATGTCCCCTCCTCAATGGTACTGATCTCATTCATATGTAGATGTAATTCCTCAAGCTTTTTTAAATCATCAAATAACCCGTTTTCAAGGCTATGTATTTTGTTATTTTTTAAAATAAGTTTTAGAAGGTTGTTGAGATCCTTAAAAACACCCACAGGTAATGATGTCACATTTGTGATAGATATCTCAATGATCGTGATATCAGGCAAACCCTCAAAGGCTCCAACCTCTACAGAGTGAGTTGAAGTACCAAGAAATTCGATTTTCTTTATTTGAGGGTTTTTAGAAAGAACTCCTTTTGGTATCACAGGAATCTGACTGTTTACAAAAAATATTTCATCGGCTCCATCTTTTAGTTTTTCAGGAATTGCTGTCACGGTTTTGTCATACACGTCTTGATTTTTGCAGTCGTCATCTTCTTGACATATATCTGCAGTGCAGCTCCAGTGCAAGTGCACAAGTATGTAAATGAATACTAGTGCAATTTTTAAATGCATATGCCTGTTGAAGAATAAAACATTAAAATCTAATTCCCATGACTTACTAATATTAAAAGACTTGAATAAATAATAATAAAGAACATAAAACATTTCTTTATATCTTGTGCATTGTGCAAGCAATTGTATTTAAACAAAATCAAAATTATTTTGATAGATTCATAATTTATGAATAAAAATAAAATAATAGTGAGCTTGACAGAAGTTTTAGTAAGCAGTTTTTTTTTTTTGTGTTTTTTTGTGCTTTTATGTTCCTGACCTGCATTTATCTCATTAAATGTAAATAATTTTTCTTACCTGCTCATCTCAGTTGCAGCTGAATGAACATTCAGAATGATGTTCCTAAAAGCAAGTATAAGTTCGTAGTGCACCACTCTTATCTACATATCCCAAGTGTTTACTACATGTAAGGCAGTAGAAAGGGTGTGGACAGTTTGCTTTCTGTTTGAAGAGATAAAATATTGTAAACTCACTTTCAAAAAGTTTCACAAAGTACACACAATTAATTGGTACACTAAATTAATTATCATATTGTCAATGCCCAAATTATGTAAACAGAATGGAAAATAATATAAGCAAAGCAGATGTAGTAGTGTATTAGATATAGAAAAAACATAAAATAAGCTTTAAAAATACTTTGCAATGAAATCAAGATACCAAATTTCATACCAAGTTGTAACACCCTGATGGTTCATGGTTTTTATTTAATATAGAAAGTCTTGCTTACTATATAAAATGGTTTTTCTATGAAAAAAAAACATGTTTAATACAGAACTGCAGAAAGTGTATAACCATTGACAGTGACAAGAAAGGAAAACAGTACATTTCTTCATATGCAACAACATTCACAGTGTTGGGAAGTAACTAGTTACATGTAACGGAATTACGTAATTTAATTACAAAATAAAAGTAACTGTAATCAGTTACTGAGGAAAAAATGTGTAATTAAATTACAGTTACTTATGAAAACGTTAAGGATTACAAAGGGGGTTACATCTGATTTGTTCACACACACACACACACACACACACACACACACACACACACACACACACACACACCCACATACTGTACAGATTTAATTTATTTCTTTCATGAATTGCAGTGACTGCTCTAAAATATGAAACACCAATGTTTCAGGAGTTTAGAACATGCTTATTTGATAACTCTTTTATTTCCTATATGGGGTTATGTATAGCTGTGCTTCAATTTTTAAGATTAACAGTTTTTTTTCCAAGGCATTGTTAGATTCCAGACAGTGTTTCCTGTCATAGCTATGCAAAGATTTGATTTCAAAAACAGTATCATAGCTAATAAAATATTTCTTGTTATGATTTTAAATATGTATTTAACCTCATAATGATCTCGAAGTAAGTCTGATTTTGTGGTGGCTGTGCTTCAAAGTGGACATTGGATGCCCATCTTCCATAAGTTGGTATGATTCTTTAGGGTTTTCATGAAAGGTCTGCAACATTCTTTGGTTAAAATTCCTCAGTGGTCATGTAAAACAACACCCTCTTGCTCTGTTCACAGCGGCTCGTTTCGGGCATGTCCCTTTAAATGCTAATGAGCTCTGCTCAACCCGCCCCTCTCTTACATGGAAGAGCAAAGGCGATTTGCAAATAATCATAAAAAAATATAAAGTGAGAGACTTACTTCTTCTGGAAGTGCAGCTGAATCACGAACAATGGGTACTGATCTATCCTTGAGTTTTAACTTTTTAACAAAACATGCCTTGAATTGTCCCTCATTCTGGAGTAAAATGATTTGCGCAGACATAAATTAATGTAGGTGTATTCGGTGGTGCATTACCATCAAAAACAAAACTAATGCACTGTTTTCCTAAGTGTGTCTGATGTCAGGAGAAAATTAACACTCTTATGTTCTTCTACATCCCAAAACTGCAAAACACCTGCATTGCTTACAAGACATTGCCGCTACAGCTGCTAGAGTGCGGAGAGAATGATGGACTTCGTACATCTGGCTGAGGGCAAAACTATGCTAATACTGGACAGTACTTCAGCGGTTGCGGGCGGGCCTGAGCAAATATGACATCATACTGCTCAGAAAATCAAAACGGCTTGATAATTGAGACTGTTTAGGTTTTTGGGGGATTAAAAAAAGGAGTGAATGGATTTTTATTATTGTAGGGTGGTTGTGTCCACACACATTTTGCATCCAATGTCTCCTTTAAAATTAAAATATTATAATCTTAATTCAAGTGATGAAGGATTTTGAAAGTCTGACAGGAGTCAGTGTTGACTATTGAGTATTATTGAGTGTAACGTTAACCCTGCCTGGTTTATGTTTGAAGATGATTAACAGTTGAAAACATTAGACATTTAGAAAAGTAATCAAAAAGTTATCAAATGTAATCAGTTACATTACTTCAATAAAGTAATTGAAAAGTTACACTACTTATTACATTAAGTACGGTAACTTGTAATCTGTAACCTATTACATTTCCAAAGTAACTTTCCCAACACTGAACATTCATGAGGTTATGATCATCAAATTATATCTAATTAGCAATGATTTTCATAATTTTATTTTAATAAGTTAGTAAGCTTAACTTTGTAGTGTTTTTTTTTTTTTTTTATTTCATTATACATCAAGAACTAAGAAAGAAAGAAAGAAAATATCCATAACAAGCATTTATTAAAATAAAGTTACCAAATAAAGAATGTTCTCCATAAACCCACTGAAGACTGTTAAAAAAAAAAATATTAGTAATAGTAACAATATAGTAATTTTAGATAACCGAGTTTGTTTTCCTTTTTCTTTGACGGTGCAAGTCTTGACTTCCTCGCTTATTCCTCCTCCATAACACACAGGCAATGATACCGACAATGACAGCAGTACAGACAATGGCTACAATGATAATGAGTTTGTCTTTGGACAGACCTTGACTCACAGCATTACCTCCACTTGTGTCCTCTATCTCTTCTGAGACTGTTGTGGAGTCTAATGTTTTGGTTGGGGAAGTGTGCAGTAAATTACTTTCTGTAGGTTCACTGTAAGCCCGTGTACTTTCTGATGAAATATCAACTGTTGTCGCAGTTGCTGTTTGGCTGACCATGATGTCATCCTCCTTCAGCTCTCTTATATTTCTACCATTTAGGGCCGGAGGAGTATAGCACATCAGAGAAGTAAGGTTCTTTACTTTCTCTGGATACTGTACAATAGTGATGCGCGGATGACGGTTATATCCGCGGGCGCTGCGGATAATCCGCGGATCGGGTGGGTCGGGTAATAAAAAAATGCATTCTGATTATTTGCGGGTGGGTCGCGGGTGGATAAAATAAATCATTAATGATGTAAGTATTAACTACATTTTCTAAATTATGAACGTGTTTTAAATAGGCTACAGCTGGAAATTGCTGTTCAATGACTTTTCCACGTTTTTTATGACCGTATGAACCCTAATGTGATGATCGGGTGCGGGTCTGGTGCGGTTATCTAAATCAGACAAAAATACAGGTGCGGGCGGTTGGCGGGTGGATAATTTATTTGAAGCTGCGGATTCGGGTGACGTTTTAGCTCATCCGCGCATCACTACTGTACAAGCCAATCCCGAAAAGTTATTATGTCATGGTCACACTTCCAGGGATTTTGATAAACTATAGAGTTTCTAAGAGTTTAGAAATTCATTCTGCAAGTTTGGTAGAGAATTGTTTTGAAGTTCCAGGAGATGTAAATGGGACACACCATCCAAGAGTTTTATGGGTATGTGATGTATTTGATTGTTCTCTAAAGATTGTTCTCCAAAGAACCAACTTTGGAAGACCTTTGAATATTCCCGCCTCAATATTGGTCAGTCGATTAGTGTGAAGAGAGATCTCCTCTAGCTCCATCAAGCCATTGAAAGTACCCGGAGAAATGTGCTGAATCCGGTTCCTACTAAGCACCAAAAGGCGAATCTCAGTTAAATTGCTAAACACATTCTCCTCGAGGTGGGTTAACATGTTGTCGTATAGCCAGAGCTCCTGGAGGGCCATTGTCCCAAAAGTCACAGGCATTAACCTACTGACTTGGTTCTCGTACAGTGATATATGAGTAAGATTGGGAAGATTAAAAACAATTGCACTGGGAAGCAATGATAACCTATTGTTGGAGAGGTAGAGTTTCTTCAGCTTTGGCAAGTTTGAGAAAAGATTTGCTGGTAGCTGTGCGATATTGTTGTCTTGAAGATGCAATGTCTCAAGGTTCACCAGGTCATCAAAGATGGCTGCTGGTGTATCTGTTAAATGATTCTGTTGCAGGAACAGGGCTTTGAGATGATTGAGTCCTTGAAAAGAACTGCTGTAAAGCTTTCTGATTGAGTTTCTCTGCAACATGAGCTCTTCCAGCTTTACTAAACCCTGAAAAGCATCTTCCGGCAGAGAGGTTAGAAGGTTTCTGCTTAGGTCTAATTTGTTCAATTCTACAAGAGGGGTGAAAAGAGATGGTTGGAGAACTTTGGAGCATTTTCCCACTGAAACCTAAAGCGATGAGATTTCGGGTTTGGTCAAATGAATGAGGTTCCACCACAGCTAATCTTGAGTCCTTGGCTACAAACACAGTGAGGGTCTCAGCGAAAGTCTCAAAATCAGCTGGTTTTAATGATTCTATCCTGGTGTTGGAGATGAAGAGGGTTTTGGTGGTTGGTGGGATGGAGGGTGGAAATTATTTTATTATAAACCCTTGGAAAATGATTTTGCTTGTCCCACACTGGCAGTTTTTTGGACATGCAGAGGCAATCGCATTCATGGCACTCATGCCAATAATCATGTACCACACCGGATCCATTGATTCTACAAAGAAAGCAGAAATTAAGTAATTCTTTACACAACTAAGAAGTGCTTTGTCAAATTCTGGTCTTTTTTATTACAGTTTTTCTGAATTGCTAAAACACATTTCTTGAAACCATCACTCATTTTCTCAAAACCTTAAACACAAATCCAAATACTCAAACTAAATTCAGAAAACCTCTGACTCTTCCATCAAAATCAAACAATCACTGTAAAACCATTTCACTTGCACTCAAAATCAAATGGTGCTCTCAGATCACACACACGAGTCAATAAAATAAACACTACAGAGCATTCATTAGACACTAAAGAGAAAAATGGAGAACACAGCATCCAGAACATTACAGAAAAAAGTATATTGTATTGAGTAAACAATTTTGCAATTCTGCAAAAAAAGTATAGTAATTGAAACTGAGTAAGGTGAATATATTGTATAGGCCTACTGTATGTACTGTATGTGCAAGAATAGTATTGTGCTGAATATTGAATAGCACTGAATGTTTGTATATATTCAGCACTTGGATACTACAAAAATACTGCAGTCCAACTGCAAAGGCCAAAAAGGTCAACTAAATCTCTAAATTAATAGCATGTTACAGTACACTCAAATACTGCAAGTTGTGCACCTGTAAAATCAGGGTCAATGAGAGATTCATTCTGTCTCAGCATCATGTCTTTGTGATTGAGTCCGGCCTGAGGACTTTTTTTCCACATCACAAGTAATGTTGTCTTTTTTTCTAGACAAAGAGAAAAAACTCTCTGGTCTGACAGGCCTTGATAACACTCTCTAAACCTTACTCTTTCTCTCCTCATTCTCTTCCTCCTCATTCTCCATTTCTTACATGTACTCTTCCTCCTCTCCTTCTCAGATTGTTTCCATCTATTGTTCATATCATCATTCAATCACCTGTGCCACTTGTGCACTTTGAACTGACTCATATTTTGTACAGTTGGTTTGATCACATCATTAGAAACAAGTGTGAACAATTTTGAATCATTGTGTGTAAACGATGACAACTGTGCTTTAGTTGTGTTTAACTTTTGCCACTTGTGTTTAACATTTTGCAGGACAAATGCAGCACAGTGTGATAAGTGTTTAAGTGAATGAGAATATTTAGACTTTTGGAAAAAGAGTGCATGAGATTTGCAAATAGAGCCTAACTGCCTGAACGTGTTTATGGTTTAGCAGAAAGAGTGCTTTATTGAGAATTTGGTTCAGAGATTGGGGTTTAGCGTTTTAGCAATTCAGATAAACTGTATTACGCTTTTATTTGGTTACATAATTTTCACCAAAAAAATAAAATTAAAAAATAAATAAATAATAATAGGGTCCATGATAACTCAAAGCCATACAAAATGCCTAAATCTGTCATATAAAGAAAAGAAAAGTGGCTATTTGTGACAAAGCCTCTTGGGAAACCTTCCTGTTGTGACATAAATCATTCCTCCACCCATATGACACAAACATTCGGTTCTGTAAAAGGCCTATAGTGATTTCATTGTAACCACATTTAGGCTTTACTCACACTTAGCCCTCTAACAAATGTTTTTTTTTCTCTCTCTATCTATCTCAGCATTGGACTTCAAAATGTATTAGGAACATAAATAATAATAATAATAATAATAATAATAATAATAATAATAATAAAATGCTCTTTTTTTTTAAAGAAAATGCCATTACATTCCTTCTGTCTCCTTGCACAGACATTTAATGGAAACATGCAAGCATTAAATTTTAATAAGTCAGAAAAAATCAAAACAAACTGAAAGTACGTGGAAAAATGTTTTGTGACTTCATAATCTGTTCCAGAAAAACCAAACTGTGAGAGCTGGAACATTTAACTGTGTAGTCTTTCAAATATATCAAGCTATTACCTGCTGTAATTTCTCTTTTTGTCTTATAGTTGTCTAATATTTTTTGTCTCTTTATTGTCTAATTTTGTAGACTGGTGGATTTGTTACTGAATGTGTTTAAAAAAAAATCAGGGAAAAAAGGATTTTAAAAGTAGGCATTCACTAATCATTTGTTTCTGTTTTTAAAAGTGTATGTTTTAGCCAAATATGAAGTAAAGGCATGACTATCAGTTATTTTAAATTCTAGAAGTACTTTAATTATTAACACTAACTAGTTTAGTTCACTATAACTGTAATCTTTTAACTCAAACAGTTCAAACTAATATCCAGAACAAATTAATTAGTACAAAGTATCTTACCCTTGTGTGGTGGAGGGGAATATGCCACCGCCTTGTGGGGGAGATATAGCACTTAATCTAAGGAAGACTGAGTGAGAAACAGGATCCTAGTCCCCCCCACCCAATGCTTTTAGTCTTTGTACAAGGGTCTCTTGTATGTGGTGCCTGTTGTGTTGCAGTGTGGAAATGCTCAAGATGTGGCGAGGTGGGCTTCAGGATTTATTTAGTACACGGCAGCCACCTGAAGTGCGTGTGTGCAGGAAACTCAGGAAATAAATGTAACTGACTGCAAAACCTGCCCTCCACAGATTTAACAGAACAGGTAAGACGCCCCCAGTCCTTAATATAAGCGAGTCAAAAATTTGTGTAAATAGGTTCAACTTAAATATATTGACATGTATTTAAGCTAATGGAATTGTGATTCCTTAGTTTTTTTTATATGAGTGAATCAAATTTGAATGCAATCAACAGAGAAAGAAATAAAAATGTAGAAAACAATAAAGACAGTAAATTAACAACTCTGTAACCGTCTCAGTTGAGTCTTGTACAACAAATGACAATCAATGTCCCTTTTGTTTTACCCACAGGGGAAAGACATGTATTTAAGCTAATGGAATTGTGATTCCTTAGTTTTTTTTATATGAGTGAATCAAATTTGAATGCAATCAACAGAGAAAGAAATAAAAATGTAGAAAACAATAAAGACAGTAAATTAACAACTCTGTAACCGTCTCAGTTGAGTCTTGTACAACAAATGACAATCAGTGTCCCTGTTGTTTTACCCACAGGGGAAAGAGTTTCACATGAACAATCTGTTCACTCAGATTCTTCAACAAAAATCCACGTCAGAGTTCAATTCAGTTTGTTTTTAAAAAACAACAAAAATCAAAATTTCTTTTTGATTCAGTTCAAGAATTCAAAAGTTTTCTTCCATGAATAGGACAAAAAAATGGAAAGAGATTATTTCCAGTCCATTCACAAATTCACGAGTCAAAAAGTCCCTCCAAGTGCAAGAACAAGAAAGTATATGAATCCCCCTTGCAAGAAAATTAACTTGTACACAGTTCAGTTCTTAACACTCACAGAAGAGAAAACAATGACTTGCTTACCAGCATTCAGAATCAAATGAAGAAAATAATGTATATCACCACTCTTTGGTTGAGGATGAGACGCTGAATGAAGTCCAATTGATGGCAGGGTAATGTTTCTTCACTCTTTGACTCTCAGCGATCGTTACCCTCCCCGTGATCCTGACAGCTTCAACACGATCCACCGAGGGCACAATCCCCAGCTGACGGAGATCAGATTGCGAAGACGAACAATACACAGCACCCCTCAACGCTTCAGCGAATTCTACTAGTACACTAAGCAACTGGATTCAGCGTGATTTAAGTTCGGTTGAACAAAACAAACTGAATGCAGGGTAATGTTTCTTCACTCTTTGACTCTCAGCGATCGTTACCCTCCCCGTGATCCTGACAGCTTCAACACGATCCACCGAGGGCACAATCCCCAGCTGACGGAGATCAGATTGCGAAGACGAACAATACACAGCACCTCTCGACGATTCAGCAAATTTCTTCTAGTACACTAAGCAACTGTATCCAGCGTGATTTAAGTTTGTTTGAACAAAAACAAACTGGACGTGAAACAAAACAAACGCAGTTTTGCCACACTGCCGCATAACTGTTAGGCGCGATCAGGCCCACTTCTTCCACTTCACGTGCGAACACGGCAGAAAAACTATCCCGACATGCTCAATAACAGTCATCAAACAACCGGATACTCAGATACAATGCTATGCGACTGTAATGCAGGTCGCGGGTCTAAACGCACCCCATTAGCGTCATAAAATTACCCAAAGACATTCTTCAGCTCGCCGCTGCTCAGACCCACAGCCTCAACGGCCCTGTCCCAAATGGAACACTTTATGTGCACTTTCGGATTTACAATGGCCGCCGCGTGCACATGTCCGTTAAGTCCACGAGACCGTAGGGTGTCCCATTCGTCATTTTAGCGTTCAGAAGGGTGCTTGCGAGCGCCCCCTTTGCAGCCGCTATGTGCCCTCGATGCGCACTTCTGCCGAGCCTGCACTGGGGCGAGCTCCACAGCAGACTTCTACCCGACAGTCAAAGCGGCATTACGTCACGAAAGTGCGGACTCAGAGGAAGACCATGAGGGTTTAGGGTGCCATTTGGGACAGGGCCAACGAGCTCAGGTGCTACTACAGCCTCAACATGGCGGCGCCTGTGTCGAAAGTCAAAATAAAAGTCTCCACGTAATAGAAAATGTAGATCCCCTACACTTGAGCTAAAAGATGATTTGTCAGAGATATCGGTACTTTGCTCTCCCTGTTACACACAAGAGTTTCCCAGTTCTCTTTTAAACAGATGCAATGTTTTCTTTGTCAGATTACTTTCTGCCTCCTATCCTCTTTACAGTCAACTGTTGACTGCACTGCTTTGTAAGCTCTCATATACTCACCCGCATTTTCTGAAAATGAGTTGGTGGGGAAATGCTGGTTTGTGACCACACCCTTGCGCTGCTCTTTAAAGGGACAGGAAGTTTGTCGGTATTTAAGAATGTAAACACGGACCCTCCGAGTGTTTTGATGGTGTGATTTAAAAAAGACTCTTGTTGGAATATGTTTAGCTATATTTATAAAGTTGGGCACACAATATGTAGAATATGTCTTTCTAAGGAACATCATATGTGCATGGGACCATATTTTAGGCATATTGCCCCAGTTACAGTGTGCACAGTGTGCACTAAATGAGGTCAAAGGAGAAAAGGTGTTCAGTTCAGTTTAAGTTCTGCTGTGCCAAAGATGCCAAAGATGACTATTAAAGCAACAACCAATGAAAATTATCACGTTGACTTAAAAGGAATGTTTCTCTATTGCTCTATGAATGTGCGGCCCACCCTTCCTTTTATTTTGCAAGTGCTGCTCATTTTGCTGAAGTGGGTTTTCCTCAATCTATGATTACTAATACAAAAACATATGAATCACTGTCTGTTTGTGCATACTAATCTTCCATATTTTATGCCACCA
>NW_015539876.1:1299563-1300580 GCF_001515605.1 Sinocyclocheilus anshuiensis
GCACTGGGGCGAGCTCCACAGCAGACTTCTACCCGACAGTCAAAGCGGCATTACGTCACGAAAGTGCGGACTCAGAGGAAGACCATGAGGGTTTAGGGTGCCATTTGGGACAGGGCCAACGAGCTCAGGTGCTACTACAGCCTCAACATGGCGGCGCCTGTGTCGAAAGTCAAAATAAAAGTCTCCACGTAATAGAAAATGTAGATCCCCTACACTTGAGCTAAAAGATGATTTGTCAGAGATATCGGTACTTTGCTCTCCCTGTTACACACAAGAGTTTCCCAGTTCTCTTTTAAACAGATGCAATGTTTTCTTTGTCAGATTACTTTCTGCCTCCTATCCTCTTTACAGTCAACTGTTGACTGCACTGCTTTGTAAGCTCTCATATACTCACCCGCATTTTCTGAAAATGAGTTGGTGGGGAAATGCTGGTTTGTGACCACACCCTTGCGCTGCTCTTTAAAGGGACAGGAAGTTTGTCGGTATTTAAGAATGTAAACACGGACCCTCCGAGTGTTTTGATGGTGTGATTTAAAAAAGACTCTTGTTGGAATATGTTTAGCTATATTTATAAAGTTGGGCACACAATATGTAGAATATGTCTTTCTAAGGAACATCATATGTGCATGGGACCATATTTTAGGCATATTGCCCCAGTTACAGTGTGCACTAATACAAATAAATGAGGTCAAAGGAGAAAAGGTGTTCAGTTCAGTTTAAGTTCTGCTGTGCCAAAGATGACAAGTGACTTTATTAAAGCAACAACCAATGAAAATTATCACGTTGACTTAAAAGGAATGTTTCTCTATTGCTCTATGAATGTGCGGCCCACCCTTCCTTTTATTTTGCAAGTGCTGCTCATTTTGCTGAAGTGGGTTTTCCTCAATCTATGATTACTAATACAAAAACATATGAATCACTGTCTGTTTGTGCATACTAATCTTCCATATTTTATGCCAACAGACTGATTACATTTCTCCAATAAAGTAAACTCCAATAAAGTAAACTATATATATA
>NW_015539876.1:1301050-1303991 GCF_001515605.1 Sinocyclocheilus anshuiensis
CGTGATCTGAACCCTAAACACGTTTTGTCAAAAAAGCCGGTTTTGTCCACTTTCAAGTCATCGCGAGTTCACATTTTACTGCAGAAGCCGACAAGCACCCTTGTTGTTTTTGAACAGAAGCCAATAAGTCCATTTTAGCGAATTAGTGCGCTGTATTCAGGTCAGGTGACAACGCTACTTTCACTTTGAAAAGACTTGCTAGCTGAGAGGAGTTTGTCTAAGCTGACTAAAAGTGATCGAGGATGGATAATTTCGACGAACTTGATGAACCTGTGATATCTTCTTCAGGGCGAAAAAGGAAAATAAAAGCTGAAACGTTTTCACGGAAACTTGCAAAAGCAGTGCGTTACAATGAAGAGGGAAAAGCTCAGTGTAATGTGTAATCACATCCATACAGTTTATGATCACAACAATAACAACGTTTGTCAGGCATCTACATTTGTCATCTGGGGAGATTACAAAGGTTAAACAAGTGTTTTTTTTTTAACTCTAAAATATGAAATGTGGACTTATCTGCTTTTGCTATAAAACAAACTTTTAATATGTAAAAAATTAATGAACTTTAATTTCAATGAACTTTAATTTAGTAAATTACCTGTATTTGTTTAAGTTATTATTACTTAATCAAAACAACCTAACTGCAGTTTGATTGATATTACTTGGAATGCGCAATAAAAAAACGTGATTTCTGAAAAAATTTAAATGGAGTTATCGGTACACTACATTTGATTATCTGAGCATACTACAAATAATAATCTTCTGTATTATAATTTCAGACTTCAGTCATAATATTTCTTCTATATTATAATACAAGGTTTAAAATTAATCTAGTAATCGTAAATTAAAATTTTCATAACAAGCAACCCACAAAAAAACGCAAACCGTGACCCGGGATTTTTTTCACACAACAAGAAGTTGTGTATAATAAGCAGACTTGGCAACTCTGAATGGCAATCAGCACCGACTTACATAGGCAGTCGGCTCCTCCCATTTTTGGTGGGCAATTTGTTTGTGCAGCTACACGAACGTGAACCAATCAGACTTCAGTATTCAGAGTAATCCTGAGTTTCCCCTTAGTGTTTTCACACAATGCTTGCTCCCGTTATCTTAGGGAACAACTTATTTTATAGTGTCATAGGTATGAGCTAAAGGAACTTATTAGCAACACTGCCTGTGTATCTGAAACATCTTTTCTTTTTGGTGAGTCATTCTCTGGTCAGCCCTGAACTGCAAATGAGCTTTAAAAATGCTGATGTGTATTCTGCTTTCCTGTGTTACAGTAGATAATAATATGTGAAGTGCAATGACAGCAATGAATGTTTATTTGCAACTGTTAATCATTTTCAAACATTTACACCATGCAGGGTTAACCTTACAGTAGTGCTCAATACTGTCAGAGATGACTTTAATACTCAAGCTTTAACAAAGCTATACTTTCTAAATTGCCTACATGTCAAGATTAGTACATCACGACAATATCTTTATAGAAAAATCCTAATACTGAACACCAGTCATGTTTTTCCCTTACAAAAATTAACCATGATTTTATTGTAGTAAAAGTACAGTAACCATGTTTTTTGTTTTTTTTTGGCAAATGGATTACAATTTGTATTTATTTTTACTACAAAAAAATGCTGATGACATGCTGATGACATGCAAATATATTTACCAGTTACTAGGAAAAAAGAAAGTGCTGTAAATACTTTATCTACTTGTCTTGATGATGTTAAATCCTGGCTTTCTGAAAAATGTATTTTCTTAAACACAGATAAAACGGAGGTCATAGTTTTTAACTCCTCAGACCCCAGGCATCAAAATCCATTTGATCTTACGCAGCTAAATTCATTTACTTTCCCTTCAGTGCGAAATTTGGGTGTAGAGTTTGATAATTCTTTGAAATTCGATAAACAGATCAGTTCTGTCGTAGGCTCCAGTTTCTTCTCGGTCCCTTTCTAAAATTAAACCATTTCTTTCTGTAGTTTCCCTAGAGATTGCCATCCATGCCTTCATCACGTCACGGCTGGATTACTGTAACTCACTGTACTATGGCATTTCAAAAACTCAAATTTCTCGTTTACAGGTAGTACAAAATGCAGCAGCTAGATTTCTGAAGGGGTGTAAAAAATTTGATCATGTTACACTCATTCTGAGATCCCTGCATTGGCTGCCTGTTCAGTACAGAATTGAGTTTAAAATTCTTCTATTTGTCTACAAATCATTTAACAATTTAGCTCCGCCTTATCTTACAAACCTACTTCATCCCTACATCCCCACAAGACGATTACGATCCGAGGAAAAACTTCTCCTCCAGATCCCTCGCACTCGTCTAAAGACGAGAGGAAATAGAACGTTTGAAGTGGCTGGTCCTACTCTCTGGAACAACTTACCATCTCATATTAGAATGGCCTCCACTCTACCTGTGTTTAAATCTTGTCTAAAAACTCATCTTTTTACTTTGGCGTTTATTAATTGATTTCGTTATAGTCATGTTATGTGTATTTGACATTATGCTATTAATATTTTACTTATTGTATTCATGCTATTGACAGTGTACAACACTTTGGTCGGCTTTTAGCTGTTTTTAAATGTGCTTTAGAAATAAACTTGAACTTGAACAAATTCCATGGTTAAACTATGGTTCGTGTAGCAAAAAGGTTACCATGCTTTGACAATAGTATTGTCTTTGGATTTATAGTAAAATCATCGTTAATTTGTTGTGTTGTTTGCCCTAGCTCCCCCTAAACCTATTATAAAATATGATTATTTGTCTGCTAAATTTCTACTGTAACATTACAATAGATAATAATGATGTCCTTTATACAGTATTTTGAGTGATGGCTGATGAGCAATGGGCTGCTGCTGCTTAACTAAGTAAACAAAGACAAAACTACAATAGCATATTTACAGATGAAACTGACCTGCACTTGAAACCCTGAACAGC
>NW_015539876.1:1304396-1320500 GCF_001515605.1 Sinocyclocheilus anshuiensis
GAAATAATCGCTTTAGTACATTCGGCAGGCAATTATACAATAATAATATTAACATAGCGGGCCAAATCGGCTGCCAGGCCACCGGGAATTGTCCCGGTTCTCCTGATGGCCAGTGCACGCCTGATTTCCACAGACACGCAGAACGTGCAGGATTCATATATTGTCTTTCTGCGGCTTAATATTCACAGACAGTAGTCCATATCGCCTTTTGATTAAAGTGTACTGACCTACGTTTGATTTATTCGTCCAAAATGTGGCATATTCCGTCCGCGTTAGGCTATAGGAATTCCATTTTTATGACTGGATTCTACGAACCAGTCTGTGTTTTCCGCATAGCGGAAATTATAGGGCAGTATGTCTCAGAGTAGTCGGTGCAATTTGGGAAAGAAATCAATTAAATCTGTATGTGGATGTGGGTAAATATTCAAATGTAATCCCGTTTCTCCCCTATGCCCCGCCTTTTTGAAACGCGTCGATTTTTTACAAAGTTCATCGGTCAGCTATCCAATGCGTTATTAATCTGTATGATGTCGTTTTGTTTTTTGTACAGGACAATGTTGATTCCAAAAGTACGATATGCTTTCTTACACAACTTTTTATTTTATTTGGAAAATATCACATTCATGTGAAAAAATGGTCTAAAGCTAAGCCAAATTTTGAACATTTTATAAAAGAGATTAAACAATATGGTACCACATTAGACAAAATTAAGAACAAAAAAGCTAGAAAGACCTATGAAGCTTTTTGTTACTTTAAATTGTTGTAATTTTACCTCTGGCATGAATTGTTTCACTTTACATATTATGATTGTTTAGTTGTCTTTGTATAATTTTTGCATAATAAAAAAAAAAAAAGCTACCCAATGCGTTGTGATTGGCCGAATACCTCAAGCGTGAGACGGAAATGTTACGCCCCTCACCACATTGTGATGCCCTGTTTTCTTAGTAACTGTAACTGATTACAGTTACATTTATTTTGTAATTAAATTACGTAACGCCGTTACATGTAACTAGTTACTCCCCAACACTGTCTGTAGGTGACCATTGAAATAAAGTGTTAGCAAATAATAAGCAGACAGACTACTAATACTCCAATGACTGGTAGTTGACATGTAGTTGCAAAATGACCTATATTTAGTAGAATGCCTAAAGTGGACTATCAAAATAAAGTATTACCTTTAATATAACCTTCCAAACAAACTGAGTGACAATATGTCTGGCTGTGGTAATTTGCCCTGATCTCCCTTTATCATTTTTATTATTACTCTTCTACCACAAGAGGGCCCTATTAGATAGCGTTTCCTCTGGAACATTTGCTATATTCTCCCATTTCAGACTGAGTTTACGCCTGTCTGGATTTTGACCATTGTTACAGGTGTACGATGAGGTTACATCACTGTCATCATTAGTATGAGAGAGAGGCAATAATGTTACGCTGCCTGTAACTGATAGATGAGATCTGAGAAGGGAAGACGGGGGAGGACATTTTGAGACAGTAAGGTGTATATTTCAGACAGCTGTAGGAAGCACAAGGAGACTTTTCGAATATAGCTTTTTCACAATGTCATGTCATATCTATGCTCTGTCTGTACATCATTGGCTCACAAAATAAATAAATATATGAATAAATGTTTTTATTATTATCATTATTTTAGTTTGTTGAATCACTAGTATATGGGTGACAAGAGAGATATCTGGATAAAAACAACCCTTTCTTCCACTGTATACAAGTCAGGGCGAAATGTTATATGACTGCCGCTGACTGAGTCTAATCTATGAGGTATGTTCACATAGCCACAGCTGGGACCACAAACCATTTCTGGTGTGCAGTGGGGGCACAGCAATCTTATCTTTAACGGGTCCCTTGGAGGAACATTCTTTTTAGACCTACAGACCTGGAATAACCTACTTCTCTCCATCCTCCCAAAATTATTTTACTACAAACCAGATGAGATCACCTCTAACCCCCTTCCATTTCTCTGTGCGCTTTATGAGAGATATAAAAATGCTGCGTAATTCTATTAGAATTTAGATTATAGATTTATCTCTTATCAACATAAACTGACCCTTGTGTCTTTTCCATTCCATTCGGCAAATTGGTCTTATGTAAGCATAATATTTTTTCTTGTATTATCTGTATCGGTGGGCCACACAGATGATGAAAAACATGGATTAATAAATGCAAAAAGAAAAAAAAAATGTTAATACAATGCTGAACGTGTTTCTGCAGACAACATTCTGAGGGAATATGTGTTCAGCAAGGGAATGCGCAGACTTCAGTTTTAGAGAAATGCCTTGTGCACCCTAATAAAGGACCATCTGAAATCCCTATTTAGTATAACAAGGTATTATGTTTAGTAGGTTACATAAATGTGGCATTGGTTTTCTTTCACTTTGCTACTTTCACATTTACCGCCTTAAATGCAGTATCAATATGCCTAATCTAAGTGTGTTTTTGTACTTTTCTCGCCTTACACAAGCACGTAGGAACAGATGGGTTGAATTGTGTATCCACCTGCTATTTGGCAAGAACATAAGCAGCACATAGGCTTAACGTTATCAACAGTCTGCAAGGCCATCTCAAAAAACTCCCAAATGCTATTTGTTTTATTATACTGTTCTACATTCACATTAAATCTGACTATTATGCAGTCCATTTCATTTACACTAGATGAGAACGACCGGAATCAAATGCAGTGGTGATAGTTGGTGCCATATTTGGTTAGTTACTGTACATAGTAAATTGTAAAATTCTCATAACAGCTCTCCAAATGTGAAATTCTGTTCATTTTTAATGATTCAAATGAATGATGGAACAGAAAACCACTCTCAGCTGGGCCAAAAGGTGTCAGAACAAGTTTAGGGAAACATGGGAAAATCAGCGCTTAAGCTGAAGGGCCTAAGATGCACAGCAGGTCTCGGAGTTCTTCCTCAGTTCAGACTATAATTGGCTGATGCACAACAGTGCACCTGAAACATGGCCAGAACACATTTACTACACCAGCAGTTACATACTGTATTTTTCAGCCAAAGAAATAGCCTTACCTGAGCAGTATTCTTACAGAAACAGTTCCAAAAGAACATCCTGAGTGATCCATGAGAGGTAAAAGGTCTGAATATGGAATATCAAAAACACAAGGCAAGATTTATATAACTTACGGTAAAACTCACCCATTCTCTGTGGTTAATAATGTGCAGATGTGATGTGTTGGTTCATGACAAACAAATATGTTGTCTTGTCTCAATTTACTGGACTCAAGAAACTAAAAAAAACAGGGTCTGTAATGTAGTTTTATTACTTATTTATACACCGGGGCCTTTATTACTATTTTCGAGAAATAAGTTATTTATTTGCCTTCATATTAAAGGTACACTCAGGCTAAAACCGAAACCGCATACTTACCTATTATAGTTGTTGGCAAACAGTATGTGGTAAGAGCAGTATGTCTGAATGCCTGGGCTGTATCAGAAATCGCATAATTACCTGAGATATAGTATGCAAAAAAAAAATAAAAAATCTATGTGAAAAGAATAGTACATCCAAATTCATTGTAATTATAAAACAGTAGGCTATGCAAAAAGTACCCGGATAACCTACATCCAGCAAGATTCGCAGAAGTGTGCATCCAATGGACTCTTTACTATCACATAAGGCCACGGGAGTGAATGTGAGTGTGAGGTTTTGTGAATGCCAGTGAAATGATGCAAGTGACGCTGTAGGTCACATGACAATGACAACATGGCAGTTGCATGGCAATATTATTTATTTATTTATTTATTTTTTAATGGTTGCAAAGTAATTTCTTATTCAAAAGTTGTGCCTACTCAGAGGTTATGTGATTTCGGATGATATTTGCACGGGCAAATATAGTAGTCATCTTGGAATTATACTGAAACCTAGTGGTGTGGATGTAGCATCATGTAAAAGTGAACATTTCAGTTAACAACTGTATAAACAAAAACTGTATATATATATATATATATATATATATCCACAAAGTGAAAGTGTTGAGATTACTCAGAAACATGCGATCTCAACATGTCTGCCACCATGAGGCTTCTCTAGGTAAAACATCATAAAATCATCCACATGAAATCATAAAAGATCTGTTTAGTAATATAATTACTTGTAAATGCTCTAAACTGTCTCTATGGTGTCTGATCTAAAAAAGCTACAGAAAAGAGGTGTGCTAAGATCCATCAGCATGACATGTGACTTCCTTCACTTGGTCAGAGGAAATGACATATGCTGGCCCACTGAAACCCCAAGATTTGATTTTCTAACAGTGTAAGAAGAAGGTACCACAGAGGTGGTGATGAGAGTTAGAGCTAAACAAAGAGAGAAAGACAGTGGGGTGTTTAAAAAGACTCAGTAGGATGTGTTGCCAGGGGAACAGGCTGCTTTGAGTTGCACTGAGTAAGATAAGGGCATTCAACATCGGGGCAAGACAAAGTCCTTGGCCTCCATTGATGTTTGGCTGATTGTACTGAGGAGGCCATCTGAATTCTAAACATAAAGCAAAATGCAACAGGAATAAACAACAGCTGGACAACATGTTTTTATTTTTTGCTTTTCCTTTTGTCTCAACTTTAAGCACCTCCGGACTCCAATATAACTAGTTATGCTGAAATATAATACTTAATTTTATTTATTTATTTATAAACAAGAAGAATTATAAAATAGATGCATGCATGTAGATACATATACCTGCATGTCATGTTAAAAAAGTGTACACAACACTATGAAACTTAATTTTATATGATATTTGCATTTATTATAATTAATTTACATATATTTACAAATAATTGGCTAGTAAATAAAATTCTTATTTTTTCTGCAAAAAGTGATAGGAAGCACATCGAATCTGGTGTAATTGAAAATGCTGTCATAGGCCTTTTTGTGCTCAGCTGCTTGTTTCCAGAATGCTTAGCCTAGTTATAGATCTGTGCAGGTGCTTAATTTTTCACTGCTCTTTTGGGAGAACAAACAAACACAGAAGTGTGTGCTCCCACATTACTCATGCTAATTGCTTTACATAAATCACTGTGGAGAAACTGACAGTAATCAACAAAAGACAAAATATGTGCTTTGGTGACCCAGCTTTCCTTTCCCCATTTCCTACAATTTTATGCCACATATCTGTGCCATCTACTCAGCTAAAGTCTTAAAGGAGCATTTTTCCTCTATTAAGTCATGAATTTCCATGATTTCTTGCAGTAGGAAATAAGAAGTAAAGGGCAAAGGCTGCCAAGACCATTTCCATAAACGTAATTAATGAGAGGGAGAGAGGCCAAACCTCTGCCCTTTAACCACCTTCAAACAGAGCCACACACATTCTTATATATACAGGAAGAGAGAGAGCGAGAGAGAGAGATGTTTCCAGCACATGTAGATTATATTATGCCAAATTACTGCATTATATTACTTAGATGTATATTTTGCTTCTGTAAATATGTCTAATCCAGGGGTGCCCAAACTCGGTCCTGGAGGGCCGGTGTCCTGCAGAGTTTAGCTCCAACTTGCCTCAACACACCTGCCTTTAAGAGAGAGAGAGAGAGAGATGCTGCACCTGAAATGAAAATCACACAGCATCAGTGACCCCATCATCTGTGGACTTTGCACATGCAATTCATATCTCTTTGGTCAGGTATCTGCCCTATAAATACAGATAGGGACTCTCACAGAATTTCTTTGCACATCTGAAATTACGGGTGGAAATAAAATCTCTCTCTCTCTCTCTCTTTCAATTTCAATTTCAATTTAAATAGTAATAATAATAATAATATACAAAAAGTATTAAGCATGTATTGCAAAATGAGTCACTAATGTATGTAAGTATATAAACTAGAAATAAAAATAAAATAAGGGATTAAACAGATTTACAGAAGCAAAATATACATCTAAGTAATATAATACAGTGATTTGGCATAATATAATCTACATGTGCTGGAAACATCAGATCAGGGCAGGTTGAGTGTTTTCTCTTCTATGGTGACAGGCAGACACATATTACTAACCATCCAAGCTATTGAGTCATTGAAAACCTATAGATATCCATATTAGAAACAGAAAACCATTTTATCTATATAAGTGTAATATACAGTACATTAACTAAAGCAATGGCTCTCGGTTGGTTGTGACCAAAAATTGGTTAAGGGTTCTGTATATTCAATCATCCAGTTGGACTATATTTACTGTTTGTTTGTTGTTAAGGTATAAATGTTTCAAACTTTTTAATATAACCTTTTTTTTTCAGCAGTTTTAATTTAGTATCATCCTTGTGCATAAACACAGTTAATCATACTTGTCTGTGTATGAGAAGATCTCAGCATGAAGCTCTATGGGATTGATATAATTTGCAAAAGTCAGCAGTGGGCTGAGGTTCATTTGAGATCGCAAACTCCGCATCGACTATAGCGTAAACATATTTCTAAAAAGGAGAAATTTATAATTTAATTAGAGCCGTATGGTTAAATTCCAGTGTCAGTGACATGTAAAATACTTCATAATGTATTGCTTTTCTCAGTTTGAGTTCAGATGAAAAAGCAGTGCAGTGTTTATTCTGAAGCTACTCAGGTACTTGAAAGCCAATTAATTTCATATTTAAATGTATGAATCTGTAGCATGCACATACATCACAAATCAGTGACATCTGGCATACATCACCCTCTTTTGATGTTTAGCTGATGAAAAGAATTAGTCTTAAACCGAGATGCCAGCATGCAGACGGAGGTTATGTCAGACATTATGATCATATAAAATAGTATATAGATGAATGGCGTGCCAATTTAATTGAAGACATTTCTAACCCCGTGTTTTAGTACAAGGAAGTAAGTCTGGTAAAGTAATCTTGACCATTCATCAATATTTCATCTTCTCTCATTCAAATGTAATTTAACACAAACAAAAAGATAGCGTGTGAGTATTTGGTTTGTGTTATTAAAAACAGGCTGGAAATTTTGATAGTTTTCCAAATTTCTCATCACACGTCTTATCTCCCTCATACCCCAGAGGTGGGTTCATCAAAATATTGAGCATGTGAAACATTTAATACTCAGAGCACTTCACCACCCCACAAAAGACTGCACAAACAAATTGACAGAAGATTGCAGGTGACTAATTTGACTATATTTTATTTGTAATGTGTGCTTTTTAAACAATGTGTGAACGATGCAATGAGTTACTGGGACAGTCTTTCATACTCTTCATAATGAACCTCTCATTTATCTATCACAAACCTCAAGACTGGAAATAACCAATTGGGAGGTTTAAGGGTGGGCTGTGGGGATGAATGATGACAGAAACAATGGCACACTCGCGTGCAAAAGAAGGCTACCTGTCCACCCCATTCACGCACTTGATGTGATTTGAAGAACCTGTGCAGCTCATGTAGGAAAAAACCCTGAACAGGTGTTATAAAAGACCGATGCAGCTGGGATTTGCTTGTGAAGCAAACAGCTCAGCTGGGGATTGGATTTCTGAACAAAAATCTGTCCGACTTGAACACTGCCAAGCATTAATCTATACAAATAATAACGTAATAATGGTCCACATGCTATCCTCTTTTTGTGCCTTGGTGCTGCGCTCCAACTGTTATACGTATATGTGCACTGTAAAATCTTGGAACTTGAACTTGTTGAAGCCATATCTCATGAGGTCTTTCAACTGTTTCAATTATTCACTTTCTAGTTAGTAGTGATGGGAAGCAAATCTGTGATGTCACTGTTACAAGAATAATCTGCGTGTATAACAAGCAATGACAAGGACAACAGATGGCATGCACAATGCTTAAATATCTTGTCAGATGTTTACAGGCTTGATTGAAGTTGTTTTGATGTGATGGAGGGATGCTAGTGAAAATATCCCACAGATCTGAAAATAGATTTTGAAATAAGCCGATAGCTGCGTCAAATTTTCATTGAGCTGGCTGAGGATAAGACCACAAGTCTTACATGAAAGGTACAAATATGACTTCCTCTGAGTGGGGTTACTAATGCATACATGCATGCAAGTTGTATATTAGCCAAATGAGTGAACTAAGAAACACATCAGTTATTTGAGTTATCTCATGTCTATGTGATGGTCTACAAATAAAGGATAATGTACAATCAGCTGTTCATTGCCGAATAATACATACCTACGCATGAAATATGTTTGAGTTTAAATTATTTCAGAATTTTATCAGGAGTCTATATTATCTTAAAGCTTTCTCTAAGAAAAAAAAAATCCATAACATTGTACAGAACAGTCGACCAAAAAAAAGGACAAACACATTCTGAAGTTCTGATGTAATTTAAACAAGACTGAAACAAAAAAGCAGCTCTGATGGTGTCACGATGCACATACACGAGGAACGAGGAGACGCTGGAGAATACTTTAACAGGACTTTATTTGCATGAACCAAGGGAGACGAACTCAGGAAGACGTTTAACAGCGGACAGAGAACTTGGGACTGGGAACACTATTTATACACACAGGAGGAGGGGATGACGAGACACACCTGGGAGCAATGAAACACTAATCAGGGGAGGAACAGGAAACTAACCAAATAAGGGCATGGGAAGGCACATGGGGAGCAGGACACACACAAAACATGGAACAGAGTCTGACAGATGGGAGGATCAGACCATTTCACTGATTGGATCTTTGAATCTTGAATAATAAAAAAAATAGCTGAACTTTATTCAGTCTTTCTGTGAATTTTCATTTGAGGAGAGTTTAATTTAAATGTTGGGCCTATGAAGTGGGTATAGAATGTCTACACACCCTTGTTAAAGGGATAGTTCACCCAAAAATGACAATATTCTGTCATCATTCACTTACCCTCCACTTGTTCCAAACTTGTATGAATTTTTTTCAGTTGAACATAAAAGATATTCTGAAGAATGTTGGTAATCAAAAAGTTTATGGTAGCCATTGACTCACATAGTATATATTTTTTTCCAACCTGAGGGTGAGTAAATGATTTTACTGAAATTAGTTCATTTTTGGGTGAACTATCCCTTTAAAACAACAGCATTTCGAGAATAAATAATTAAACACAAACACCCACATTGGTTCCGTGAATTTTGTTGATTTCAGTATAATATTAAACTTGGAAAAGATTGGATACAATTTTACTTGGATTCATTTTTTTTCCTCAGAAAGCTGCTACTTAAACAGGGGTGTGTAAACGTTTTATATAGACTGCATTTTCAACAGCCAATTCCTCAAAAGTGCAATCTTTGAATACATTAATAATAAGGAAGTCATTACACAGTAGCCTAAGGTCATAATTTCACCTCCCAAGTCCCTACTACTTTTTCAGATCAAAGTCATTCATTCATGAACGAAAGGATGTTGCACATGTGCGATCATGGCACACACAAAAAGTTCACTTTCACTATTTACAAGTCGCATAAAATATTCAATCAACTGAAAAGCATTGTCTTTGAACAATCCACTGCTAGTGACACTTTCAGTTCCCTGGATGAGCAGTCTGATTTACAGTATTATCAGAACATTAAATCAGAGAGCTGAGTTTTGCAAATGACCAATCAGAATAAGTATTCCAGAGAGCCAGGTAATAAGGGAAAAATAAACAGCCCTGAGCACAAATGTTCACAGGTAAATGCCCATTTTAAGGAAGCCTTTAATATGCATTTTAGTCAATGAAAATGTCCAGGGAAACCAGGCTGACACTGTAGGTAAACACTATGCATACATCTGCATATTTGCATAGACGATTGGGGCTCCCTAAAGTAATTGAGTTAGGTTTTTCCACAGGCAACCCTGATTTGAATAACCCAGTTGAATGAGTGTGCTGAATAGAATGATTATTGTCTTAATTAACTTTTTGTTATGACAGGAGCTGAATTGGGAGCTCAATACCTAAATCATCTCATTTACATCCACCTCTTCACTCATTAACATACAGAAAAGATTTCCGTTTTGATGAGAAAGTTTGGATTCCACCCTCACCACAGTGTCATCATAGTCTGATTGACCTGTTAGGCGGGAATCCCCTGGGTCTTTTTTGATTTGTTTGATTGCATGGGGCCTGTAGCAACTCATAATGTAATAACTGCACATAATGTAATAAGTATTACATTATTATTGTAATAAAATTTTCATAATGTAATAATTTTCTCAAAATGTAATAAAATCTTGAGCTCATAATGTTGTAACGCTCTGCCTTTCGGTTACATGGATTTAAAATGGGTCAGATTAAACTGTGTGAGATAAAATAAGTGTTTTAAAAAGATGAGACAACAACAAAAGTAGAATTAATAAATAGTGTATTCACATAATGCACAAGGAACTTAAAACAACACAATAAAACTAGAATAACTTAGGCTGTTAAAAGCAGATTGTCCATTTAAATCGTACCCTAAAACAGTCCTTAAGAATCCCAGTGTGTTGAAGTCCCAAGGTAAAAGTGTCCACCGGTATATATACAATCCAAAGAAAGTGATAATCCAAAGTGAGTGAGATACTGGAATGGTAAATCCATGAACAACTCCACAATCCAGCGAGTAGTTGTTTGGTCAATGACCCTGATTGTTTTACATGCTGCTTGCTTTGTACTGGTTTACTTCCTTATTCCTGTCATGTGATTGACCACATGACAGGCAGACCCATGAACATTTTAAAGACATACACACATCAAATAATTAAGAGGATAAAATGGCTAAGACAACATGTAAAACCATTAAAACTCAAATATATAGATAAAAAAAAACATCTTAATATATATTGAGCGGTAAAAACATTTTACCGCCTTTGTGTGGCAGTGTCACATAGTCCCCCCCCTTAGTCTATGACTCCCGGGGGAAGGAACTAGCCCTTTAAGGTCCTGTCAGCCATTGTCCCTGTGGTAGGTGTCCTCTTGAATGTGTGATTTAAAATGTCTTTGTAATAAATAAGGTAAAACTAGGCTTTGCCACACAGGCTCTAGTCTGCCGGAGGAATTTAGGCGAACACTAGAGAGAGGTTGAGTCCCATACCAGCCTGGGTGTCCTAAGGTAGGTGGCACCGATCCTCCCAGGATGACGTTGCACCCAGCCACGCTGGTCGGCCTGCCCCCCTGGCGTTTCCTCCAAACCGGCTTGGGGGTCTTTTTGATGGATGAACGGTGAGGTGGTTTCTGGTTAGGGGCGATGACGACACACTCCTTGGTCTCCACACCACAGGACTTGCAAGCCCCGACAACCCTCCAGACGTCTCCGCGGATCGTGGGCCACCAGGTAACGTCCAGGATTCGAAGGAGGGTCTTTAGCCGTCCATGGTGTCGATCCTGGGTCCTCCGATGGAAGTGCTGTATGGTTTGTAATACCAGGGACTTTGGGATGATGAGCTGTATCTTACAGCTGTCCTTGTCCTTCTGGATCTGCCGATACAGCAATCCGTGTTCGTCCTGCACGTAGATCCCGTTGGTCGGTGGTGTGGAAAGAGAGATGGTAAGTCCTTGCAGAGTGTCGTCATCACCCTGCATGTGTCACGCTGCACACACACGAGGAACACGGGAACGAAGGAGCGAGGAGACACGCGCGGAGACGAACAGGGGATAAAAAGGAAAACAAAAGACTGTTCAAAAACGAAAATAAAACACGGAAGAAGGAGCGTCGCTTACTGTTTTGGTCAGTCGTTCTGTCACGCTGCACACACACGAGGAACACGGGAACGAAGGAGCAAGGAGACACGGGGAGGAATAAATCAAAAGGGTTTTATTTGGAACTAATGACAATTAACATTGGAAACACCTGGGAACAATGAATTCAAAACACGAGACAGAGAAACTGGAAGACGGAGCACATAGGGAGCAAAGACACACACAAGACCTGGCCTAGAGTCTGACAGCGTGCTGGTGAGTTCCTCTCTGGAGAAGGGAAGGTGGGAGAATATGGCGGTAAAGTCTGGCCCGGCTGGAGTGGTGGCGCAGGATTCTCCATCTGTTGCTCTGGTGACGGTTTGTGCAGTGGTTGAGGCAGTGGGTACGTTGGCCGGAGGAAAGCCAGGGGTCGACGTGAGTGGTACTGGGCTGGTCATTGTAGTGGGAAGGGAGATGGCAAATTCTGGCTTCCTGATCTGTTCCAGTTGTTTTGCCCATTTTTTGTCTCTCCTCACGAAACACTCGGTAACCTCTCCAGTGTTGCCACAGCGTCCTTTATACATTCCTCCATCTTGGCAAACTTAAAATCCACAGCCTCTCTAAAATACACTTCACGATTTTACTTTCAACAGAGTCTTTAAAATCCTTCTCCAGTTTTAAAACAAGGTTTTTAAGAACAGCCACCTCAGCGCGAAGCTGTACACATTCACATTGCTGTAAAAACTGTTCATCATTAAAACCAGTAGATGTATTAAAAGAAGCAGCATTATTTTGTTTAGTTGTCATCTTAAAACACTTCTCTCAACACAGCTTTTAAAATCTTTGAACGTTCCCCCTATGGGCCACCATTGCCATATAACAATTATTACATTATGATAAATTTATTACATTATAAACTGACCAAAAATATTGTAATGTTGTCATAATTATACAATTAGACTTGTAATAAAGTATAAGCAGCCCAGTATAAGGGACAGTCAAAAAATTTGTGCTGTTATTTAGCCTATGTGTATAATATAAATATATATATATATATATATATGTGTGTGTGTGTGTGTGTAATATATATATAACAGATAGAGATATAGAGATAAATGTCAAAATGCATCTCAGACGTGAACATATTTGCTTTGCTTAATCTTTACATGTACAAATTACTTCTAAAAAGAAATATATATTTCCATTTAGAAATAAATTGTGTGTGTGTGTGTGTGTGTATTGAAATTTTGATAAAGTGATGGGTTTGTTGAAATATTTTTGACATATTGTAAACATATAATAATAATTGTTTTAAATTGTGTGCTGGTATTACCTTATGAACTGTGATTATAATAATATGCATCTGAACTCTGGTTACCCCTTGGCTAACTGCATCATCAGTCATTCAAAATCAATTCAAAAATCAATTACAATATTATAAATTGTGTATATAAAAGCGTAAAGGACGACTTTTGATATACTGTGAATAGTGTTGTTTTTCCAAACCGTGTTTTTCACTGATATTTCAATGACATACTCAAATGATTATATGGTTATACAACACTATCCACAGCCATTACATTAACAACATTGATGAATACACAAATCTCCGGCATTACAATTAAGCCAATACACATGTAAATACATTTAAAATTAGCAGTATTAATACAACAATTAATAAGACACGCACACAACGTACAGGTGTTATGCACTTTATATTGTTTAAGATGTAAACAGATAGGCAAAATATAAATGAAAATATAGATTTCACTTAGTTATTCTAAGTGGAATGTGAAGCACAAAGGAAAGATGTGATTATAAATCCAGTTAGTCATAACTGGTCTTTTCAATAAAGTGTAATGCAACAACAACAAAATATAACTGAAGAATTCAGATGCAAAAGCATAAGTGCCATCTGAAATTTTCTTCTAAAATTAGCATTTTTATCAGGCTCCTATGTTTAGGTTCAGTAATTTTACTTTAATGGCAATGTATAGGTCCTTTTCTATGCCATTAAAGTGAAATAACTGAACCTAAATATAGGAGCCTGATAAAAATGCTAATTTTAGAAGAAAATTTCAGATGGCACTTAGAGGCTTTTGCATCTGAACTCTTCAATTCTTCCATTGATTTTTTTTTTCAAGAAAGCGAAACACCAGGATTCAGCTCTAAACACATGCAACAACAAATCCATCATGTACTTGAGTATGTTTTCCTCATTAAGTGGAAACAAGTTTTTGTGTGTATGTGTGTGATGAATTCTTACCACAATGTGGAGCTCTCTCTCTATCTAGCTGATTGTTCTCCTTTTCCAATAAGTAGTGGAAAGAGGCTCAGATGGATGTTCCTCATTTAAAAACACAGCTGGATTGCAGTCGCCCCCTGGACCACTGCTCTGAGACCAGAGTCTTTCACTCACAGCTGCTGAAAGACCTCTAAAATATTACAAGGCTAACCTTGAAATTCAGGTGCATGGGATTTTGTCTTTACCGGCATGGGAATAAAAATATTGAACTAACCCCTTGTGTTGCAACTTTCAGCCCACAGAACATTCAGAGATTTATTCCCAAAATGAAGGACTTAGTCCTTAGTAGTTAACAAAAGTTAACTACTGTGTTCTTCATGGTTACAACTCTTTGGTTATTAAGCATATTTGCATATTTTTGTGCTCCTGTGTTAGCTCTGTGGTAGATACAATGATGTAAACAAAGCCCGTTGGCTTCAGGATATCCTCCTCAACCATCCACAGAGGCTTTTGTTCATGTAATCCTCTTTACTCTCAGCAGTTACAAAACAAGGGACCACAATCAGGTCTCATTGCCTTCTTGCTCTGTATATCCTCATCTCAAGTTTACATAATAATTATAACTGATTACCCCATTTGTTTCCCCTGAAATAATCCAAATGAATGTTAATTATTTATACTAACCAAGCACTCTATCATCTATACAAGGAGATCTCAATTCCATTTGCACTCGAAATATAGTTTTGTTTTCATAATTTCCGTACAACAAATTTTTTTTTCACGCTTATTAAATTCTCTAGTGTAAATGCAATTGTTCTTTAGGGTTTCAATTTTGCTAGTACTTATTTTTCTTTATTTAAAAATGGGATTCCCCCTTCAACCTAGGTAATACAAAAATGCTCCATATTCTGTTAATATTGATACATGGTCTTAGTCATATTTATTTTTAGGGTGGTCTAATGCACATAACTTGTGGTTCTGACAACTCCAATTTTGAGATAATTGTTTTACTGTAAGTATGTTCTGAACTGTCTGCTGATCTCCCAGATGATCATCTTACTCAGCTGCATGGCGACCGACATAGTTTCTGGTAACTTTCCACGACTGGATATACCTGCACAACCAGAACACATCTGCCTTTAGAACACATAATGCATGGTTTACACTATAACTCATTTGTTTCCGAATTCATTTGTTTCCGAATACATGGCAGACAGTCTCACGTGATGCACAGCAACTAGGTAGCTATATACACAACAGAACATCTGATATTGTCAAAAGGGGACAAAATGTGTATGATTTACTTTGCAACTATTTTCACTCAGAATTTTCTAGTAAATGGGCTGCACTTTATTTTACAGTATGTGCACTCATGTGTACTTACAGTGTACGTACCTAAGAAAGTACTGGGTAATACAAGGTAACTACATGGTTAAGGTTAGGTTTAGGGGTATGTTCAGGGTTAGTACATTGTTATTACCTAGTTATTTTAATTACAATAAAAAATACATATATGTACATGCGGAACAGAACCTTAAAATAAAGTGCTACCAATAAATGTTAAAAATAATGACAAAGAAACCGCAAGTAACTAAGTTAAACATTAAATTTTGAAGTAGAACATATATTTTCAGTCCTTAATGTAAAACATATTCAATCTTTGTTTTATTTACAACTTTGAATAATCATTTTTTACTGTTGAACACAAACAAGAATGCACTTTTAATCAGTTTCTTTCACTGTTGAATCCCTAAAAACCAATCGGCAATAATATGCAATTATTCAGTTGCATGATACCAACAACTGTTATTTGGGTGCTTAGATAATTAACTAAAAATTGCTTATTATTTATTATTAGCCATTTGGAAGAAGCAGTATAATTTACAATTATACCAATATAAACTGCTTTTTAATTTTGGTCATATAATGAATGCATCTACACAGCTAGAAATCTTTTTTATTTTTTTATTTTTTTATATCAGACACGACAAGCCATATAAGCCATTGTAATAAATAAAAAACATATACTGTAAGACTTCAAAAAGAAAGAGATATTCAGCTATATGATACATGAGCTTTAAGCATCTCAGCCACTAGTAAGCAAACATTGCATAATGTACTGCAGATACATCACAGATTACCAAAGAAGCACAGTACAAACACGATGCACTACTCGAGAATGGATACTAGTACAGGATAAGGAGAAGTAGAGGATGGCTCACAAAGTTCACACAGAACATACTATTATATATTTAAGTTGTAAAGCCAGAAAGTTAGACTGATCAGGTTA
>NW_015539876.1:1320641-1322220 GCF_001515605.1 Sinocyclocheilus anshuiensis
AGTTAGACTGATCAGGTTAAAAGGGGAAGGGGGGAGGGAGGGTGGGTGGTGGTGGTGGTTGTTACATGTATTTGAACAGTTACGTGTATTTGAATGTCTGTTACAATTGCTGAAATATTTTCATTTAATTTAGTTTGAAGCTGTATCGACCCAAAAAAACACCAGCTGTGTAGCTGATCTGGTCCATAGAGTCTGTTCTCTTTTCTCAGTTTTATGCTATTCAATGTTTTGTTTGTTTGATTGTTTGCTTGCTTGTTTTTGCACCATTCCTAACCGCAATCCTAACCATAACTTTATCCGTGACAGCTTTCAAAGAAATGTCATAAACATTCGTTTCTCTGGTGTTAAAAAAAGCCTACTAGTTAAATTTCTTGCCAATGTTATAATTTATGACTAACAATGACAATGGAAGCCAAAAGAGATCATCCATGTTCGTAGACAACAATTTTAGTGACAATAAATGCAAAGAATGAATCCAAGACATCATCTAGAGAGATCTTTTGCTGTCTAATGGGAATGATCACTTATTATTGTAATTGAACTGGACTTTTGCCCAAACAGTTTTGATGGATAAGTAGCTCTCAACATACCAGACAGTAGGAAGTTTCTTTTGCTCACATAGAGTTCCTTCAAATAGAGGCCTCAGGCAAATATGCAAATTCACCTGTCGAAGCCAATCATGTTGTAGCATCAACATCCTTCAGTGCTCAAAAATATCAAAAAACAATGAAACTGATATTTGATAAAAAATAATTGACTTTATTAGGGAGGTTAAATAACATAGGTAGTTAACTTTTTATGTATAGCATAAACAAGTCATTCAATCTTGTTCTGTTTCTTTATAGTGCTCACTTATTATTATTATTATTAGTATTATTAATGCAAAAAGAAAGCACTATTAAAATCTAACTGATATAGATAGTTACATTACAAACAAAGATAAGATAACATTTCACATAATTGGTGTAGGAATATAAAGAATGGAAATAAACCCATGTTCGGTTTTGTTTTTATGGAAGCAGCAGTGGCAACACTGGTTAGTCAAGATGTTTTGGGATTATGACATGGTACAACCCACAGCACATGACAAACTTAAACATTTCCATTGAGTAGCTTATCTAGTCTCAGTCTGTAAAGCCTTTATGATTCTTATTCAATCATAATTCAGAGCTGAAGTTCTTCAGGACATGGAGTTTTTCAGGCTGCTTTTTTTTTTCTTACACATTACTTCGTTGATACCTGTGTACATGAGAAATACTGACATGAAATAATTTGAAACAGCAATTTATAAAAGGGGTCAAATTATGCGATTTCTATTTTTCCTTTTCTTTAGTGTGTTATGTAGCTATTTGTGCATGTATAAGATCTGCAAGGAATCATTGGTTAAGATTTACTTACAACAGAACAGCACAACCCAGATGCTCGAATTTGTGCAACGCATTTTATGGACGACAGTTCTGTGAACCTAGTAGAGTAGCCTACACGGCTGGCTGTGCAAAGACTATTTAAAAAAAAAAAAAGGGTCAATTCCGACTTTGCTATGACAATCTGGCGCTTCTGAATCAGCGACTGTAAGTAT
>NW_015539876.1:1322234-1332249 GCF_001515605.1 Sinocyclocheilus anshuiensis
TGTGTGTGTGTGTGTGTGTGTGTGCGCGTGAGAGAGAGACAGGAGGATCACATCACAGTGGAGTCAGTCAACTTTCTTAATCATGACTTGTGTACTGCAAATACATATGAGCATCATCACTGTGTCTGTCACGCGACTCTGTTCCCCTTTCGGGCTTGAATCTCTGTAATTTGATATTCATTTCACAACGCACATTTATCAGTATAATTGTATAACATGCTAAAGGTGCTTTTACTTGTATTTTGTCACCTTGATTATGATGTAAAAAAATGTTTCCATCATATTTCAAATAGGGATTCATGAACACAAGTGATTTTAAACTTGACAGAATGTATACTCACAAATCTGGTATGCCTCTTGCATGGTTCATGTTTTGGTGTCTAGAGAGAAAATTCTCATCCTCATCCTCAGGAACCTAAAAATAAACACCACGAATTCTGTTTGCCCCCTATTTATAAACCAAGTACTATTTTGACATAGAAATCCTCAAATATATCAGTTCTATTTTACACAATACCATGTAGTTCATTTAAAAAACATTACTACCTCCCAGTAAACATCATCATCAAAGCAGTTGGCGTCTGCTGGGTCCCCCCATATTGGCAGCTTTAGTATCCCACCTGGAAAATTACACAACATAAAATGCCAGCTCTAATTCATATTTATCAAAACACCTAAAGTAGTTAACTGTTTAACTTTATTTGCACTCACCAACCAAAGCTCCACCTACAAGGCCAAATGCTATTGCTACAAAAAGACCTGCTGCCTGGTAACCACCCTGAATGTTGACTGTCCTGTTAGCAACGGCATCCTTGAAGTCGAAAGTGTTAATCAACCTGAACCACAGTATGACATGTCACGCCATAGTTTGGTTTCATTTTATTTATGGTAACAGTACAAACAGAAGCTCCACACACACACACACACACACACACACACACACCACTTTGCATCTTTGCGCACGTTGAGAGACTTGGACAGAGTCCATCGCACACAAACAGTCAATAAGCATTTCCAGCACTTACTCCGACTGGCAGAAGCTGCAGTAATTGCTCCAACGATACCACCTATAACTCCAGGCATTGCATGCAGGTTATGTATTCCACAACTGTCTTGTATCTTCAGAGTTTTTTCCATAAAAGGCTGATAAGGAAACAAATATAAAGTGATTATGGTTATAAAAATGTTTATACTATCTTCAATTTAGACTTCAAATAAGTTTGGACATTGTAAAATATGTTTGACAACTAACAGTGCCTTATATAATACATGGAAACATTTAAAACCATTACACATATAGTATCAATACATAATATGCTTATTGTACTTCAATATGTTATTTTGAGCTTTTTCAGTACTATAAAACACAGCAAAACTCACAGTCAGAAAGAGATATCCAAATGTGGAAACAATGCCTGAACAGAATCCCACTATCAGAGAGCCGTATGGTGTAATCATGAACTCTGAAGCTGTTCCCATTGCAACACCACCAGCCAAGGTAGCATTCTGAATATGTACCTGAATTAGTCAAGAAATTCTAAGGGTTATTTTATGAACAACAAAAAAAAAAATTAAAGATCAACTCAAAATTTCACCAGAGATTTGGTTACCATGTCGAGCTTTCCATTATTCTGTGAGATACTTGAAATGGCAAAGGTAGTGAGAACTGATGAAGCCAGTGCAAGGTAGGTATTTATAACAGCTCTGTGCTGGCCATCTCCATGATCTGCAATAGCAGAATTAAAACTGGGCCAGTACATCCAAAGAAAGAGAGTACCTGTTAAAGGAAGAGGGACGGAAATTAGGAATAATTCTGAATATTTTGATAGCCTATTGGGTACAACAGGAATAGGCCCCAGGGGTGAAGGACACTTTTGATAATATTTTATTCCAAAACACTAAATTAGCAACAAGCTATAGCAACACACCACTTTTCATCATTGCCAAAAGGGTGAAATTTGATTCAATCTCTAATTTAATCATTTTTAAAATGTTGCACATGTAGCTAATGGGATATTTTTTGAAGCAACAGACCTGTTCATAAGTTTAAATTTTCTTGAAGGTGATTGATGAAATTAGAAAGAAGAAGAAAAAGAAAAAGAAGAGGAAGAAGGAAAAAGGGTAAATGGGGTTTGATTGGCAGAGGAGGAAAATGCAGAATACCTGCACTGTAATAAATTATTACACAAATGGGGGCTTATCTTACAATAGTTTAGAGGCTTTAAAAAAAACAAAAAAAAAAACATGATTAAATAGAAAATGGCACAGTTTTCTGAAGTGGTTATTTGAATCAATATGTACTTAAAACACCTTAGAAAATCAACAGCACTTCTAGAGGCCTTTAAATTTACATTTTTCTTTTTCCATAACTATTTTCAGAAAAATGATTGAGCAATTTGTATAGGGGGCTTTTGTTATGCCCTGCTTGATGCAACAGGGGAAAGTTGCGAGAGACATTCTTTCACTACTCACCAATCATTGCAAACACATCAGAGTGGTAAACAGATCCTTGTAAATGCCTGCTTTGAGATAGCAATGGTCGATATAAGACCCAAGATATGGTCAAACCATAATATGCTCCAAAAGTGTGGATGACCATGGAACCACCAGCATCTTTCGCCTATGCATGTATGAAATAATAAAAAATGACAAATTCCTTCTCTGATGTTGGTAACTATTAGAAAATAAGTGGATTCAAACTTACATGTAGGAGTTCAAGAATGATATACTCTTCAACAGCAAACAGGGTGACTCCAAAAAGAGTAAGAACCATCAGCTGCACTGGGCTGACTTTTCCAAGACAAGCGCCATAAGCAATGAGACAGCTGGCCACGCAGAAATCTGCATTAATGAGGCTGATTGAAAAATGACAGTTAAATTCTTTAGATACAGATTAAAGATGTATATATTAATCATAGCTTCAAAAATGGAACATGGAATCGCATGGAATGTCCTGTATCCTGTAAAAAGCATGCCAGTCAAGTGAGCTGTAGGGTAAAGGAAGCCTAAACATGAAGGTGCACATTTCAGTGATGTTTTGTAATGTCAATAAGTATATTACAAAAATCAATTACTTCTCAACCCCAATTTTTATCTTCCAGTCATTTTCGTCGAGGTGATGAAACCAGCCTTGCATCAGCAGAGCCCATTGAATTCCAAACGCTGCGATGAGAAAATTGAAACCAACTCCACCAAAACTATAACGCTTCAGAAAGGTCATTAGAAATCCAAAACCAACAAAGATCATCACATGCACATCCTGAAAACCTGCGGTAACAGAAGAAAAGGAAGTACAGAATGTTAGTCCTTCATATATGATTTAGAGGAGATTAAACAATGCTATAGCAGTCAATTCAACAGATTGCAGCAAAACATTCTAGTATGTTAGTTACTCACTTGGATATCTATAGTAAAAGTCATTCTCTAAATTTGTGGAAATATTTTTCTTTCTTCTGTGTTCGATCCAGTGGGTGTCAGACTCCTCATCATAACGGATGAACACGCCAAACAGGATAATCATTGCAATCTGCCAGACAAAGCAGACTGCTGGGAGACTGATTCGAATATTGGTGTTTTTAGCCATTTTAAGTCTTGAAGATTTTCCCGAAGAGAAGTTCAGGAGATGACAGTGAAATTCCTTTCTTTTTAATTTGGTCGGTTGCTTTCAATAGGAACATGTGACTCACCTTTTGTCATAAAGTTTTTATAGTAAGGTCTGGAGGTGTGTCATTACACAATCAAGTAGCCACTCCTGCAAAGACATACAGTACACACACATACTTATGACAAAAAAGGAAGAAACATTATCTGGGTTCTTGTGTATAATGTGTTGCTAAAAAAAAATATTTGCCAAAAGTTCTGTTTACTTGTTTTCGTAGTTTCCCTCTTGCATGATGTGTGAGTTTCTTCTTTGTAGGCATAATATTGTTGTCACTGATGCTCAGACAAAAAGCCCCTGTAGCATCAAGGCTTAACCCCTCATGTTTATGTCAAGCATGTGCAACATTTATATTATGGTATGTGCAATATTCAGGTAACTGTTCTCAAAACAGCATGGTAAAATGACAAACCATCATTTCTCACCTTGATTGACTAGATCTTTCTTATGTCAGCTGAATACCATACCATCAGTAATTAGGAAATAAGTACTCATCAATAAAAATAACAGCTATAAAATCAATAATACAATCATGACCTTCCTGTGATCAACAGTTAGTATCATTTTTTAATGGTATTAGTTATGAGGATATACAATATCTGGTTGTAGCAAACAGTTAGTAACTGCTCATATTTCTATTGCCAAAATGAATTTGTTGATAAATGGAGATTTATCTTATCTGAATGGCTACATGACTTATCTGATTGTAAACAATGTTTCCCCAGAAGGTTTACAAAAAGACACAGAACCTACGTCAATTCCTGTCACACATAATGTTTTATTAGCTATGAAGGCACACTGTTCGTCAGTTTCCTTATATCTGATGAAATGCAAAAGCCAAATCCTCTCAGATAATGAAGTATTTGTTTGTTTGTTTGTCTTTTTTACCCAGAAAGTTTGTAATTTATTATAGTATACTATTTTATAAGCTCATAACTGTTATATGTGAATGGTTGGTAACACTTTATTTTGATGGTCCCTTTTGAACATTCTGTTGACAATAAGTAACACTACACCTACATGTCTACTAACCCTCATTAGATTATTAGTAGCCAGTCTACTTAATATCTGCTAACTCTTTATTGTGATGGTCTCCCAACAGACATTCCACTGACTATCAGTAACTTTTCAAGTATATGTCAACTTAATCTAACCCTAACCCTACCAGTCTACTAGTACTCTACTAACACTATAATGAGAGTTAGTAGACATGTAGGTGCAACATTACTTATAGTCAACAGAATGTGTTAAAGGGATAATCAAAATAAAGTGAAACCTAATGGTTTACTGATGGCATATTCTTTGCTTACCTGCAAACTGTCATTGATTTATATTACTTTGCAACTCTAATTGCATGGTGTCCACAACAACAGAGAGATTAGTAACTTTATCAAATTTTTGGGAAAGAAAAATAAATGATTACAATTATTAAAGTATTGTCTTGAAGTAAATATAAAGACGTTAAGATATCTAGTTTTTGTTCTGTGATTTAATAATGCATCCGAGGGTTAACTAAAAAAGGCTTTGCAAGACACACAAACAATTTCAGTTGAGTAACAGTCAAGGTGAGGTTTTGTAAGATTTGTACGTTGGGAACCATCCCTGAAGGTGCAATGTAGACATCTTAGTGAGGCACACCCATATAACTAGTCTGCCAATACATGTACACATGTGACACCTGCAGTTTCCTTCACCTGTGCAATTTTCTATTGAATTACCAGTAGCCAACAACAGTACATGTGACTGAATCACTTTGACATTATGCATTTGTTTTACTGACAGTAAGTTCACATAGATTTACTTACACTGACATATTTACATCTGTATACTTACAGATGCCTAGAAATAACTCTATGCAATGCACAAATATACAGATATGGAGAGTAAAGAGTTGGGCTGTAAAAAAAAACCTAAAAAAATAAAAAAGTTTTCATTTTATTTACTTGTACAGTAAATATGTAAAAAACGTATCAAACAAGTAGTCAGAAGAACAGCTGAACAGCACTTGTTTGAGTTAAACAATGTTTATAATATTTTGCACTTTGAAAAAAAAAGAATGCTATGAAGACTTCTTTTATCTCCACCAAAGAAATTATAGTCAGACTATTATGTTAGTTGTTATGTAAACCATTAATCAACACATTCCCTGTTCAGGGTCAGGCCACTGTGTTTACAGGATATATTTTTTGACACTGCATTCCAGTTATTCTTTAAGAACAAGATCTGTAACGATGAAAGTGACAACCCATTAGTGATAACAGATGCCTATAGACCACACCATTCCAACCATTTTTTGTTGAACACCACATGGTATTGCACAACCTTATTGGAGGATTGAAGTTTCTGCATTTATGTAATTTGACCTCATTATTATTATTATGGTTACAATTATTATGAATTGTAAATGCCAACTTAGCCTTGTAAAAATAAGTTACCAACATATACCCAGTTCCTATAAAACTTGGGCCTAGTATTGCACTGCTTTTAGTCTCTAAAGTATTGAGTGGGCGTTTTGCGAGAAGTTGGTGTCCTTTTATTTAATCATAATCCATTTTTCCCAGTTTTTGATGGGCAAGAAGATAGTAGTTTAGTACTCTTCCTTTCTCCTTCTGGCTTGTTAAGGAAGTTTGTCTTGAAAAGGGTGATCATTACTTGCCTTTATGTTGTTAGATACTCATATGATTGATATTTTTCAACGTGTGATTCTTTCAGTTTCGTCTGGCTGCATTCCCACTCCTAGCTGTAATGTAACTAATTATGATTATACAAAAAACTAATTATAATTATGAAAAAAAAGTCGCCAAAATATTTCATGGCTACAAATTACCATGAAAGTGTGTTGGCCAAAACTTATGTAGGGTTTGTTTTATTAGAAGTCTTAGATGAATTGTGCATGTAGCTAACAAATGTTATAATTTTACCTCAGATAAATTACATTTTAAAATAATTTAAAATAATCAAAATTTCATTTACCAGAAATTCTAGTTGTGTATTTCAATGAGCATAACTTATTTTGTTTCTTTACCATGTTTGAAAAACTGAACAATGTTTACCTGCTCTGCACAAGCCAAAAATAAATAAATAAATAAATGTTCTCCAACACTGACACCCAAGCAAAAACTCTCTAAACTGAGAGGGAAAATACCAACCTAGACTCATGATAAGTTGTAATGATTCATATGAGATGGTGGAATTGTCTGTATCCATACAAGATGGGTCATACAAGCCAAGACTAAAGCTGAGCATGAAGTCCGGTTCCTAAAATTAACCCTGATTGTAATAGGGAAAACGCCCTATAAATGTCACATGTGTTTATATTAACTTAAGCTCGGGGCGTTTTTTGGTATTTTCGCCTAAATTTAACATACTCAAATTCAAATGTTTACCCTGCACACATACAATGGAGGAAATGAAAAAAATTTTGGACCCGTATCCGGGTCCGCAGAGTTTAACTGGTTTTAAGAACCAATCTGTAGGATATCATACAATGTCATCATCTCATACAAGTTAACATGAAAGCATAAGCAAATACACTGTGACCTGTAGACTCTTTCTGGTTATGGGAACATCTTAAGAATGCGTCTCACCTTTAGTCATGTCACAGAAAATGATAAATTGGAACCACAAAGACACTCCCAAAACCAAGAACTTGCTGGCACTGTACCTGTCAATGTTACAAAATTAATGTGCAGTATATTGGGCTGTACAATTCATTCTTACTGTAAGATTTAGCGTATCTTCAACCAGGAACCATATGAAGAGTTCAGATGCAACAGCCTCTAAGTGCTATCTGAAATTTTCTTCTAAAATTAGCATTTTTATCAGGCTCCTATGTTTAGGTTCAGTAATTTTACTTTAATGGTAACGTATAGGTCCTTTTCTATGCCATTAAAGTGAAATAAATGAACATACATATAGGAGCCTGATAAAAATGTTCATTTTAGATGAAAATTTCAGACAGCAATTAGAGGCTTTTGCATCTGAGCTCTTCATATATATGTTTCTAGAAAATATATACTGGAGCTTTTCTATCATTTATTCATTAAGTTGGTCTAAAGTGTCAGTCAATGGACAGAGCTTGGATATATGACAGTTCAACTAGACTTTCTTTTGTGTAACACAAAATATGATATTTTGTAAAATATTTTGACAGTTTTTGTCTAATGAAAGCCAGTGGGGTCCAAAAGAAGAGTCGACCTTTTTGACTTACCCGTATTGACCCGAATATAAGACGATGTTTTTTTTCTTGGAAATACATCTGAAAAAACACGGTCGTCTTATTATATTCAGGGTCTAGACTTTGACATGTCAATAATACACCCACAACAATAGGTGGCGCCAAATACGCATAAAACGAGTGTGCCATGAAATACGTAATGTAATGCGTGTTGTAAAGATCGCGAGTAAAAACAAAAGAGAAAGAAAACCTTACAGCTGCATGAGTCGTGACTGTCACGTTAGCCTGATGGGACCAAACTCCCTTTGTGATTTTAAAACGTAAGACAGTACCCAGATTTGAAGACTACAGTAAGATTTAACTTCTACTGTTAATACGATTTTGGTAGGTTACTATTAGATGGATAGCCTAAATGTCCTAATTCAGATGGGCTATCTGTTTTTTTTGTTTTTTTTTAAGTGTATATTTTTTTAATGTGATTGTTGGTACATTTTACCAGTTTTCACCATACTTTCAAAACAAAAATTAAAATAGGAAAAATATGCAATATGAAAATAATTGAAGACAAAATGTGTTTTACTGAGAAAAAACAAGATTTGGCTTTTAAAAAGCCTTTTTCCAAAAGGTACATCTGGAATTATACCTTTCAATAGCACGTGAGGAATATATTTGTAAAGCTAGGGTGCTGTTGAGAGACTTATGCTGGATAATGAGGTACTTGTTGATCGCTAAGAGACCCAACAGTTTCCATCTGTGTCCCTTTAACTGCCTGCGTTACGTTGCTCACCCAACCACATTAACCTGACAACATCGAGACATTTTTTTCTGTACCTAATGACAGTGTTTAGAGCTATATTTTTTTTTTCTTTGCAGACTCTGCCCAAACCAGTCCCAAAATACTTGGAAATTGGCAGACAACAACCGCAACAACTGAAATCAAGTGAGTAGCAGTTCATTAGAATCAGTTATTTGCAGTAGCGGCTCGTGGGTTTTAAAATAGAGGAGGCACACTAATTGTATTGGTCTGGGATCCCTGCCGATTATTATTATTATAATTTGCTTAACCACTTTAAAATGGCTTTTTGGTTGCTTTTAGTCAGAAAACGTAAATCCCATTTTCACCTTAAAATTATGGGGAGGCTGTGCCTCCCCTGCCTCCCCCGACGAGCCGCCACTGGTTATTTGTATTGGCAAGCAGCAAAAGTAAGGACTAAGTACATTCATACTAAGCAGAGGCATCTAAGTGACATGTAAGCCATAAGAAAGGGTATCATGCACAAGATATATATGTTTTGGGATTAAGTACTCAAAGAAATTAGAGGCTGTCATGTTAAACTATCTATTTCCAATTCATACGCTGTCATGGTTCCAAAAGAAAACTGTCCTGATTAACAATGTAACTTTGACAAGTTGATTGCACAAGAGGATTGTTTGGATTTGGCATTCAAGTATGTGCATCATCTGGTAACACAGGTTTGTCAGGTACAACATGAACATGTTGAGTGCATATTATTGGGGAGGGTTGTACTTTTTACATGGACGTTTTCCAAGGTTGGTGATGTTGGGCTGCAAGGTATGCAGTTTTTCAGCTATTAAGTTCTTGTCCACTGGTTTGGACAAGATTGTCAGTTGGTAGGATTATGGTCTTGATCTTCAGGTCAGCTAGATGTACCTGTAAGATATACTTCATGGCTGAGAGTTTGGAGAATGTTTTAAGATGCCTGGCAGCATTTGTGTGAAAAAAAAACAAAAAAACAAAACTTGAAGAACAGGGCCATTCCTAGAAAAATGATGTTAAAATGGAAACACATGAATTGTTACTGAATTCAAGCAACTGACCAAACCACTCTTTCAGTCAATACGATCTATATAATACAAGACATAATGGCGTGAATGAGATAAGAGGAACAAAAATAGTACTACTGTGTGTATTAAGATAATGCACTTTGGGTGTGTTTCACAGCTAAACCTACAATATATTGTTATTTTAAATTAATCTTCATCTTCAACCGTGACTAAGTTTTTGTGTTGCACAAGAACACATGCTTCTGTAGATTGTTATATACATCTGTAACCTATTGCAACAGTAGTTTTGACTGGCTTCTTTTTCAGTGATCACATCAGGGTGTACGGTAGCAGTTTTTTTTTTTTTTAATTAAACCGGTTATATCATACATTCC
>NW_015539876.1:1332294-1353927 GCF_001515605.1 Sinocyclocheilus anshuiensis
TCTCTCTCTCTCTCTCTCTCTCTCTATATATATATATATATATTTTTTATTTTTTTTTTTTCAAACCAAATGTAAACACCCTCTTTTAGAAAAATTTGAAAATGTGTTTGTTGTCAGGTCTTACATAATTTGCACTGCCGTATCCTCTTTAATTTCTAATCATGAATGTGCCAGACGGGGTCATGAACACAAAACAGGGCATCACTAACACATAAATATGGGCAGACATTAAAACCAATTATTTTAGTACATGCAGCTTGGTTTATAAATCATCTACTTGGACTTATAAATACGTTCTAAAATTTGCAGTGTGTGCAATAAACTCTTTTACTGTTTTTGTTTGTTTGTTTTTTGTGGTAGATCCTCCATTTCAGTAAAAGTGAATGTGACAGTCTTAGTTGATAACATAAAAATGAACAAGATATGTGGATCTCAGATTGAGTACAAAGGGTTCCTTTATTAACAATTGCAACTTCTGGTACTTTTTACTGAATAAGGCACATTATATATATATTATATTAAATAAAAAAAAAAAATAAATAAGCATATGATACACCATCTCTTTTTCATATGCAAGTTCTAAAAGTTGCAGTGTGTGCAATAATACAATGATTTGTGCTGTAGGCAAGTAGCATCTTTTTTTTTTCTTGTAAACAACAACAACAAAAAATATCTGAGAAATCTAAAAAGGAAAAAAAAAGAGTATAGTTATATAACTAACTGTTGTAGTATTTCAAATGGTGCTTAGGCTGATTACCTTTGCAGCAAATTATAATCTTTTAATATCCATTTAAGATCCATTTTATAAAGCAATAATGCACTACTATCTGGGCTGGTAATCCAGTGGCCTTAGATTCATGAACCTTATCCATTAGCTGGAGAGCTACTGAGTTCCTATAAACAAAACACTTAACCCCAGGTTACTCCCGAGAGACCATTCCTGTAGTAAGCGCTGGCCAAATAACCAAATAACATGGGTACCATGGCAGCATTTCTTTAATGAGAGTGTTTCTTTCCATGTAAGAACTTCCTGCTTTCTTTGTGCATGAGGCCCCTGGAAAATAAGTAGGACAATTATTGTACAAACAAGCAGACTGTTATCTAAACATGAATAAAATAAATAACCTTATAATGAATCGATCAATAGCATTTTCTTATGTGAAATGTAAAATCACTTGTGAAAGTATCAAGGCTCAAGTCTTATGTCAGAATAATGCAAAGAATTGTACTTGTGTTCCTTTAAATAATTTACAAAATGCATATTTTTAGGGCTAATTGAAAGTATATTTTTGCAAATGTTTTTTTTTTTCTTCTTCTTCTTCTTTTCATTATATATATAATTCCCCAGCACATGGTGACAATTAAACTCAGCAAAGAAGTATTTAAAAAATGTTCTTGTAAACAGGTTTGCTGCAGACAAAGGTAGGATTCGGTACTTTGTCAATGTGCATTTGATTTATTGAGATATGTAAATTTCAGACAGTAAATTAACTCTTTTAATCTAAAAATGAATACAGAGTCAGACATAATTGATTTGTTATTCTGCATTACATGCTAAGTAACCGATTATCCTTTCATGCCAAAAATAGTTAATGTAAATTTACAGATAAAGAGGATTGCGGAGGTCTTCATAAGAGGCCTTAACAATGAGAGGAGAAAGCAAAGGACCTCTCCCTTTCTGTATTTCTGTGTGCCCTACATACTAAATCTTGATTTCTTTGTCAAGGGATGAAAGTTTCAGACCTGTAGGTCACTTTGATTCCAGTAATGCTTCCACTGGCTTGCACGGTAGACCATCCATGAGTTGAATTGTTATTAAGGTTCACATGGACCCCAAATTGTTTAAGTCAGGTTTACTTATGTGACCTAAATCCCAGTGCCGGCTTTTCTTTGCAAATATGCAATGCTTCCTCCCCCCTCCACCCCTTTGCTTACAATGACCAAATCTTTCATTATAACAAATCTTTAATGAATGTATCCCCTGTGTTCTGGACATTACCACATATTTTAAAAGTGTGTCACATTCAGAAACAGAAACAATATGGTATCTGAATGCAAATGTTAAAATGTACAGCAATGCACATTATAGCACGTGTGTAATGTATCAATGCTAAGATATAATGAGTTCTGTTTATCTTGGGGGCAAGGAAACACATGCTTTCCGATGTGATATTGCTCATTTTAGGCCGTGGATTTACATCATCGCTCATTCTTGACACACTGTGCTCAGCCTGTTCGCAATGTGTTCTCCCATGGGCTCTGACTGTACTTTAGAGTTGAAGTGAAGGTGAGAATGAAAATGTCCAACACTTCAATAGCAGCTCCACAAGCTAATGAGAGAATAAGCTAATGTAGTATCTCCAGTGTTTTCACCCTTAAGACTGCAGTATATGGACATGGAAAAGGCTGTGGTAAATGAAGCTCTTCTTCAAGTTTCTTTCTTGGCCAGTGAACAATGAAAATAAGTCCAACTTTTTGTTCAGGGATTTTGCTAGCATTTTGTTTCCTACAGTTAATCTCTCTTTCATCATGTTTGCAGTTGTTGAAAATATCAGAAAATGTTTGACACTGTTTCTCCCACAACATTGAATGATATGCATGATTTGTTCTATAGTGTATATTCTTACTTATGACTAACCATTATACAGAATTTTGATACAATGGCCTTCATATTAATGCCAGCCTTCACCCACCACCCTAAAAAAACATTAAAGGAATAGTTCACCCAAATATGAAAATTTGCTGAAAATGCACTCACCCTCAGGCCATTCAAGATGTAGAAACGTTTGTTTCTTCATCGGAACAGATTTGGAGAAATTTAACATTAAATAACTTGAACAACAATGGATCCTCTGCAATAAATGGGTGCTGTCAGAATGAGAGTTAAAACAGCTGATAAAAAACATCACAATAATCTACAAGTTAACAACACAACTCCAGTCCATCAGTTAACATCTTGTGAAGTGAAAAGCTGAGTGTTTGTAACAAAAAATTGCTTAAAAAAATGTAACAAAAAATGTAAGTCCTTTATATATATTTCTTTCTCCAGTGAGAATGTTATCTAGTCTGAATTAGGAGAGAAATATGCACAGATCAAGCACAGTTTACAAGTGAAAACAGTCCAAAACAGTTCTAAATAAGTCTGTCAGTGGATTTTTATGTGAGAGGACAACAGGGGTGGACTTTTTCACTGGAGATAACTTTATTATGGATTATGAACCTGTTTGCTTTTGGCCAGAAGCGACAGTTTAAAGTTAACATGCCTTAATCATAGATTTGTTTCTTACAAACACACAGCTTTTCAGCTTTTTTGTCTTTTACAAATACTCATCTAAATCTTGGATGGCCTGAGGCTGAAATAAATTTTCAGCAATTTTTCATTTTTGGGTGTACTATTCCTTTTAAGGAACATGTTCAATAATAGTAGTGATTTTATATTAATAACATTAATTTTGTTGAATAGTAATGTTAGACTTATTCTACAGTAAATAATGCGGTTTATCTTACTATGTTACCTAGGGTGTGTCTAAATCTGCTCCCTGGTTCAGCAGCACACTGTCCAAGGAATCTGTGGGAATCTAGTCATGTCCCAATGTCAGTCTTTTTCCAGTGCACTGAAATGTGCATTCTCTTTCCAGAATGCATCATTAAAAATAAATCATGAAATGAAAATGTATTTTTCTTCAGTCTTTGACAATTGCTATTTTAAGGCTTTTAATACGTTTTGCACGACCTTGGCATTTTTGCTTTAATAAAAGTCAGAATCAGAGGACAAGTGTGTATTTCGAAACAGTACTGTACCTTTTAACAGTTCTGTGGATGCACAAAACCCCTCAAAACAAACTAAGGATATTGGTCATGGCGTGTTATACAGCTAGATTTTAACAAGCAACCTTGTAGTTTTTTCGCAGGTAATTGAATCATCAGCATTCAAGTGTTTAGTGGATTTAGTGCCCGAATTCGTGTTCACAATATACTGAATCGCATCATAGGTGACCAGGGGGTGGATGTATTTTGTTTTATAATGTTCTGTCACACTGCTGACAGGCTGGAAAAGATACAAATCTATTTGTCTTCCATACCGTAGGGGAATGCAGATGTTGCTCAACTGTGAGACAAATCTGAGTCTGACTCTGCAAGAAATGGAAACAACTCATGAACTGCATGAACTTCCTAAATCAATTTACCCACACTGCTACCTCCAGCCAGTATTGTTAAAACACACCCAGTTTGCACAGACTGAACCTGAAGAGAGCTACAGCAGCAGGCGAAATGCTGGTTGGCCTACTTCACATAACTATGCTGGAGGGCTGTTAATAAAAAGGTATCCAGTGAAAAGGAATCTGAGTGTGCTGTTAAAATAAAAAACTTGGAAAATGTGTGTGATGAGTGGGGCAGGGCCAAGAGCCGTGGGAATGGAGCGAGGCCGGTGGAGTAAATGATAATGAGCAACACCTGCGCCACGCACCGTCTCAAGTCCCACGGAGGAGCTCCGGAAGGATAAAAGGAGGAGTAACGACACTGAAGGAAGAGAGAGGACCAGGCCTGGACTATTCATGTTGTTATTTTAGTAGGCTATGTGTAATGCGGCAGTCGTCCATGAGGGGCTGCCGCTTTTACTTTTGTTTTCTGTTTGTTTATTTTATTATTAAAGTTTTATGCTTAAATGTTCGCCGGTTCCCGCCTCCTTCTTCCTAATCTATGAACTTTGTTACAAAGTGTCAACAGCATAGAAATATACTTCATAAACTTTATGCTTTGCTTTAATTTGCCACAATGCATTTTATATACTGACTGGCTGAATAAAATATGGTTTATACTACAGAACTAGCACTTATTGGACCTTTTGACAATAACCTACCTAGGCTATATGACAAATTGCTTAAAATATGTGCCCATGGCCCGTCGATTTTGTCCTGCTAGAGTAGATGCCCTATAACGCAAGCAAATGAAGCAAACAGTCTGACAGACGGGCTCCAGGTTACATACTCGCCCAAATATTCCTTGCACAAATGCTCCATTCACTCATAATACCTCAACTGAGAAGCATAACCTTGTTTCCACTATAGTGGCTTCATTATTGAAATGGCTGAGCAATTGCTTTTTGGGAAGTATGGAAAATACTAATATTTACACATATTTACTTTGAAGAGTTATTTAATAACCATCACGATAGATCAAGATCATTTAATGCATAAAGGAGTCTGTTTATCTAAACACAATAACTGAATCTTCTGTCATTTTTCTGATCCCCAGAAGGAGTTGCTTACATTTGACGTGTGGTCTAATGTATTTTCGTACTGTATATATACATACATTTAATATGTATTCACATCCAAAAGATATATTCATATATAAGCTGTAAATCTCTAGTGAGTCTACTGAAAGGTACCAGAAAAAATCAGTCAAGCTTCAACAATTTAGCACAGAACAGAGTGATTAGAAATGCTTTGATTATTTTGCCAACGTGCCTTTCTCTATTAGTTTAGACTATTCCTCTGTCCCACAAATAGGAAGCAAAATGTTGCCTGCATGTTTTTTTAATATATTCTCAAATCAAATCTGTGTGGTAATACACTCTGGTAAAGAAAATTCAAGGTTTATTTTTTCTTTTTATTTCTTTTTAATATATTGTAACATAAAGTGACTGATGATATGGCTGGTACACCTAATTCTTGAGTTCAGTGAGAGAGACGTATTCTGTACAACCTTCATGTGTCCTTTACACCAATCAAATAATTCTATTTCTTTTACAATTGCAGCCAGAGACTTCAGTCCCACTGTGAGCTAGTGCTGAATGTCTGTCTCATATTCCTCGAAGACAGTTGTTTCCTCTGTATTAAAACCGTAATGCACAAGGAAAAACTCAGTTTGACAGCAGGCAAGATGGGGATTAAATATAGGTACAATCCAGAAGTGGTACATTGTGCTTTCCAAACAAAAACGTCCAGAGACAAACAACAGTGGACATGTAATGTCACAGACAAATCTGGACTACTGCGTAATTCCACTGTTTTGTTGTCATGAATATGGGAAGAATAAAAAAATAGTCTTTTATGATGCATTTTGTTCAAGAAAAATGTCACAATAGCCACATTTAACAACATTGTCACTTAAGTCATGCGACACACAGTCATCCTGCATTCTTTTTTATGCAATGCAAGCCTGCAATATGTGTTTAAGCCTACAATAATTTATTTTCCCCTGATGCTGAATTGGTTTGTCTATAACAATCATACCTAGTTCTGTGAAAAGAGAGTTAAAATTTTGTCTGTTTAAAGAGAAAAAATTCTTAAAAATAACAGATACAGTAGAACAGTATTATCTTCAAAAGGACGATCAAAGCGGAGTGAAATCGATCCCTGAATAAACACAGTACTAACACTAGAGCAATACATACTATCCAAAAAGTAAACTAAAATTTTGTTCCTAATGAATGATGAAACACCTACGTTTGCCTCTGACATCTCTGTTGTGCAGGCAGGTTGTTGCTGTCAGACCCAATGCTAGTGTTTGTTAGACTGGAAAAGCTCTAAGTGCGAAATTGTTTATTCAAATTTACTTCTGTTGCTCAGTGGGACTGGGAAGTGTTCCAAATAGCAATCAGTGGTGCGTCAGAGATCATGTGAATGACACGGTTACACATTCCAGTTTACTGATAAGAAAAGTATGAAGATTTGGCTAAGGGCCATTACATTTCCTTGGTTCGAAATATGGCATCCACATCTAAAACTGAAGCAAATACATACAGGTTTACAAACACATATTTTTTTCCACATCATTTCCAACAATTTTGATGTAATTAGATGCTTTGCATGCAATTATAGCGTTCATAACATTATATGTATTCTATCCCTATTTAAATTATAATTTAGAATTTACATTATTAATTATTATTTTCACTATTGGAAACAAAGCTGAAACTATGCAAAGCAAAAAAACAAACAAACAAAAAAAAAACAAGTTAAATAAAGTATGGAGACACAGTAAATCAGATATTATGGTCAATTGCATAGAGTGAAACTAATACAAAAATAGATAAATGTCAAAAATGGACATATAATAAATAACAAAATAGATGAGTGACCTGTTGAAATCAGCAAATGATTACATGTAAGTTTCAAACATTGTATTTATGAATAAAATAAATAAATGTATGTATTAGCAGTGAAGTATTACAGCAATGGCAGTGTTTGTGTGCTTACATTTTACTGTACAATACTAGCCAGCATTTTAGATTATTACACATTAAAGAAGTGTACATCATGCCATAAAATAAAAATGACAGAAAAGGTGGATTACTCTGAATGGGAACATTATGAGAAATTTGGTGTAGAAACTATTTACATTCAGGAATTGCTAAGAAATTTTACAAACGGTAACTAAAACATTGATTTAAACATGACATTTTAAAATAGAAAGACTGAAATAGTATTTTATTTACAACTTCGAAAAATCTTTTACAGTGTAATGACATGCTGAATGTTGAACTACAAGAAGTGGCAGCCTCACACAAAATAATCTGTTACACCGTTAATATGTTGTTGACACTGAAGTCACTTAAACTTCCCCGATGTGAAAGGTAAAATGTGAGTAAGGACTGTAGGTAGACCAAGTGTCCCTAAAAGTAATAGTTTAGGATAGCAGGGTGATAAGTCAGTTAGCCTTAGGCTTGCTGATGCACAGCCCAGCAACACCATTTGTCAAGTCTGACTGCAAGCACCTGGAGGCCATTGGAGACGGGTTGGAACTCTCTAAGGGGGGCCCGTGGTTGACGGGTGAAATCATTGCTAATATCCACTTCGAGTCTTATTAGTCCTGAGGATCAAAGTGACAACATTAAAAACATCTGTAAAAAGAAGCCTGGCTGGTAAAAAAAAAAAAAAAAAAAAAAAAGTGTTCAGGATTTACATTTGAATTACATTTTGCTTTAAGTAAGCTTTGGTTTAAGTGCCAAAGCTTAAAATTGCAATGGCCCTGCAGTGCACAATGCAATTGGCATTAGGTAAGCAAGCAAATCTTGACGACTTGATTTCTGAAAATGCTGTATTTCCAAGAACTGCAAAAACAAAAATGTAAGTTCTTTATGTATAGTTCTTTCTCCAGTGAATGTCATCTAGTCTGAATCAGGAGAGAAATATGCACAGATCAAGCACAGTTTACAAGCGAAAACAGTCCAAAACAGTTCTACATTTTTTTTAAGTAAGAGTACAAGAGGGGATGGACTTTTTCACTGGAGACTTTTTTTAAGCTTTTTAGGAAAAAAACAGTTGAAAGATAATTATTTTTCTTAGCCCATTGGCAGATTTGTTCTAATTTTGAGCATAAAGTCACTTAATTTTAATACTTTATATCTTAAGTCATTTTGCTTCTCAGTTTGTATGTTGATATTATATTATTATATAATATTTTACTGAAAAACAATTCAGTTTTACACACTTGCATTATGCTGAAACATAAAAAAATACACAAAGCACTGATAAACTAAACATTTGCAAATATGTTACAATTCATTCAAAATGGAAAGACCTTTAGGAATGGGCCTAGGAGGATGAATGAGCCTTATCTGAAATCACTGCTTAATAATGTTGCATTAAGGTACATATATATTTATTCCCCTTCTAGGGAATTTGCGATGCACCCTCTAGGGGACACTATGGGGAATGCTGCCAGCATGACAGGTGTCTGAAGCATGTGTGAAAAAAATGCCAATCCTATTGTTCCACGTGGCCCATGACGTCATAGGCGGGTGCTCGGAAGTATAAAAGGGCACCTGCTGAATATGTCAACTTTTGTTGTCTTCAGGAGCCATATGTTTTCAAGCAGTGTGTACTATGTCTGTGAAACTGGGCGAGTGTTTCAAAAAGTACGTTTCTCTGTGTCAGAGGTTTTTGACACCTGAGGACACGCATGACTTGTGACGTGATGGATCACGTTACTAAGCGGGTCGATCTTGCTTGGTCGCACGAAAAGCCGAAGCCTGCCCATGGCCAACTAGATGAATGTTTTCTGGCCAGTCTTGATCGTCCCGCCCTCAGGAGTCTTCCGTTTCTCCCAGATCTCCACTCGGAGTTATCTAAATCCTGGGGGAAACCATATTCATTTCGATTACATACCTTTCAACACCCTGATTATGCTAATGTTGTGGGTGTGGCTGAGCGTGGATACGCTTGCTTGGTCGCATGAAAGGCCGAATCCTCCCCTTGGCCAACTAGATGAACGTTTTCTGGCCAGTCTTGATCGTCCCGACCTCAGGAGTCTTCCGTTTCTCCCAGATCTCCACTCTGAGTTATCTAAATCCTGGGGAAAACCATATTCATTTCGATTACATACCTTTCAACACCCTGATTATGCTAATGTTGTGGGTGTTGCAGAGCATGGATACGCGAGGATGCCCCATGTTGAAGAGACGTGCCTTGCCATCCATGGCACTTCAGACCACCTCGCGCTTGAATGGCAGGGCGTATGTGGCAGCAGGTCAGGCTGGTGGAGCGTTGCACACCATGGCGGTGTTACAAGCCTATCAGACTGACTTACTGAAGGATTTGGATAAGGGCAGAGCTTTGTCTCCTGAGGTGGTTGAAGAGCTGTGCCACATCACAGATCTAGGCAACTGTGGATCAATCTTGAGGCCATCAGGGAAAGAAAGAAAATTACTTTATTCTCGATGCTCCGCTTTTGCCTACTGGGCTATTTGGCATTTCCCTTGAGGTGGTTGTGGATAAGTTCAGAGTGGCAAAAGTGCAATCAGCTGCTTTCAGGAAGTTCATTCTTCGGAGCTCCAAATCCTCCTTGTGGCTGAGGCTCATAGACAAGATCAAAATTCTAGCATCGCTAACCGTACCACTCTTCCCTTTAGGAGTCGGCGGTGGAAAGCAAACGCTAACAAAGGGAATAAGTATCTCAGGAACATCTTAGATAAGAGACGTGGTGATCGCCCTCCCGGAGCTGGAACTCCTTGATCATTCTCTTCCCTTCCTCCCCTTCCTAAGCATAGCTATGTGCTAGCTCGGTGATAGCTCCCCTGCTTAGGGTTTTTAAGTAGCGGTCTCCTTGAGCCCTTACCTAACCTCGAGCCGGTTGAAAATCGATTTAAATATGTGATGATTCAAATCGGTTGAGATGCTAAACAAATCACAATTCAGTTAGGGGTAGGAGTTTAAATGAATGCATGTCTGAGGGGAACTTACTGTCTTTCGATGGTATTTTTTCTTTTTCTCTTGCCTCTGAATAATACATATTAAAGTTCATAAGTGCAGCGCTGCTTTGTTTACAGCGGAAACCAAGGAAACGCTTTAAGCGCCACCTGCTGGCAGAGAGTGCATTTGCGTCTCATTCAGCTCTGCTGTTTCTGTTTCATGCAGATATTTTTTATGCATAATTTCACAAAACTAAAGTCATTCTGTTTTTGCTTCAAATTTCGAAATTATACAATGTAATTTAAATTAAATTAAAAACTGCTCATGTTGCATGTATGCAGCATCTTTGTTTGGATCATGATTAAATGCAGTGGTTGCCTCTAATTTTAAATGGAAAGAGCACAGACAAAGCCTTAGTTTGTTTATATGAAGAGATTTATTTTATTTGTGTTACTTATTTATTTTATTTGGGGCTTGTTTTAAAATAAAAAACATTTAGTTTTGTTATTTACATTTACATTATATTTAAATTTTGTTATTTAGCAAACGCTTTTATACAAAGTGACTAACAAACGAAGACAATAGAAGCAATCAAAACCAACAAAAGAGCAATAATTTACAAGTGCTATATTAGTATATTATTATAGTGTTACATTTCAATTTCACAAAGAAACAAACAGTATTTTGTCCAAGCAATAATAAAAGGACACATTTAATTTATAATTTGTCTTAAATCTCATTCTGTAAAAAAAAAAATCGTGAATCGAATCGTGAAATTAAAATTGTGAATCGAATCGAATTGTGAGTTGAGTGAATCGTTACATCCCGAGTTGTAAGTAGACAGCCCACTCTCTGTGGTCTGGGTAGTTTCAGTCGGTCCCCCTTCTGGTAGCCCCTTCCTAGGTACATAGCTATCTGAGGATGGCTATGTGCTAGCTCAGTGATTGCTCCCCTGCTTAGGGTTTTTAAGTAGCGGTCTCCTTGTGCCCTTGCCTAGACAGTGCTATCTCCCCTGCTAGGGTTGTAAGCAGATAGCCCACTCTCCATGGTCTGTGTAGCTTTGCAGGAAGGTCTTACTTGGCTATCTAGGCTAGCTGTGTATGGTTTATTCTTGGTGTATGAGCCTTCATAAGACCCTTAAGATATAGCTATATGAGGATAGCTGTATTCTAGCTTAGCAGCTACTGCCCTTACTTTAGCTTTAAGTAGAAATCTCTTGAGCTACTCTAGAGGCTTTCTATTGTAGTCTCTTCAATGGTCTTGTGTATCCAGGCTAGTATTACTCACATAGCACAGATATCTGAGGATAGTTGTGTTCTTAACTTGGTTGGGATGTTCCCCTTTATCTGAAATCGGGTTCCCCCATTTCTGACAGGTTATGCAAGCAGCCCGATGGGTCAGTGGCTTGGCTCCTTTCTGAGGAAAGGCTTGGTGTATGTCTGTCTCTTCCTTGGTACACTCTCACCAAGTGGACAGGCACGCACCTCAGCATGGCATAGTTTGCATTTCGTTCCCCATAGTGTCTGCTAGAGGACGCAGCATGAGTTCCCTAGAAGGGGAACGTCTCAAGTTACGCACGTAACCATGGTTCCCTGAGAGGGAACGAGATGTTGTGTCCCCTCGCCATGCCTTTGGCATGCCTGTTTACATTTCCTTCAGACAACTAAGTTAGTGAAATATTCAGCAGGTGCCCTTTTATACTTCCGGGTACCTGCCTATGACATCACGGGCCACGTTTACTAAATAGGATTAGCATTTTCTCACACGTGCTTCAGACACTGGTCATGCTGGCAGCATTCCCCATAATGTCTCGTTCCCTCTCAGAAAACCATGGTTACATGTGTAACCTGAGACGATTTTTTGAAATGAAATATGATGATGACATGATGACATGTTCATGACATGTTTATATTTTTGCATTGTGGGCTAGGGTCACCATTGAAATCAATGCAGAGAATATTTTGGGGAAAAAAGAAAGAAAGAAAAGCCTAATAAAAAATATGCATTTACGTGAGTATAATTTTTCTCACTGCTTATCCTCCACTTTATCCTTTATAATGACCCTTCCAAGGGCTCTAAGGTTTCTGGTACAATCATGGTTGGAGAAAAAAATCTTTCAAAGCAGTTAAAATGTCAAACTACAATTCAAGGATCTCATTTGAATTCCCGTAATTAAGCTGTCGGATATTTAATGAAGGGCTATGCAGCGGACCATCTAACCAGAGGAAGGCATTTGGACAAGCTGCCATTGTGACAAGAACTTCTTGCTGCCATTGCATGCTGGCGATCCTTTCTATTCTATAAGATTGTGAAAATAATCAGAATTTAAAGGTATTATGAGATTTCTTGCATCAAAATATACAAAAATAATAATTTAATAATGAGAATAATTTAATAATTTTTTCCTTCTCAAAATCTAACTACTCCAAATCAAATCTAAAGTTTGAATAACACTTTACAATATGGTCAGATTAGTTATGCACTAACTAATATGAACTAAAAATAATAAATACATTTGTTACATTATTTATTAATATTTGTTAAAATTAGTTAACTAAAATACAATTGTTCATTATTAGTTCATGTTTGCTAACACTTAACAATGAATGTTCCATTTGTTAACATTACTTATAGTTAGATATTACTTAACATGAACTGACAATAAAAAAATAGTTCTAAAGCATTTGCTAATTTTAGTTAATGCTAGTTTCAACATTTACGATCACAATATTAAAATCAAATATTGTATCTGTTAATATAAATATAAACTAATGTTAACATTGATTAAAAAATACTGTGACAAAACTAATAATTATTAGCTACAAAATGAACTAACAAAACTGCTCATTGTTATTTATTGTTAATTAATGCTTAACTGATGGGACCTTATTGTAAAGTGTTACCAATAATGTTAACAGATACAGCTTCTGATTTTAATAATGTATTAGTGAATCTTAGAATTAACATTAAGAATAATAAATGCTTTAGAATTATTTTTCATTGTTAGTTCATGTTAACTAATGTACTACTAATGTTAACAAATTAAACCATATTGCAAAGTGTTACCAAATTGCCATATGGTGTAGTATTTTCTCTGATGCAGTCTTATGCTCCCACACGTTACAGTAGTCACATGGCAGTGCACAAACACATCAAGAGAAATAATATTCTGTCATATTGACTTCTCGGGGAGAAGAAACCAAGCTGGCAAGGTAATAGTGCCCTCATATTCCCTAAATGTCTCTGTTATGAAGAAATGTTATGGCTACGCCCTTGAGGTGCTAAGACTCATCTCTGAGATATTGGAAAACACATGTCACACATGTGCCTCCTTTTATTGGCTCTGTGCCCACAAAGATGCCTGGATGCTTTGATCGATTTCTTATATAATGTGCACAGCATTATAACTTCACATCCACCTCTAAATTGTTGAAACACTTCATATCATTAGAAATACGACAATGCACTCTCTGTTGACTAATTGGCAGCCATTTCCTCAGCTAACAACTTATTTTACCTATTTTGAAGGGATCTTACATCTAGAACATTCAGTTTGTTTTGAAAGATTATGTAAGTGACATTTTACTGTAATGTACATTCCATTTATACATTTTACATTACCGCACAACCTAGGTTTGAAGCACACCAGATGGCTTCCTAGAGAGGCCAATCATTTGCCTCCCCCACTTGAAGGTTCTCACATTGATTTATATGGTCTATATCACATTTTAAATCTCTCCTCTGCAGCTGATTAATGTTTTATAATCACTGTCTTGAGTGAGAGAGAAGCAGCATTGAGAACATACACACTGATTGCAGCATCTTACAGATGAAGTAGGTTACTAACTTTGTCACCTCTGAAGCTGCGCTTGTAATCAGGAAAACAGCATGAACCAACACTGCTTAGCTATGGGTATCTCTTAATATGATAAACACTTAGAATGATGTACACAAACTTTGTCTAAAAAGTGATTTGCCATTAAGCTGAAATGAGATGAGACTACATATTTAAACAAAGCTAGAATGACTCCATTTAGTATTTTTAAAAAGAATTCTCTCATATTCCCTCTAAAAAAAGCACATTGTGCAGACTGAGGAATTGTTTGGGTGGATGTGACTCATTTTGTGTTCTCTGATACTAGCCAATTCAGTGATTCACATAACACACTCTAAATTATTGGACATAATATGCTGTTAAACTAAGCACATTAACGAAAAAATAGTCGCATCAAGCTCATTATTTTGTGCCATCGAGTCCTGATTACATTCAATAGACACAATACTATAACTTTGTGAAAAAGAACACTTTAGCATAGTTTTAAAAAAGTACTTAAGGAAATAATACACTTTAAATTAATATACTTACGTGTGAACTGAATTACATGCCGATTACTATAAAAAAAGAGTTTTGTTTTCAATTAATTTGTATTAAATGAAATTAGCTGAACTTTCGAAAGTCATCTGCCACACTCATCTGCTTGTTATTTTCCATATAGTTACTCTTTAGTTCATTAGTTCAGCTCAGTATATATACCCCTGTGTTTCAGTGCTTGTTTGTCAGTCGTTGTTTCCCTATTGATGATCCTGTTCTAGATTTCTGGTCTAGCTCCTGCTCTTGCACAATGTTCCTTTGTTATTTACCCGTGTTTGTTTTCTTGTATTGTCAATAAAATATTTACATTTGGATCCACCTCACCTCATCTGTGTCCCAGCATAACAACTTTTGTATTTTTGTATCATAACAACAAGTATTTTTGGTAAACGAAAATATACTTTATTCTAATTTCTATTGAAACTTCTATGTCATGTATTTAAATATATTTCTAATTATACATTTGCAATGAAGTTGCAGTTTATATAATTATATTAACTTTAAGCGTAATATCGAAAAACATACTGTTCAAGTACTCTACATGTGTTTTAGTACACAAGTCAACACATCAAAATATAATCACTTTAAAGCATGGCAAAGGATTATTAAAAGATTACGGATTTAAAATGTACTTAGTAAAGTAAAGTGTAAGTGTAGGCTAATGTTTAATTTGACCTTATTACAAAATTCACTTTTAAAGAAACCTAGCCATGAAAGTGTTATCTGTCAAAGTGGCCTTTTTATTTCATTAATGTTATATTATCTGCATTAAAAAAAAAAAAAAAAATTACTTGCTCTAAGGTAACACTTTATAATAAGTTTAATTAATAATATTAATCAACATTGTTACAATATATCATCGGTTCTCAATGTAAGATATTAAGTAGTGACTACACTTGTTCACTATAAAATCCACCTTCTCATCTGCACATTAAAATCTACTTACCTTTGTTCATTTAGTCATTTATATCATAAAAACGTTATATGAACTCAGAAAGTGTACAAAAAAGTAACATACAGAACATTCAGTTATTGTTTTTTTTTTTTTACCACTTTTCTTAAAAAAAATAAACATAACTTCACTGCTAATATTTGTGGTTTCTTTATGATAAATTGCTTGTATCACCACTCATTTTAGATCACAATGCACATAATTTGTTAAAATGTGCTACTTTGCTTAAAAAACATTTCTCATTTTAATTTAGTTTAACTTGATGTACTAAAAAAACTAAAACTAACACTGAAATAAAGATTAATAATAAAAAAAAACTATAGACACACACACACACACACACACACACACACACACACACACACACACACACACAAGACATTTACCAAAACTTTAGCTAAAATTAAAATGAAAATGGAAAATATAAAAATAAAAACTGAATAAAATATTTTTTTAAACTATAGTAGTATCTCAACGTTACTAAAATAACACTAGAACCACTGCTGTATACTGTATAAAAAAAGAAAAGTCAGGAAACTGACATTAATATTCACTTAATATTCACATTCTGTATATGGAACATAAATAATAATGCCATTAAAGAGCAGGTTTGATCTTACATCCAGCTGTAACGGGCACAAACTGAGATATTATGGTTTGCTTACATCATACCTTCCACAATGACCTTCTTTTCCGAATTCACTTTCTGAGCAGACTTTTATCTTTTCAATGTATTTTCTCTACTGAAGGATCTAGCAGAAAATTGTTTTACTCATTGTTTCTAGTCAAGCGAGCACTCTCAATTTACCACCATTTGTCCTAGTTACAAAGAGCGGCATGGCTTAGGGATTCAGATAGGATTTGACTCTCATCAATAACCAAGGAAGCCACTAAATGCCATGCCCCTGCAGTGGAGAGGTTAGCCACTTCACACAGGTGGTACAATCCTGAAAGCATAGCGGCTCTGTATGCATCTCCACTTTCTAGGTCACTTGCAGAAAGAAATGAGGTGTCAGGGTAATGGATAGATCCCAAACACCAGAGCAAAGTTTGAAAAGCTTGAGGGATTTAACTGTCAACGCATTAAGATCTAACAGCACAAAGACTTTGGCTTGCAATGATAAAAGTGGATTTGGGTTTTGCACTGATGAATCTTCCTAATTTACAGGCCTTCATACTACATATTTGCTGCTGACACTTTTTATTACAAATTAGTGACTAAAAGAAATGCCACAATTTGAAGTAGTCTTCAAACTGTAGTAGGACATAAACAGCTCTTCATTAAAGGGATAGTTCATCCCAAAATTACAATCATTTACATTTACAAAAGCCAATGGAGTCAATTTTAAGGTGAACTATCCCTATTAGTTTTACGAATAGACAACATGTTACCACTATTTTCAAAATGTTTCAAAAATGGTGATTCTATATTGGCTCGACCCATTAACACAGTGTTTTTACTGTTAAATTATTAATTCATCTTGACATGCAACATATTATTTGAAAGATGTAACACTCAAGATTTCTATAAAACCCTTTTGCACTCAAATTGATATTGCTAAACTATTATTCAAATTTGATATAAGTAATTTCCAGATTTTCAAAACACACTCAGAAAGGCAATTAGATGTTAAGAGAGTGGACTCTCATACGTAGAACTACATTGCCACCCTTCTGCAAAAACCAGGCTGCATTTCGGTCTCAAATTGAGTACTTATATTAAATTGCTGGACTAGTCCAATCTGGGGCTTTTCTGTTGACAAGATTCATCAGTCTCGCTTGACAGGGCCTTAGGATTAAATAGCAGGGCAATGCAAGTGGGAATATCTGGTGAATACCTGGCAGTGGCCAAGTTCAGCAATTATGGAAATGAGACCAGTGCTCCTGTGTGAACTAAAAGCTGTTTTTACTCTAACCTCTCATACATATCTACAGTGCCAAGAAAACAAAATATTCCAAAATAATGAGGCTGATGCATTTGAAAATTAATACACAGTGTTTAAACAGTAGCTATTGGAGTATAATATATATTCCCAGTCGACTTGATGGTAATCTTGGTCTCAGCGCTTTCTGCATGCTGAATGCATGAATATTTATACTAAAAAAAAATATTTTACAATACTGTTAATTTAAAAAAAAAAAAACACCATTGTATTTGGTTTCTCATTCAAACAATTGCATTGTGTTAAACTGACTTGAAATAGTTGCATTTTGGCTCAACTCAATATTGGCTGGATAGTGAGGGTAAATGTTGAAATAAAATGTTATTGTATTGTTATAACGTTTAATGTTATTTTATGTTAGTATTTAAAATAGTTTCTGGTATGTTAGTGTTTTTGGGGGTTACCATTGTGGTGAAGTGTAGAGCATGTGTTTGGGTTTAGGGCCTGCTAACAAAAATTAAAGTTGTTTTAGTAATTAAAAACAACTACTTTGGGCAATGGATGTACAAAACCATCTTATGGTTAAAACCTAACAATAGAAATCTTTACAGAGTAAAGATTTGTGAAAGTTGTTCTCGTTAGATACAATTTGTAAGCAATGGTTCTTTAACACATCCATTAAATAAACTATTACTTGTTTAAATTTTTTAATTATTAATTTTAGGATAATTTAACTTAATAGTTTTGGACAAAATTAAGAATGTTAACCTGATTCAACGAAATGGAATTGAATTAACCTTATGTAATAAACTGCAACATAACCCAGTTACGTGGAACCTGTTGACATAAAAAAGTTAAGTAAATCCAATGCATCTTTTTTTGTGTAATGTTATACAGTAGCTATAGATGTACATTATCTCTCTCAGTCATCTAAGCGGTCTATTACCGACACATATTCTGTGTGATGTGGCTTTAAAGAGTCCCAGACAGCCCACTTAAAATGTGCCCATAAACTTGCCACGCTCTCTTGGATCATCAACATCACCTGCCAATAGTGATGAATTCCCCTGTCCAAGGCTCTGGCTTAAGATATAGTATATATACACAAATCTGGTGCAGCCTAGCTGATCAATAAGCATCTCTTCTATGTTTTCCACCCTTAATTTCTAAAGTCAATTTGAATATTTTGCACCAGTCGACCCTTAGTCAAAATTATGAGTACTGAGTCTCAAGTCACTGAGCCAGAGCAGTTGTTATGCATTGTTTCTTCACATAATTAAAAACGTTATATTTGTTTTATTTTTAGGCAGTGTGCTAATTGAATTTATATCACTTTCTTTGGTTTCCTCCAGGACACATAAACATATGTTGACAAGATGGTTGGTTGGGGGGATAAAGCTAGTAGTGGATCTTCCTTATTCTGCTATGTGCAGTTCAACATCATTTCATTGTGTCTTGAGGATATGGACTATGTTAATAGGATTAATTTCTTCAAACTGCTTTCTTAATAAAAGTATCATGTGACTCCCTTGTAACACGATAACAAAACAATACTCCCACACATCCGTCTGAGTGAATCAGAGTGGTGACATAATGACACAACATTTTCATTGTCTCGGCCCCCAGAGTGTCAGCTTGTAAAGGAAGCTGTAGTTTTTAGAGCTATCCTGAAATATGATTTGAAATATGTCTGAGCATTGGGAGAAAAACTTAATAAAATAATTTGCTTAGAATGAAACACTTAAAGGGATAGTTCACATTTTGACATCATTTACTCACCCTCATGTACAAATAGAGGTATTAATACATTTCTTTCCACTGCAGAGTGCAAACAACACTAGAACCCGTTGACTTGCATTTTACATTCTTTGTTCCACAGGAAAAAAAAAGTTTTGGAATGAAAAGAGGGTGAGTAAATGATGAAAATGGTGAACTGTCCCTTTAAATTTCAATACTCAGTTATCTCTCTCTATCACTCTAACCTTTAACGCTGTACCTACGACCTCAGCACGTATCTCTGCCTGCTTCTCAGACATTTTGGTCTGGATGCAGCCATCAATCAACCTCTATCACTCTACAGCTTGGCTCAACAGTGCAAAGATCTGCTAGGTCAGCCTGGAACCTGTGGGTGTTTGATGATAAACTTCACTGACCTATCTCAACTGCTGCCTAGTCATGCAAATTTATACTTTTCAACATCAGAAAAATCAGACCACACTTTTCCAAATATACTCTAATGCTTCTGAGGTCTCAAATTCAAGGCTCTGAGAACTGTCTCAGTAAGAACACTGTCCAACATAACATAACATAACATAACATAACATAACATAACATAACATAACATAACCATTTGCTAATTTAGTGGAGTTACTGAAATTCAGGAAAATGAAGTTGTTGAATTGAGTTATTAAATAACAAAACCATGAATAAAATAATTATTTAAATATATATGAACAAACACTAATGGATGAAGCAACTGCTAAAAATGCCAACCTCAGTTATGTCTCTGTTATGGAGGGAAGGATACGAGAAGGCAGGGTCGGATCCAAGTGCAGCTTTATTGTGACAGCGAAGTCGAACACAGGCAAAAGGTAAACACAGGAACAGACTAGACTTAAACTAAGGCTCAGGAAACGCTCTTTACGGCGCAGTCGCAACCAGACAGACAATCATAAACTTCAATCAATACTTCGCAGTGAGTGTGTGTGTGTGAGCAACATTTATAGTGCTCCTGATGGACAACAGGTGTGTGTGTAATTAATTAGTTCCAGGTGCGGGGCTTGTGGGAAATGTAGTCCATGGTGAGAACTGACTGACATCGTGACAGTGCCCCCCGCCTAAGAGCGGCTTCCAGACGCTCAAACCAGACTTTCCAATTCATAGTCCACGGTGGAGTCGACGGCGGGAGGAACCATGATGGAGAGACTAGAGTTCCGACCGACGGAGACGGAACCGAGGAAAGGGGAGCCCAAGGCGGAGGCGGAGTGCCGTAGAGCCGGGGTGACACTGAGTGTTCGGAGGGCTGTGATGGAGCCGACGGCTCTGGCGACTGAGGCGCAGGCGAGGATCCGGAAGGCCACGGTGGAGTCGGAGCGACCGAGAACCAAGGCGGAGCCGGAGGGAGGGAGGAGCCCCGGAACCAGAGATCTGGGATCCTCCAACCCTGGTGCAGCTAGAGGCTGTATGTCCCGAAACAAATCCTGACCGCTAGCCACCCCTGACGGATGACCTGAGGGACAGACAGAGAACAGCGGAGACAGGACGAAGAGCATGACAGGCAGAGGAGGAGGGAGAGGGAGGTTGGGTGGGACAAAAGGGAACACAGCTTCATAATTAGTCTTTTTATCCACATATGAACAGGCGAAAAGTTCATACTCTGCCTCCTTAGCCATGACAGGACAGGCAAAGAGCTCATAAACGGCCTCCATAGCCGTCACAGGATGGGAAGTAAGTTCACAAACGGCCTCCATAGCCGTGACAGGACGAGCAGTGAATTCACAGACGGCCTCCATAGCCGTGACAGGACAGGTAAAGAGCTCACAAACGGCCTCTGTAGCCGTGACAGGACAGGAAGTGAGTTCACAGACGGCCTCCATAGCCGTGACAGGACGGTCAGAGAGTTCGCAAACGGCCTCCGTAGCTGTGACAGGACAGAAAGTGAGTTCACAGACGGCCTCCATAGCCGTGACAGCACAGGTAAAGAGCTCACAAACGGCCTCCATAGCCGTGACAGGACGGAAAGTGAGTTCACAAACGGCCTCTATAGCCGTGACAGGACGAGCAGTGAGTTCACAGACGGCCTCCATAGCAGTGACAGAACGGGCAGACAGATCAAAATCAGAGTTATCAGTAGAATTCAGACAAGCAGACAGTTCAGAATCAGAGTTACCTGCAGAATTCAGACACGCAGACAGTGAGGGGAGCTGGAACATATGCCGTTTCCCTGAGAGGTTTTGCAGCAATGGCCGCCACCTCTGGAAGGTCCGTAGCGGGTGTCGCCTCCTCGGCTTCTCCTACAGCGGGCGCCGCCGCTGAGCTTAGAGGGGTTACCAGCGCTGAGAACATGGACACACCAGCCGCTCGCACCGATCTCAGAGGGGGATCCTCCACACTGGAGACCAACCTCGGGCGTTTTGTGGTTAATTCAAGGGGAACAGCCATGGACGGACACGGCTCTGGTTCCTCAGCTGCGACGGGATGAATCTCTGCAAGGGCCGCAATTACAGGAACGGGATCGGCCTCCCCCACAGTGAATGAAGATCCAGACACCAGAAGCGCATAATCCAT
>NW_015539876.1:1355311-1357577 GCF_001515605.1 Sinocyclocheilus anshuiensis
TTTTTTTTTTTTTTTTACAAGATACACGAGTTGCAACGATTTCTGCCATTATTGATATAAACCCTGATAGTATCCCTGGAGGTTTTGCATTTCAGTTTTTCCTATCACAAACTGTCATATGTCTTCAGAAGACAAATAATAGTAGACTGGTAATTGTTACAGATGGAAGGATACGAGAAGGCAGGGTCGGATCCAAGTGCAGCTTTATTGTGACAGCGAAGTCGAACACAGGCAAAAGGTAAACACAGGAACAGACTAGACTTAAACTAAGGCTCAGGAAACGCTCTGTACGGCGCAGTCGCAACCAGACAGACAATCATAAACTTCAATCAATACTTCGCAGTGAGTGTGTGTGTGTGTGTGAGCAACATTTATAGTGCTCCTGATGGACAACAGGTGTGTGTGTAATTAATTAGTTCCAGGTGCGGGGCTTGTGGGAAATGTAGTCCATGGTGAGAAATGACTGACATCGTGACAGTCTTCTTTGAATGGTTTGATCGCCTTAATATTTCTTTGCAAGCTTTATAATGTTGTTAGTGCATTGTCTGTGCAACATAAAATACTTACTTGTGGAAAAAATACTTTAATTACACATTTCTAATGGCTTTGTCCTTGTTCAACAATAGGTTGAACATATTGAATTTGGCATGCATACAAATTCTACCCTCTTTTACTGCTGCAGGTAATGCTCATTGATCTGTGAAATTATGAGTTACCATTAAAAAGGACTGGATACCACATAATTCAGGAAGGTCTGATCTGCTTTCCTCTAAACTATTAATCTGAAAACGCACAGACTCAGATGCCATTTTCATTAGAATGTACCATAATTGCCTATAGGCAGATACAATTGTCTCTTTTCTGGCTACGGAAATTGTTCAATGGGCAGAACCGACTGAAAGAGCAAATGAGTTTGCTCTGCACTCACTTAAAGGTTGAACATTTTAATCCAGATAAGAAAAAAAAAGAAAGTTCTATTTTGACTTTATAGAGCACTTGAACTTGTGAATAGAGGAGTTTTAAGTTGGTGCGGGATCCATATGTTAGCCTAATCACATCTTTTCAAGGAACATATCTATATATTGATACATTGAGATTTTTTTCAAGATGGCATTTAATCAATTTAGGCTATAGAACATTGTAAATCTGCACATATATAGAAAAGTATAACTGGAGAAGAAAGTCCTATTCAAGCGATAAAACTTCACTGTAGCACCACAGTGAATCCCAGTAGTAGAGCTGATACCATCAAGAAAAAAAAAGCTATGCACAATAAAATGGCGATGAGGTGAAAGAATTCTGTTCAAAGGTCTTGCTTAGCACAACTGTTTTGTATTGCTGGATTCTATATACCGTGTAATATGATGTTGGAGAGATATCCAGAACCACAGATCTGAGTAACAATGAGGAGAGATAGCATGCATGGCTAGTGCAGTCTGTGAAGTGGGCCATTTGATAAATGAAAAGCAAGTGAGTAGTGGTAGCAGGGTTTCTACAGACATGAACAAGTTAAATTTAAGACTTTTAAAGACCTTTTTAATACCACCTTATATGAAATTTAAGACCTAAACCTGTAATGGAAATACACATTTTATTACATATATGTAATATTTAATGTGTTTAAATTAAAAATAAAACAAAATATAATTGCTGTAATAAATTATATTTATTACTACGATATGCAGTGAACTTTTAATGTCAGCAGACAATATTCCATACAAAATATCCATGCAAAATAACTGCATCACTGAGATTTTTGGTGGAGTAAACAATTTATTCTGAATCAATATTTTCATCAGTATTCTATCAGCTTTTACATACTTAAATCTGCATATTTTTATTTACCTTTACAAAGGCCTATTTTTAACCAAATTATTACAATTTATCAATAAATTCAATATACACTATAGGGCTGCTACCAGTCAGATTAAATAATTTACACTGCAAATAACAATAATTACAACTGCAATAAATAATGTTATGAGATTAATGTTTTAAATGCATTTATGAATATACAAATAAGAAATGTTGAGGGGAAAAATGCATACTTTTCAACATACTTCTCAACTAAACTACCAGTAAGTGATGGTAAGTCACTTAATGAGTGAGTCATTGAGTCATTTATTAAACTGATTGAGTGTGTTATCATGCTGGTATCTTAAGGACTTTCGTGGACAGCTGACTCCTAAAGTTTTTGATATTCTTCATATTCTGTGTGGTGGTCAGATAGAAATTAATCTTTTCCAATAAGTTTAAACTGATTTTT
>NW_015539876.1:1361032-1361478 GCF_001515605.1 Sinocyclocheilus anshuiensis
CTTATATGAAATTTAAGACCTAAACCTGTAATGGAAATACACATTTTATTACATATATGTAATATTTAATGTGTTTAAATTAAAAATAAAACAAAATATAATTGCTGTAATAAATTATATTTATTACTACGATATGCAGTGAACTTTTAATGTCAGCAGACAATATTCCATACAAAATATCCATGCAAAATAACTGCATCACTGAGATTTTTGGTGGAGTAAACAATTTATTCTGAATCAATATTTTCATCAGTATTCTATCAGCTTTTACATACTTAAATCTGCATATTTTTATTTACCTTTACAAAGGCCTATTTTTAACCAAATTATTACAATTTATCAATAAATTCAATATACACTATAGGGCTGCTACCAGTCAGATTAAATAATTTACACTGCAAATAACAATAATTACAACAGCAATAAATAATTTTATGAGATTGTTT
>NW_015539876.1:1361551-1367383 GCF_001515605.1 Sinocyclocheilus anshuiensis
ATGGTAAGTCACTTAATGAGTGAGTCATTGAGTCATTTATTAAACTGATTGAGTGTGTTATCATGCTGGTATCTTAAGGACTTTCGTGGACAGCTGACTCCTAAAGTTTTTGATATTCTTCATATTCTGTGTGGTGGTCAGATAGAAATTAATCTTTTCCAATAAGTTTAAACTGATTTTTACCTTTTATGTTCATTTTTGCCTTTATAAAGCCATTTTTTCTATAGGCCTAAGTGTGCATTATCTTTTGAGTCAAATTCTTACATTTAAATTGTGAATAAGAATAATAAGACATTTGGGCTGCTGAAGCCAATGAAATCAGTATAAACAAAATTCATCTTTGCAATCCAGACATAAGCTGCACCTGAAGTGGCATTTAGAAGTATTAACACACTGTTTAATGCAGAACATGAATGCATTTAACCTACAGTTACAATGCATAAATAATTTGATGTATTAAACATAAAAAATTGAATACTGATATTTGAAATGATTTAAAAAATGAAGATACTTTAAATGTGAAATTAAAACCGCCAGTAGGTGGCAGCAAGTCACTGTTAATAAGTGAGTCATTGCGATTCAACCGAATCATTTAAACGAGTGATTCATTCAGGAACAAAACAGCGTCATGTTGCTCAGAGATGCAAAACAGCACTGTGGCTTTGTTTGGAATTATTTTTGATGGCGAAATAGTGCAAAAACAGGCAATATGGTGTCTAAAATGTAAGTCTCTTAATAAAACTTCCAGTTTATTGAACTGTTGTAAAAAAAACAATATTACATTTGTATATGGTAATTTTTGGAGGGAAAAAAGGCACTCTTCCGTGTGAAATTGATTAACTATAAGAAGTGATATAAATATACACATTTTCTGCCCCCATGTCTTGAATTTGTGATAATTCTGAATGTATTTTAATAGACTGAATCATGCAGTGAAAGAGCGCCCTGTAAATGCGCACACGCACAAGACTTCACGTAATGTGTGCAACCTAGGTGTTTTGAATGTTTTTTTGCGTCGTGAGAATATTGAGCAAAATAGCTCTCTTGTCATGGTGTTACTTAACTATATCATGTTATGAATAAACTAAACATTGTGAATTTTTACCTCAGTGTGTTTCTTCTGAGTTTATGTGTGCTATTACGCTAATTTGTTCTGAAGTCTCTCACAAAGAGACATCCAGCGTGAGCCTCAGCACGACCTTGTATTCTGTATTCTGCTAACTTGCTGCAATTCTCTCTGATGACGCAGTAACTTACGCGGGAAGAAAAAATCTTCGGTCTGTCCAATGATTGTAAACAGTCATTAGGTCTGTCAGACTTAAGATATTTTAGCGATAATGTGACCAAAAATATTTAAGATTGAATCCGAATATAAGAATATAAGATTTAATCGAATCCGAATTTAAGACATTTTAAGGCCTTATATTAGGAAAACGTTATTTAAGACATTTAAAGACTTTTTAAGGACCCGCGGACACCCTGGGTAGACCGCCACAATAAATACAAGCACAAATACTGTTAGATGTACTGGAAGTAGAGCAAATAAATACATCCAGGTACTGATTCTTCTTGGGAGCCAATTGTATTATGACAGCGATCTTTCTGAAGTATGTAGTTGAGAGAGAGAGAGAGAGAGAGAGAGAGAGAGAGAGAGATCTTGACTGAAAATTAGAAGAAAAAAAAAAAGATACAGAGATTGGAACTCATTCCAGTGGTATGGTAATCATAAAGTATTCTTACTGAATTCCAAAAAAACTTTCTAGATTTGAACAAGACGTGTTCTTTAACAAAACAAAGTTCTTTTAATAAAATAAAATTACACAAAATAAAATTGATGCATGATGCAGGCCAGAAACAAACCCACACAGGTCTAGAGCTAATTTTACAAGCTTAAATTGAGTACAAGTATAGGTTTTTCTTGATATTTTCAAGATCACACATGCAATAACATTTACATAGACAACCACAATAGAGACATGGAGCTGAAAAAAATATGAGATGCATTTGTTTGCACAATTTTTTCATTCCCCCAAGAAACATTGCTGTTCTCTTGCAAATGTTTTATGTGCACTTTTGTGCTCAAGGAAGAAAGAAAGTCACACGTTTAGAACAACATGATGCCAAATAAATGATGACAGAATTCTCATTTTTGAACGAACCATCCCATTAAGATGATAAATAACTGATGTGTGATAATGTTAGATGGCACTAGAGACAAGTATAATGAATTTTAGGCGGTGAAGATTCAATGTGAAGTTTTTTTTTTTTTCTAAAAAGAATTCTAGGTTGAGTCACTACATTTAAAAGAAAAAAAGTTTAAAATTATATCTTAAATATAAAATAAAACTTTTAATAGGACCTACAAGTATAATATGTCGGCATTCTAAAATCTAAATTAGACGACAACCTATTCTACACAGATGTATGAGCATCTGCCATCAACAGATTTCTAGCCCACTCATAAAATACACGAAAGTAATGCACACATATTCTAACATTCAATTTGACTTTCATTTGTTTACAAATCACAACAAGTTGAAGAAAAGCCATAATTACACATTGAAGCAAGCTGAGACATTGTAATGGGCAAATTTAATTTGTCTCTGCAGATCTGAAATTGATTTAAAAGAACATTCTTTATTTTGCTCTGCTGACAGAGATGAGGTAGACCCTGAATTCAACTCAATAAGTAGCTAATTAAATTGGTTGACAACAACCATAAAGAGAAATATCCCTCTCCACATGGGATTTAATTAGATTAGTTAATAGGATATGAAGACACTCTCCGGTCTGAGATTGAGCGACTGCAAACATGAGAGATGTGTACAGTGTGAGTAAAGTCAAACTGGATAAGGTAACCAATCTTTCATTTAATTACTCTAATGACCCAGCTTCTAATTAGAGTGGAGCCTGATGTGTGGTGGGCATATATGGGATGATAATATAGTCATTACTGCTCAGGAGAGAGAAACTGCACCACAGTTGCTGCCATAAATTTCCCTCTTAATGCCCTCTTCACTCGTTCCGTTTCATCCTTACTCCTCCTGTAAAATAAATATTTGATATCATCTCTGTATACATGTTAAATAATAATGTGACAAATGCAGCAGATAATAATCTGGGATAAAGCTACCATAAATTATGATTAACTCATGGCTTAGAAACCTAGTCTGATAAATAGTTCAACCACAGGCAATCTTTTTTTTTTTTTTTACTAATAACGGAAAGTAGATAACTACACTAAAACCGAAGGTTAAAAACATTAAACAGATGTTAAAAACATTAAACAGATGAATTCATATACTCATAAATGAAACAACAAACAGACATTTTATAGCTATCTAAAAATGTATCTATAACAAAAGAAGACCAACAATATCACACCGCAACAGTAGTTTATAAATTGCTGACTTTTTTTTTTTAAGAATTAGAAAGAAAATAGCTATGCATCTGGCATGCTACTAAAATAAAATATAGTTACGTGTGTGTGTGCATTAATATATTTATATACACACACAAACACACACACAGTTTCTTCTTTATACTGTTGTCTTGCTTTCTGGACTTGTCTTGCTCCACAAGTGTTTGTAATTGTACGTTCAATCTTGCTGATGTTTACTTAATACTGTTGATAAAAATTTACTGTCAGAAGTGCTTTTGGACTTGTCTAAAGAATTTTCTGCTCAGAATCAAGGTTTTGTTTCTGAAACTACACACTGAAGCTATGGTTCTGTGAATGATGTACATCAATAAGCGCACCAATATTCTTGTTAAAGAGCATATGAAAAAGCTTGAAGTGTAAGCATCTCACAGGCTACCTACCTACCATACCCTAAGTGTACAAATTAACATTTTGGTGAGGTCATTGCAAAAGTGTTAAGTCACTGTCAAATGCTTCCTCTCGGGAGGAACTGTCTTGCAGGACCTTGACAATGTGACTTCCTGCACAAGTAGGCAGTGTAAAGTGAGCTGAGACTGTCTTAACCAGCCTCTCCAGATGATGCCCACATCAGTTCCATACCAACAACTTATGTCTGCAGTCTCATTTTGAAGGAGCAAAAGAGGAAAGAAAGAAAAAAAAAACTATTTTGTTTCTCCTCTTGCAAACGGACAGATCCAAATCAGCAACAAATCCCCACTTTATAGATCACTGACTCTGATCACTCCACAAGTAGAAAACAAAACATGTTGAAATAGTTAACCAGAACTGAAAATAACAAACTAATTGATTATAACATCCTCTGAAATGTAACTGCATAGTGGCCAAGACAAACCGCCATTCACTATAAACAAAAAACAAGAACAAAAAAAAAAACTTATTTGCTAACTCGTAACAACTTGTTTGTCAAAATATAGGTGAAATAATATCCCATCATCATTCAGTGTAACAGATATATTTATGTAAAAATGAAACAACAGTTTTTTTCTGACCTGCACTTATTAAAATATATAAAAGAAAAAGTGATCATACTAAATTTTATTCTATTTTAAAAGATTAAATCTTCTTGCTCACAAATCCTATAGCAATAATCGGCACCACCAAATAAATGTGTTAACACTTTTTTGCTGTATTTATTTTTTTTGTTTATTTATTTGAATCTTGAAAAGCCCTGTATAAGAAAAATCTATGCTAATATTTCATTAAATATTTAAATGACATTACAGTCAGTAAATAGGAACAGAAAAAGCAAAAAGTTTGAAACCTACAGATGGGACTCATCTTCTGTAAGAGTTATAGTTCTTGATTTGCTTGGCTTATTATCGTTTGTCAATTTTATGATGAGTATGGCGTGTGTTGATATTTACGTTATGTTTTGACAAGAAGAGTACATATTGATGTTGCTTGACAGAGGAGAAAATTAAGTAGATATAGCACAAACAAAGTTTGGGTTTTGAGATTGATTTTTTCTTCTCCAGAAGATCTAAATAGCTTCATTTGTTTTCTTCATATCTGAACTGTCATTCTTCCTGTGTTGTTCTGGCCCCCAAGTCCTTTTGTGCTCTTAAAGGACACTTGTCCTCTGATGGCTGCAAGTTTAGGAGGTTTAACAGAGGTTTAACAAAGAAAGAGATAATGTGGGAGACTTGTCAATAGTCTCAGGAGATAATTCGCTCATGCAATGTCATTCTCTGCTTATTACATCTTAAAGGTTCTACAGCTTGTGCTAAAATAGACAGTCCTGCTTATGGGAATATCTTCACGGATACATGGTTATTAGTACAAGAGAATTGCCATATGGCCTCACTTTATAAAATATATATCAACTGTCATTGTGAAAACAGAGTAGTCAAGCAGTCTAATCAAATTACATAATTTGCATTTATTTGTGTAAGGTGATGTTTTAAAGGATAAGCCTAGTGATTATGCATTAACAAAATAAAATATATCCTGTGAGTTTGAGGATTCAATATCTTTTAGCAGGTTATTAAACAAAAGGTTTTCTCACAACCCTCAGACAGTGAAAGCGACGGCTCAGAGGCTGAGGGCAAGGGCATGAAATGATGTTCTTCATGCGGATATGTTGATATTTAATCATTCCTCCTTCCTTTCCACATTCAACGGGTAAGATTAGCTCAGTGGTGACAGGAAGGCCTTGTTCAATTTTTGCTTTCATGGCTGTCTGTGCTCTCTCTATTTTGTGGCTGGGGGGGGTTTGAAGCTTGTACCCACCTGACATTAGATTACAAACTAATTCTGCAGTTCAGGCTGAGTGCATTTCAATTTAGGGTCTGCATTATTGATCTGAAAGAACAGAACCAGTTCCCTGACAGAGACCTCTGTCCTCTGAGCTCCAAATTATCACATTGACTGGCTATTCTTCCCTATATATA
>NW_015539876.1:1367623-1379561 GCF_001515605.1 Sinocyclocheilus anshuiensis
ATATATACAGACTTATCCATATTGGTTAATTGACGTTGTTCATAGCCTTAATGGCTACTAAAGTGTTACAGAAGGACTGTCACCAAATGTTCCTGTGAACAATTTATATAATCTGTCAATTTATATAATCTGTGAACAATTTATATAACACAAAAACTGATCCTGAATCCATCCATTTAAAAAAAAAAAAATCACAAATCATCTTGAAATTGCAAATTAATGCATGAAGTCTACCTTTAGAACACCCACATATATACTTATATCAATAGAATTAATCCACATGTGCAAGTTATTCATTCATGATCCCTGCTCCAGTGTATTATTACTTTGCTACTGTGTGAAAGTTATTTGTATGCAAATACTAGAATGGAAAGTGCAGTTTGTGAAATGAGAGGGATGCTAAATACAGAAGACCTAGTGTATATGCAAATCCCATAAAGCCATAGCAATAGAGAGCTATCTGAAAGCTAATCAAAACTTTTAACATCACCAGTAAACAATTTTGTTTAAACATATCACATTTAAATGCTTTATTTAACATTTAGCATGAGACCAGTCATCTTAGAAACTAATAATGAGGGGTCAGTATGTTAACTGTTTGTTCCCAGCTATACTATTTAGCAGTTTAGCAATGGCCCAACACTCTCCCACATGCTACACGTGTCAATCAAGTTTGTGTTCCTGTAATTAATTAACGAGCAAAAGGGTGTTAACACATTTATTTGGTGGTGCCGATTATTGCATTTCAGGGTTTTTAAAGTGCATCGAGCGATCCTTTGTGCTGGCAAGTGCTTCTACCCTCATATTAACTTGCTATGTATGTTACACTGGAGCATCTCTCTGCTTTTGGCAGCAGCCATTATTATGATATTGTAATCCAAATGAGTTGGCAATGCAATGCTTTTGGACAGATTAATAAAGTTTAGCATACTGTTTCATTGGAAGCATAATTTTAAAGGTGCCGTTTCTTCCCCACTAGTGAAACCAAATGGAATTCTAATCTGTTTGTTTGGCTCAACCAGTGGTGTGACTCTGGAGCAAGACTACAGTACCTGTTTTTAAATTAAAAATGGCAGATGGCTGGAGTGTTTTAAACCCGTTTGAAGACAGTCATTATTTTAGTGATCCTGTTTGGTGCTGCTAGTGGTGCAGAAATTACACACTTCATCTTTAAATGACATAAGAGAGAGACCAAATTGCATCATTCTGCGCCTTGTCCATCGAAGGAAGTTGTTGTTTGATTCTAACACGGGGAAAAGAGGGTTCTCTGACTATTTCTGAGAATTCTACCAAAAATGAGAACTTGACTCAGTGTATGCCATCTCCATTTAAATGGGAATCAATCTCTCTTTAACGCCTGTGAATGCCTTGGGATGTTTGCCTAGGTGTTGCATGAGGCAAGCAAATTGGTGGGTGACATTTTATGATATTGATGGGCGAAGTGTAAATGTTAGGTTTACGTCAGCGTCAGCCTCTAAAGAGACAAAATAAACAAGTTAGACTGTTTGCTTTACAACACAAGGCAACAATGTAGAACAACTGTGCATTTAAAAGTACGGACAGAACATGTATATAGTGTAATTGAGTGAATAGCCACCAGAGCATATTTTCTCTGTATTATATCAGGATAGATGTGCGCTTGTGCTTGCTTTCATCAGCACAGTTTCAGGGGAAATTGCATTCATTGCATTCTGTCATGGCAGATGGCGAAGAGCAGTTCTACAGTACTATTACAGCCATTTTTCCTGTAAATTGCTTGGAGAATGATTCATGTTTGGATATTTGTATGAGACATGGACCAATTGAAATTATTCAAAAGAATATTCAATAAGCAAATGTCAATCTGCCTCACTAGACTGTCCGCTGAAATGTCACGCCTCAGAATTTTACACATATTACAGTTCTAATGAATCACTATGAGTAGTATAACAAACCCAAAAAGTCTGATTTATAAATTATCCCAAAACGAAACAGGTGGACAAGAGAGGAACACTGACGATAAGATAATGTGTTGAATTCCAGTGAATAATGTTGTCCACAGTCAGCTGTAGTCGATAGACAAATTACTTTCACATGTTCTGCTCCATTATGTCGGGTCCGCTTTTAGATCTCTAAATTAATGAGGCAACATGAGACAGATCTGGAAGGGTCCCTACCAACACCAGCTGGGCAATGCAGTTAATATGTTCAGAAACCTGTTCAAGACAAAACACTGCTGTTGGAGCAAATGACAGTTTACAAGCTGCTTTTTTTTTCTTCATTTTGATCGCAACACATTAAGAGTTTGCAAGGTTAAATACTGCATACAATCGTACTACTTCAGTAGATTTGTTTAGACTAATTTACAGTGATTTACAATGACATTTAAATGAATATTGGTCTTGAATTGTTCAGTATTTCATGACAACAACACTCGCAGCAGCTATTTTTCTATCCAAGTTGCAAATTTAATTTACGCAGTTGCTGCATTAGATATCATGAACTAACAATGAACAATACCTTATAGCATTTTTTAATGTAGGTTAAATGTTGCAAATATACTGGTTTATGTAGAAATGGTCATTTCAAGTGGTATAAAATAGCATTAGTTAATTGAGTCAAATTAAATGACAGTAGTATATATTTAGAAATGTACACTAACCGTGACTTATGACTACTATAAAAATAATTGTTAGTTCATTATACCGAATACATGATGATCTACTTTTTTTTAGCATGTATAATAATCAACAGTCAGGTTTTGGGTTTTTAAAGCACCCCATTATCCTAGAAAAGGTGACTTCACACAGCCTTATGTTTTTATGCTGAATGACAGCTAGCTATTAAGCGACTTATTAGCCATGCACCTGGTCGCATACATTCAAAGCGAATGTTGGCATCCTATTAATTATTGTGCCAGACTTTGAATTGATTAGAACGTCAATACATTCACGCAGGTTTTTACTATAAATCTAGGGGAACCTAGTCTGATCTATAAATTTCTGTGCAGGGAACAGCTTTATGGCCATTTACATAGAGACAACACATTGATTACAGGGTTGAGGAATTATTGAATACACTGATGAGCTGGCACAGTGAGGAGGAGGGGGGGCGGGACGCATTAGAGGCCCACGTCTTTGTGTCCATTAGCCTGTAAATCTGCTTTATTCTGGTAGCACCCATTTTTCTCCTGCTTCTCTTTCTCTCTACATTCATAACTGCAGAGCGCCGCATTTCAACCTTCATAATGGGTATGACGACAATAAAAGTTTCATCAGCTTCCATCATTGTAAATTCAATTGAGAACGTTATTGGTTCATTTTTGTTTTCAATTTCAGTTATGATGCCATTACATTCAAAGGGGCAGAAAATGGAGAGTGTCCTGTTCTTTCGCACATGCAGAGAGGCTTGGCAGGAATAGGCACCTCTCCATTCCTCTGAACTGTTATTAAAATCCATTGGTGGTCAAGGAGTGCCTTTTAGCCCCAGCTAATGGAAGGCCGGACAGAGTATGGTGGACACTCTTAATGCTTGTAAAGCCAGCTTTTATAAAATGGCTCATAAAACATGTTCTGCTGTGATAAATATACCTGTAAAACACCTTTTTAAGGTTAATAACAGTGTTTTCAATAAAGTCACAACTAACAGAGTCCAACACTACAGGAAGCTGTTTTATCTGCAGCATGGTACACTATCAGAAAAAAAGGTACAAAGCTGTCACTGGTACTGTACCAATGTACCTTATTTACCCCAAAAGGGTGCATATTAGTACCTAAAGTTTACATATTAGTTGCTAAAGGGTGCATATTAGCACCACCCCAGTGACAGCATTTTTTTTTTTGCTTTTTTCCCCTGTGTGTAAAGCCGCACTCAAGACTAGCCTATGTAGCCCAACAGTCACATCCAAAAAGAAATACCACTTAAAATATTTCTGGAATACGCATCAATTAAGTTGCCAGTTTTCTTTTCGCTTCTCACAGCTTTTTTGCTGCCAAGATGAAGATGAACATAGGTCTTGTAAAAGTTACTTAATGGGTTTGGAAAATTGCGGAACATATAATGATGTTTGCCAACAAAACTTTAACTGAAGGATTTCTTATACAATCAAGGTTGTGCAAAAACAGAGCTTAAGAGAAAACAAATCTCAGCTTTGACTGAAACGTTACTGAAAGCGTACATAATTGCTGAATATGCTGATGCATTGCATCTCTAGCCAAGCAAAAATGACTGATCTTTAAACACAGCTCAATGATGATGCATGCTTTACTTAACAATATCGTAAGATTCATATTGAAGACTCGCTTTAAAAATATGTACTTTGGAAATAACAATGAATGTACGTAACAAAAAGGTCAGCATATTCACTGAGGGTGAAATTCATTTCATGGCTGTCAGTAAGAACTCCATTAAATCAACCGCTCCTTGTTAATTCTGTTATGCACTGAAATTATTACTCAAGGCCCATGCAGCATCCAAAAAAAAGGAGAGACCTGGGATTTATTGTGATAAGTATGAATGCTGTGAATCACTGTCCAAACAGATCAATGTAAAGTGGACCTGCAGAGTTGCTCTGCACAATTTAAATTTATTCATGCAGTTACTTTTTATCTTGATTAAATGGCAACAAATCAGTTTGGGGTTATAACAAAAGCTTAAACAGATTTGGAACCCAGGATACTAATTGCTAGCCAACTGTGACGAGTGGGGCAAGGCCGAGAGCCATGGGAACGGAGCAAGGCTGGTGGAGTAATTTGTAATGAGCGACACCTGCGCCACTCACCGTCTCGAGTCCCACGGAGGAGCTCCGGAAGGATAAAAGGAGGAGTAACGACAGTGAAGGACGAGAGAGGACCAGGGGGCTGTTTCATAAAAGATGCTCAGAAAAGTGGGGATTAAAGTCCAAAATCTGACTTGAAATAACGTAACAAATCAATCGGGGCTAAAGTGGTTTCATAAACGACAATTTAAGTTCACGCGATCTCACTAATTTGATCCAGGTTCAGTGAGTCAGGATAATTTGATGTGCACGCTTATTCTTAAGCAGCCCTTAATGTCGATCATGGATCAAATGGCAAACAGCGAATATATTTGTGCTGTTTAATGCATTTGAGATGTTGTGTTTTCCTTAGTGCATAACTGACGTGTCACAGTTATACAGTAGTCAACAGTGGTTTAAATCTTTTCATCAAAGTTGTCCTAAAACCAAAATGCGTTCTTGTCTTAGAACAACTTTGATTAACTTTTTTGATCCACTTCAAATGTTGACTACTGTATTCTTCATCTGTAAATGTTAGAAAGTCATGCAAATATACCCATTTTGATTTTGCTGCCAGGAGAACAAGTGCTGCTGCACGCATGTGCGCTAAACAGAGGGAGCGCTAGGCAAATAATTTTGAGTAAAATATACAATTTGCTAAAATATTTGTTGTTGGACATTAAATGTGACACATGTAGAATTTTAAACCTACATATAAGTGTATTTTTATGATAGCAGTAACTGTAAATCAAATGTCAGCTAGCTAATACAGCCCTAATTACTAGCTCAAATGAGTTATCGTGCATTCCTCTTATCATATAAAACATAGTCTGTTTTCTATTATTTATTTAAATTTTTAATTTAGTAATTTTAACTTTTAATTGCGTGTTTTTAATGCTTTAAAGAGCAATTTTATATTGTAATGTTTTAATGTTCTACTAATAACCATAAAGTACAGTTGTCATAATTCCAGAGAGAAAGGCTGCATGGCTAAAAAAGCTGATCAACTGAATGTACATGTAGCAACCATGTTAAAATGTTTTCATATATCTTAATAAATGTCATTAAATCTTGGGCACAATGCATTAAATACAGTCGATTGTAGCCTATATTTTTATTTATTTAAGTTTCATTTTCTGTATAATTTTATTTTTGTACAAATAATGTCAAATAATTGTATGTGAGATAGTCAGCAGTAATATCAATGCATTCCTATTGGTCAATGTTAGAGGAACTCAGCTTAGCCTGACAGTTAGCCTGCCCCAGACCAGGTTAATTTCCCAGCATAAGTTGCCAGAGTGACTGAGCTTGAGCTATGGTAAATTTGCTTTATGAAACCAAATCAAGTGAAAATAAGTCAGACTAACTGAAATAAGCCTGGCTAATTTGGTAAACTTGTTTTATGAAACAGCCCCCAGGCCTGGATTTTATGTTGTTGTTTTATTATGTTTTATGCGGCAGTCGTCCGTGAGGGGCTGCCACTTTTACTTTCGTTTTGTGTTCGTTCATTTGTTTAGTAAAGTTTTGTGTTTAAATGTTTGCAGGTTCCCGCCTCCTTCTTCCCGATCTACGAACTTTGTTACACTGACATTTACTAATGCTGATCTACTAGAGTTTAGCCACAGCAGTTTATAACTTCTAAAATGTTTTTTTCTTGTTTCTGTTTACCAAATGAATCATGAGGACTGTAGAGGATTGAGTGTCAATATTAGTTCTCCTCTGGCAGTGGCCAAGTAAAGACGTGTAAATAAAACGAATTGGGTACTCTACGCTACGATAGTGGCTTGGCTCCTCAGTAAAGCACCATCTAGAGAAAGGTTGTTTTGGAACTTGAACAGACCCATTTCTCTAAATTTCCAAACTAGCAGCCAGCAGCTGAATTCATCTATCATTGAGAAACAGTGTTTGACTCTTGCTGCTTTTCACTGTGGTGCAGCTATGTTTTGCAGTGAATTTTAGTCAGTACAATGAATGACGAGGGCCTAAGATAGAATTTATTGGATGAGATCACTGACTTTGGTTTAAAAAAAAAAAAAAACGTAGCAAAGAACACAGAGTCTATTAAAGGATTGTTTTCAAAACTTTTGATATTATTCTGAACACAACTGACCATATAAATCCCTCCAAGTCCTTATCAAGAAAACCATTACAAAATTCATGTTTCCACAGATATAACCTATATAGACACCCCGCACCTTTCCTTTAGTCACAAAAAAGTCTAGATTAAATAAAAAGACAAAACATGGCCCTATTCAGAGTTAAAAGAAAACAAAAAAATAAGAAATCCACTGTATATTGCATGTAAAACAACTATTTGAATAAGGACAAAAAAAAAAATAATACACATTTCACGTTTGACCACAAAAGTTTTCCAATGTCAAGCTTGAAAAGTATTGGTTATGCAGAATAGAGTACTTTAACAATTAATGCAACCCCCAAGCAAAAGGTCGTAAGCGATTTGTTCTGATAAAAAATACATGCCTTTGAGCAAACAGTTTTCCTATTGTCTTCTTTGGCATGCTTTAACAAACACTAGCTTGTTATATTTTACCCAAAGAATATCTGATCCAATTTGCTTTATTTTAGCCACTCGAATTTAAGAGGTAGTGACCTGCTTCACCTAAAACAGATCTGAAATTACTGGAATTATTTGTACAGCATTTTAATGACTTTTCTCAAAAGTCCAATTCATGTCTTTAGGGATAAAATTTTAATTAGCAAATAAATAAATAATATGAACTTTCCCAAACTCAGACTCACAAAAGAGGCACGTTGGAATTAAAGGCTCTCAACCTTTCATTGACCTTTCATTAATGACTTCAGCTCAATGGTTAAATTGTATCCAACAGCTGAAGAAATAGCACCATTGGGCTAATATACACAAAGCAGACATGAAGCCATCTCTCGCACGAGTACACTCCATCATATCCGAGCCCCTAACTGAATAGAAAGTGATGACAAGAAGAAATTGATTTTTTACATATCTGCACCTTCTAAAGGGCAGAACTAGCCACATCGATTGACCCTGTATCTCTGAAGGTAATGTTAAGCATTGTACACTTGTCAAGATCCAATCCCTTTGATAACATAAACTCTCGACAAAAGGGGAATGGTAATTACTGACTTGGCAGAATTCAAATCATGCTGTTTAAGTCAGGGTTCCTGCTGATCATTATACTTTACAGAAAATGCTGACAGCGTTGAACATGAACACAAAAACTTTAGTATAATATTTCACTGTCTGCCTGTCTGTCGTCCCTCTCACATAAGTGTGACATAATGAACAGCCAAATGAGTTCATTTGTGTGTATGTTGCCAGTGCCCATGTGCATTTGTGTGCATCTGTATTTTTGTAGTGTTTCAAAGTCCTAATAATGTGGTATTGTACAACTGTCGGGCCTGGTTCATGAAACACAAATGCAGAATGTTATTATTGTTTGTAAAAATGTTCTTACATAAACTGTTGTATTGAAATGAAGGCAACATTTTACCCAAGGCAAGGCAAGGCAAGGCAAGTTTATTTATAGAGCACATTTCATACACAATGGTATTTCAAAGTGCTTTACATAAAATAAAAGAAAGAGTGGTCTGTTAGGTTTATATTCAGTGAACATATCTGCTATGTATTTAGGTCCTAGGCCATTGAGTGATTTATAAACGAGTAAAAGTACTTTAAAATCAATCCTAAATATAACTGGAAGCCAGTGTAAGGACCTGAGGACTGGTGTAATATGCTCAGATTTTCTGGTTATAGTCAGAATTCTGGCAGCAGCGTTCTGGATGAGCTGCAGCTGTCCCAAGAATGATTTCATAATTTAGTTTTCTTCTATTTCCTTGGCAACTATAGCTTTGCATAAAGTTGTAAACTCATAATCTGTTTCTGAGGATGGCTGTTTTTGGACAATAATATCACAGAATTAAATTTCACCATTTAATTGTTTATATTGTATGATAATATTCAGATAATAGGATAATGCTAATATGAATTTCCTATGAATAATTCACATGGACACAGAAGACACAAAATTATTTGTTTTATCTCAATATTGATTAAATATTCCACAACATCCCTGAGTGTCATATTAAACCAGCCAATTTCCTCTCACCTTTTGTCTGGTGCTGTCAAAATTAGTACATTAACGTAGGCAATTTATTTATTGCTTTCAGTTTAACACGTTATAAATATTTAACGCAATTAATGCAGGGGTGGAGCTAGGGTTGGCCACCCCACTCACAACTGCTGCTTATGTCTTTTTTCTTGGCAAGAATTGCGTTTATTTAGACCACATCAAACGAGAGACTTTCAGACGCGCACTTCAACTTCGCCTCTGCGCAAGGCTCGTGTCCAATAAGTGCGGAAAAGCTATAGGTGATGAGGGAGCTTCAGTAGAACACAGTGAACTGCAGTCAGATGAGATGTTGTCAGGCCATATGTCAGTAAAAATTATTTTTCCTGTCCTGTCAACCGATATACTGTGCTCGCACTGTACCACAAATGCACCGGCGTGCGCTGTATCATATTATTTCATATCAAAGTGTGAAAGAAACTACAAGCATGCAATGTCGTAGTTATGTCATCAGTTAACTCATTAAGTTACCAAAAAGGCAATTAAAGCAGCCTTAAAACTGTGCATGCATGTAAGTATTTGTTATATGAGTTACATTTAAGAACATGTCTCTGAAATGGTTTTCAAAACTGTCCTGGAGCAGCCCAGCATTGTCTCCCTTATCTAACACACCAGATTCAACTCGTCAGCTGATTAGTAGAGACTTTAAGACCTGAAGTGGGTCAGAAAAGGTAAAGAGTTGTGAGAAAATACAATGCGTGTCAGATCTGTGTCATGTTCAGCAGTGGCAGCTCTTAAAGGAGCCAAAATAACCTAATAACCCAGCTGCTGTGATGTCTGTTAAACAAAAAACAAAAGAAAAAAAGAGGAAATTAATAACTTTTGTAGCTTTAAGGATTCATCTATATTTAATTTAGAATTTAGTGTTTGATTGTAATGTGGTGTTTGGGTTTTGTTTCATGTTCTTGTTTTCGTGTCTTTTATTTTGTAGTTTGATTCACCCTAATGGGTTTGTGTTTTAAGTTCACTTAAATTAGAAGTTATTATTGTTTAGTCTAATAAATGTTAAAATTGAAAATTGACGATTATACTGTAATGTTAAATAGCTATAGTCAATGGTTAAATATTAGGGATGGGGGGGGACAAGGTCACAGACACCAGTCATATTGGTATCAGTGATACTTGCCTTCAGTCATAATAAAGATGCCATTAAACAAATATTAAAAATAAAAGTGTCTTTGTGTTGTTTCTACATTAATTTGAAGATTTAATGTGAAATAATTGCAATATAAAAGTGTATTAAAAAACTTTAATGCAATGAAATTAAATAATGCGTATAAAAAAAAATGCAATTAATCATTGCTCCTGATCCTTACACTACAGGTAACATGCCTCACCAAATCACAGTTACTGACAGCAGACAGAACCATTCACACATGACACATTCTTGCAATTAAAAAAAAATAAAATAAAAATGCTAGATGGAGGACAACAGGAACAAAATGTTTTTGAAAGCTGAACCATTTTGAAACTTAAAAATCGTAAAATAAGCATTCCATAGCTGCCATAAAAATCCACACAACCTTTACACGGAATATTGACGCAGTCTATAAGACACAAGAATATGTCTGAATGTGCCTGGCAGCATTATGTTCTTAAAGCCTGTTCTATGCCTTGAACTCTGTGAATGCAGTGTTTATAATATGCCTCCCTGCAATGCTTGCATTGGCGGAATTTTGCATTGATACTGTTGTTTGTAGGCATTCCATTTGTTTCTCAAATATGCCAACATGAATTACGGAAAACATAGAGAGAAGTGAGAAGTGAGAGACCCTTAGGACCCTACAATCAATAAACCAACAGATTTTTTTTTAAACAACTTCAAAAGCTGCATTGTGAATCTCAAAGCTTGCTATGTACATAGGGAACAGTGTTCTTACATAACTATTTATGCAAAAATAAATAAATAAATATTCACCACAATTCTAAAACACATGCATGTTATCTCTAACACACAAAAGCATTTACTTATCTATCCACTGTAAATGTGAACTTGCCATTTACTTCTATTGTTTTTATATACAGCTAATGAAATATGATAGATTACCTGAAACCCATACTGTAACCCTAACAGAAAACTTTATGCATTATATAGAACAGAGGGAGGTTATACACACATTTTTTACACCACAAGCTGGACTGTCTGTGGAAAGTGCTTGTATAGCAATACCATGAATAAAAATTGTAAGCAAACCCAAAGTTAAGATATTTTCAATATAGTTTATTTTTTCTTAACAATGCTAGTCTTTGTGGCCAGCTCTTCACTGGACTTTAATAGTAATAATTCACCAAGGCAATCTTTCTATGCTTACAATACATAGTTATAGCAATTCAAACAATCTGTCCAAATTATTTCATCATCCTTACTAAAAAAAAAAAAAACCCAACAAGTTTACACTTGACCCAGTCCAAAACAGGAATATAAGACACTCCCAACTCAAACAAGTTAACCATCAGTGAAAATGTGCCATACAGTGAACTGGCTTATCAAAAGCAGTTAATATAACGTCAGTTTCACTGGATGCATCAACGTACATCAATACATCCAGTGGCTCTCAAACCCCTAGGAAACTACTTTCGCACATTCAAATTAACCCCAAACTTACATTTACAAGCCTCTAAATAAACTTACATAAATGCCCACAATCTTTATCTGGGTTACCAATGCAAAAGAAAAAAGAAAATGGGGAAGTTATCTCACCATTTTTGCCCAGACTTTATGCAAAAGAGTTGCATACAAAGATAATCCAAATAGAAAAGAAAAAAATCCAAGGTCCCATATAAACTCACTTAACAATCCAAAGTTCACAGATAAAATCCACAGATATTGTTGAGTGCAGTTTGAAACATGATCCCTGAGTATAAATGAGTATAATAGTATTATACTGTGGTTTGTTTGTTTGCTGGAAATAGTCACATGACAGGAAGAATCCTGTACATGTGACAGGAAATACCACAAATCAGATTTAACCTAGTCCGCAGCAAGGAAGAGACAATATGTATATAAAAACACTTTATGCTACAAAAGGTAAAAGTTAGAAATAAAGAAAGAAAGAAAGAAAGAAAGAAAGAAAGA